>NW_024070202.1:673967-1207901 GCF_014754425.2 Oryx dammah
GGCTAAGACATAGTCAATGTTTAAAATTTCTTAAGAAAGATTGGAAAAAATTCTATTCCTTGTTAGATTTCTCTGATATAATGTAGTTTTGTTATTTGGGATTATAACAGAAACACAATCACACACACACACACATATATATCCTATATTGTTTTTAGTTTGAATTTAGAGTCTGTTTATTTCTTCTCTCATCTTCTATAGTTTTTGGCTTATGAATATTTTTGCTTTGTCATTGAATTATATATGTTAATAACATTACAACTTCATTATGCATTCTTGTTTTTGTAATATATTAATAGTATTTGCTTCTGTAAGGATTTTAAAATTTATACTAATATCTGCACATATTATTAACTATGTTTTATGTATTTACTTATTATAAAATTAATTGAGATAAAGTATTAACACTCTTCATTACCTAAACTATGTGATTATGTAAGTGACCAAGAGTCAACACATCACTCCTAGTTCAAAAACGAAAATTGGAAAAACAAAGATAAAAATCAAAGGTGAATTGCTACTTGAATGTGATCTAGTAAATTGCCATCTTTGAACACTGGTTTCCTTATTCCTGAAAGAGACATGAAATTACCAACTGACCAAAAAACAAACAAAAAACACAACCTAAGAAAAGAATTATTTTTTATTCTATGGACTTAAACCTAGAAAATAAGGGGCTTCCCTGGTGTCTCAGATAATAAATAATTCACCTGTAATGTAGGAGACCCAGGTTCAGTCCCTAGGTTAGGAAGATCCCCTGGAGGAGGAATTGGCTACCCACTCCAATACTCTTGCCTGGAGAATCCCATGGACAGAGGAGCCTGGTGGGCTACAATCCATGGGGTCACAAGTGTCGGACATGTCTGAGCTGCCACGCACACACAAACCTGGAAGACAACGTCTCAGTTAGTTCAGAAAAACTGCTCTGAAAGCGGAAGGCAGGAGTCAGAATGTATATGCATTTTGCAACAAAAACCAGGTATTCAGACCATCAGAAGATTATCGGAAATTAAAGAAAACCAGAAAGCTCATGTTAACAAATTTAGGGCTTTTCTGCTCCTGGGAAGAGAAAACAGTCTGGGCTCCTTGAAATAATCCCTTTGAGCTGCACCTTGACTATCTAGGTCCAGTACCCTGTTCTTTACTATCCTGTGTTCCCTCAGGGGGCAGCTTTGTTTCCATTCAGAGTCCCTCAGGGCTCACCAGCTTGAACGGGAGGTGGGGGTGCAGAAGCCCTGCTGATGGCTTGGTGGCCTCAGCATCCTCTGTCGGTAGGCATGACAAATCACATTTTTCCTTCACGGAATAAAATGTTTTCAAAGTTATATTTAAACCACGAACATCTTACTTTCTATCAGTTTCTGCTACTTTCTCTAAAGCAATCAGTGCACTTTATTTGTGCCTTGATTTAAATTACAGTGTCACTCTGCCATCTAGTGGGTATGCTATTTGCATCACTCGTTGCTGCTGCTGCAACTAAGTCGCTTCAGTCGTGTCCGACTCTGTGCGACCCCAGAGAAGGCCGCCCACTAGGCTCCTCTTGTCCCTGGGATTCTCCAGGCAAGAACACTGGAGTGGGTTGCCATTTCCTTCTCCAATGCATGAACGTGAAAAGTGTAAGTGAAATCGCTCAGTCGTGCCCAACTCTTAGCGACCCCATGGACTGCAGCCTACCAAGCTCCTCCGTCCATGGGATTTTCCAGGCAAGAGTACTTGTTAGGGAAAAACAAATTTATGCTCTTTGCTACTAATTTGCAGAGGGATGTTATGCTACTTGTGGCTCAGAAGGTAAAGGATCCATCTAGAATCCGAGATTCTGGGTTCGATTCCTGGATCGGGAAGATACCCTGGAGAAGGGAATGGCAACCCACTCCAGTATTCTTGCCGGGAGAATTCCAGGCACAGAGGAACCTAGCGGACTACAGTCCACAGGGTTGCAAAGAGTCAACCATGACTGAGTAATTAGCACTTTATACTCTTTGAGCCTATGGAAAAATTCTACCATTTACTATGTAATTTTGCTGAGAATGAGACCACAAATAGATAATGTAGGGTCAAACTGGGAATGTTGGGGGAAAATAAAACCAACATTTCCTTCCCATTATGTCACTCTAGTATTTAAACTGTATATAGACTTAAGGGGAAAAAATAATCTCTTGTGTAATAAGAAATAATACTAGACTGAGATGATCAGATTTACTTTAATTCTTTAATCTTTTCTGAAACATGTGCCAGACTGGAGGCCCAGACCAGATCAAAGAAAGATAAATAAAACTGCCTGTGAGCACACTGAGTAACCCTAGACACCAGGGTGCCCATGATGGCCTGCACTTCATACTTGCCATTCTCAGAAGTATCTACACATAAATACATGTGGGAAAAAAAGTGCAAGCATTAGTTGCTCTGTCGTGTCTGACTCTTCATGACCCCATGGACTATAGCCTACCAGGCTCCTCCATTCATGGAATTCTCCAGGCAAAAATACTGGAGTGAGTAGTCATTCCCTTCTCCAGGGTATCTTCCCAATCTAGGGATAGAAGCCAGGTCTCCTGCATTGCAGGTCAAATCTTCACCATCTGAGCCACCAGGGATCTATCTAAAATTATGTATTTACATGTCATACTGAATTAAGGAGGCTATTTTGAATTTAATTTCTTACGTTTTTTAAGTATGTTTTACTTACATACTTACATACTGGAGAAGGAAATGGCAACCCACTCCAGTATTCTTGCCTGGAGAATCCTATGAACAGAGGACCCTGGTGGTCTACAGTCCACGGGGTCGCAAAGAGTTGGACACGACTGAGCGACTTCACTTTCACCTTACCTACATATACTTATAGGAATGATCTCTTCAGTTATGTGCTGTGCTCAGTCACTCAGTCATGTCCGACTCTTTGCAACCCATGGGCTAGAGCCCACCAAGCTCCTCTGTCCATAGGAATTCTCCAGGCAAAAATACTAGAGTGAGTTACCATTCCCTCCTCCAGGGGATCTTCCCAACCCAGGGATCGAACCGGGTCTTCTGTATTGCAGGATTCTTAACTATATGAGTGACCAGGGAAGCCCCTTCTCAGTTATAGACAAAGATTAATAAAGTTGGTATTGAACTCAATCCTTATATGTTAAGGTGCTTAGAATGTACTAAATTATAGTAATAGAATTTTTTATCAGATGGAGTAGTTAAATCAACCTGTTACAGATGTGTAAATTATGGATTTTGAGAATTATACAGATAATTTTAAAACAGTGTTTTGAGAACACCAAGCAAAAAGTGATCTTAGTGAAATCTCTAGGCCAATGTGAGGAGCAGTCACAGAATATGGGAAATGTAGAGAGACATTGTGGAGTTTAATATTTTGTCTGCATTCTTCCTGAAGAGTCTCCCCCTTCCTTTTGTTTACATTAAAGTTTGTGTCCCTAGAGCCCCTTCTTATATATTTTCAGTGAAACTAGGCAAGCCAGAGACTCTGAGTCATTCACACTATTCTGTTTATTGACACTGGAGAAAAAAAAAAAAAAGAAAATTCTTTTATTGTTGTTCTGAAATTAGCTTCCTGTGGCTTTTAAAAGTTAATTCATTTAAAATTAAATTTCTCTCCTCAGGACACAGAAAAAAGGTCAGTGTTTCTTTCATATTTTAGCCTTGAAATATTTGAAGACAGTGGTAAAAGTCTCCTTTTGTTTTCCTTCTGTGTTCCAGATGTCTTCAGGCCTTGATTGGTTTTTCAGATGCTCCAGCTCCCATATTATACCTCACTGTTTATTACTTCACATTGTAGGTGCCTATATAATTATTGCTAGTTTCTGGGAATCATTGACTCCTCTGCAGTGAGTTGCTGTCAAGAACATAATGTTTGCTTGTGAATCAAAATGAAAATGGGAGTTATTTCTTTCTGTTTACATCAACTACTAATGCAACCACATTGAATGCCATGATTATAATATTGAAACTGAGTCAGTTTCATTCCCATTGTAGACACCGTTTTGCAACCACAATCTTCATTACTACATACTTGTCCTGTGGGCATGGAACTCTATTTTAGCTCTTCAGCAATTGGTACTCATCCTAACTGCATTCTTTACACAATTTAGATTCTCTGGTCCTCTGATCGTGTCTCATACTTTTTGTTGTTTTTCAGTCTCGCAGTCATGTAAGACTCTTTGCAACCCCATGTCCTGCAACATGCCAGGCTTCTCTGTCCCTCACCATCTCCCAAAGTTTGCTCTGCATAAACTCTACTTTTAACTGAAAAAAATTTGAACATTCAGACTCCTACCTTGGTTCAGACTGTCTTCCCTGCTTAATATATCTTTTGTTTTTTCTTTCTCATCCCTTCAATCTATCTTAACACTATAGTTTGGCTCAAAGTTCAAAGTACTATTGTGATTTTATTGATCAGGAAATATCTTGGTCATTATTCAAGTATCTCAACATGTGAGGAACACTCTTAATATGCTTGACAAAAGCTTAATGAAAAATAAATAAGCAAAACACAAAAATATTATGCACAGTGGCAATGCAGAAAAGTGTAGTATTTTTGAAAGCAAATTATTATTTCTCTCACTACATTATAATTATACCATAACAATCCCATTGTTGAACTTCCCAGGTGGCACTAGTCGTAAACAACCCAACCGCCAATCCAAGAGAGACAGGTTTGATCCCTGGGCTGGGAAGATTACCGGGAGGAGAGCACTGCAAAAACCACTCCAGAATTCTGCCCGGAGAATCCCATGGATAGAGGAGCCTGGCAGGCTTCAGTCCATACCCTTTCACAGAGTCAGACACTACTAAAGTGACTTAACACACATGCACCTAGTCACATTATCATAAGCCATAATTGAGAACAAGCTTAAGTCTCTGCATTGCCACTCAGAGGACATCTGTCTACTGATCTGGAAATAATTTTAGACTTTGAACAATCAAGAAATGCATTCTATTGCATAGGTTGACAAAGTGTGATCTGCAAACCAAATCTGTCCTACTGTCTTTTATAAATAAAAGTTTATTGGAACAAAGTCATGCCTATTGATTTATGTATTGCCTATGGGTGAATCCAGGCTGCAAGATGCAGAAGTGCATAGCTGAAATTGAGACTATGTGGCCCACAAAGGCTAAAGTATTTACTATACTACTTTTCCCAGAAAAAAGTGCTGCTCCCTGTTTTATTAAATTAAGTCACTGGAGTTGAGATGTTTATATGTTAAGATATGGCAGCTTCTTAAATAATAAATATACTATACTTCCCATAAACCTAGACTATAAATTGAAAAATAGAATACCAGTTTTTTTTTTTGCAATTTCAATAATAAATGTAAGAATAAAAAAGAATTGTGCTCATATTTGTAATAGTAGTGCAAGTTGTATTATCTTAAGAAAACCAATGGTTTTTACAGAAAATGAAATTCACAACACAATGCTAAAGAAAGGATAAAAAACACTATAATATGATTCATATTGTATAAGTTTTACATCCAAACACATCAATATGTCCCTCAGATACACAGAAAGTGAAAGTCTCTCAGTCCTGTCTGACTCTTTGCGACTCCATGGACTATACAGTCCATGGAATCCTCCAGGCCAGAGTACTGGGGTGGGTAGCCTTTCCCTTCTCCAGGGGATCTTCCAAACCCAGGGATCAAACACAGGTCTCCTGCATTGCAGGCGGATTCTTTACCAGCTGAGCTACAAGCGAAGACCAAGAATACTGGAATGGGGAGCCTATCCCTTCTCCACCAGATCTTCCTGACCCAGGAATCAAACCAGGGTCTCCTGCATTGCAGGCAGATTCTTTACCAACTGAGCTATGAGGGAAGTCCACAGATACAGAGGGACAACCAGAAATTGAACAAAAATTAAGAATCTTTGGATTGTTATCCAATAGCTGATTTTGCTTTTGTATATTTCTTCATTTTGCAAGTATTTAAAGACAAAAATATCAAACATAGACTGGCAATTCATTTCTTACATGATAGTATATATGTTTCAATGCCATTATCCAAAATCATCCCACCCTCTCCCTCTCCCTCAGAGTCCAAAAGTCTCTTTTATACATCTGTGTCTCCTTTGCTGTCTCGCATACAGGGTTATCATTACCATCTTTCTAAATTCCATATATATGTGTTAGTATACTGTATTGGTGTTTTTCTTTCTGGCTTACTTCACTCTGCATAATCGGCTCCAGTTTCATCCATCTCATTAGAATGGATTCAAATGTATTCTTTTTAATGGCTGAGTAATACTCCATTGTGTATATGTACCAGAACTTTCTTATCCATTCATCTGCTGATGGATATCTAGGTTGTTTCCATGTCCTGGTTATTATAAACAGTGCTGCGATGAACATTGGGGTACATGTGTCTCTTTCAATTCTGGTTTCCTCAGTGTGTATGCCCAGCAGTGGGATTGCTGGGTCATTGGGCAGTTCTATTTGAAATTTTTAAAGGAATCTCCACACTGTTCTCCACAGTGGCTGTACCAGTTTGCATTCCCACCAACAGTGTAAGAGGGTTCCCTTTTCATCACACCCTCTCCAGCATTTATTGCTTGCAGACTTTTGGATTGCAGCCATTCTGACTGGTGTGAAATGGTATCTCATTGTGGTTTTGATTTTCATTTCTCTGATAATGAGTGATGTTGAGCATCTTTTCATGTGTTTGTTAGCCATCCGTATGTCTTCTTTGAAGAAATGTCTATTTAGTTCTTTGGCCCATTTTTTGATTGGGTCATTTATTTTTCTGGAATTGAGCTGCATAAGTTGCTTGTATATTTTTGAGATTAGTTGTTTGTCAGTTGCTTCATTTGCTATTATTTTCTCCCATTCAGAAGGCTGTCTTTTCACCTTGCTTATAGTTTCCTTTGTTGTGCAGAAGCTTTTAATTTTAATTAGATCTCATTAGTTTATTTTTGCTTTTATTTCCAGTATTCTGGGAGGTGGATCATAGAGGATCCTGCTGTGATTTATGTCGGAGAGTGTTTTGCCTATGTTCTCCTCTAAGAGTTTTATAGTTTCTGGTCTTACGTTTAGATCTTTAATTCATTTTGAGTTTATTTTTGTGTGCGGTGTTAGAAAGTGATCTAGTTTCATTCTTTTACAAGTGGTTGACCAATTTTCCCAGCACCACTTGTTGAAGAGATTGTCTTTACTCCATTGTATATTCTTGCCTCCCTTGTCAAAGATAAGGTGTCCATAAGTGTGTGGATTTATCTCTGGGCTTTCTATTTTGTTCCATTGATCTATATTTCTGTCTTTGTGCCAGTACCATACTGTCTTGATGACTGTGGCTTTGTAGTAGAGCCTGAAATCAGGCAAGTTGGATACAGGATGCTTGGGTACATGGGGATGATCCAGAGAGATTATATGGGGTGGGAGGTGGGAGGGGGGTTCAGGATTGGGAACTCATATACACCCGTGGTGGATTCATGTCAATGTATGGCAAAACCAATACAGTAATGTAAAGTAAAATATAGTAAAAATAAAAACTAAAAAAAAAAAAGTTGTGAAAAAAAAGACAAAAATATAGTGTCTAGTTCAATATTTTAAAAAAGATCAGTGGACTAGAGTGCATTATGAAATTGTTCCTCAAACTTTGGGAAAAAATGCATAATCAACCAAAGTATCACAAGGGCATTATTTCATCTAATTGCCCCATTTGTGGTCTCAAGGCAATAGTTAAATAATGTTCTCTAAGGTTAACCTCCTTAGGGTTTTGGTGGTATGTATATGTGATAATTTGATGTTAGGGTTTGGCTTTTTTGGTCTCCTTTTCTCTTTGTCAAGTCTGAATATATTTTAAATACATTATAAGATAAATTCATTTTTCTGAAATATTCATTGAAATATACTATAGATTCCTGTTACTATTTTTCAGGCTTATTACTATATTAAAAAAAATGACTTCTCAGAAGAAATTTTCCTAGAATCCATTAAATTTAGAAAAGAAGCTTTATTAAATGAGCCAGTCTAATTCTTCTGTGCTCAGGTGAGTTGATTTTTATTTCATTTTAAAAGGAATGTAATATGTTCCTAATATGCTCCATTAATCTTTGCAGGAGGCAAACAAGCTTGTGTATAAATCTAACTGCCAGGTTACCTGTTTAGTTGACTAGAAGTTTTTTGATTATTTATCTTTCACCATGTTTATTATTGTTCACTAGGCTACATCACAAGGACATTTTTTTGCTTTTTTCTGGATCACAATATTTTCATTCCCTTTATACATACAAACTTTAATAATAAATAAGAACTATAAATTGTCATTTGTGCTTATATGGATTATAGCCTGGAACAATGCTCTAAGAAACAAATTGAGGCTGAGATTTTATAATTTTATAGTTTCTAAAATGCCTGTTACAGGACTGAGTACATAGTGGGTCTGCAATGGGAAAATTATTCCAGGTAATTGCACAGAAAAGAAGATAAATACTATGCACAGCACCTATGCTCACAGCTGAGCATGGCTGACACTTTCTGGGCTGCATGGGTGGTTGGGAACATTGGCCCCAAATCTGTTGACAAATACAGAGTGTGGGAAGTGGAGTGAAAAGCTACAGGTGTGGAGAAGGAATGTGGGGAAGAAGGAGCAAGTGTGCAACAGAAATTGTATTCATCTTTGGTGAAGATTTCCCTTTCAACCCTGGGCTATTCAAACTTTGTTACCATAGACATAGGGAACACATCCTGACTTTTTGAAAAAGTGTTTTTAGTTAGAGAATATGTACTCTATGATTTGTATGTTAAATTAAAACATACTTTCAGGGAATCAGGAATTAATTGCATGTTTAGGAATGTAAAGGAATAACTGCAGAAAAAGAGTGGGGGAATATGTGAATGACATAGTTACACATGTACAGGAAATCTTGAAGTGTTACACGTGTTCTTGGAGTATAAAGTTATAAAACCTGAGTGAAAATAACAGTGTTTAATTTCAACTCCTAATGAGATATAGAATTTTTAGAAAATTCTATGTGGAATGAACTTCCCTTTATACTGAGTGCCATTTCAGGTTTTGGTAAGAATTTAGGAAGTAGCTTTGAAAAGAATGAATTTTAATGTCAGGAAAAGACAGTAGAGGCATTTTGGAGGAAAAGAGGCTAATTAAAAAAATAATAATAATTCAATGAATTCTTTTTCCCCATAAGTACTTTCATTCTATGCTTAGGTCAGGAAGATCCCTGGAGGAGGGCGTGACAACTTATCCAGTGTTCTTGCCCAGAGAATCTCATGGACAGAGGAACCTGGCAGGCTACAGTCCATGGAGTCCCAAAAACGTCCGACAATACTGAGGAAATAAAATTACATTTCATTCAAATTTTGCTTCAGATTTCTCTGAATCAATTTTTATATTTTGTCCACAGAAACCAAGAAAACCAGAGTGCTGAAGTCACTTTCATTCTCTTGGGCTTCTCAGAATATCCTGAACTCCAGATACCCCTTGTCCTGTTATTCTTAACCATCTACTCCATCACTGTGCTGGGGAACATGGGCATGATCCTAATTATCAAGATAAATCCCAAACTCCACACCCCTGTGTACTACTTCCTCAGACATTTGTCCTTTGTTGACCTCTGTTACTCAACAGTAGTCACACCCAAGCTACTAGAAAACTTGATTGTGGAAGACAGAACCATCTCCTTCACAGGATGCCTCATGCAATTCTTCTTTGCCTGAATATTTGTGGTGCCAGAGACATTCCTGTTGGCAGTGATGGCATATGACCAATTTGTGGCGTTTGCAACCCTCTTCTCTACACAGCTGTCATGTCTCAGAAGCTTTGTTCCTTATTGGTGGGTGCATCATCCTCTTGGGGTACAGTCTGTTCCCTGAATCTTACCCACTTTTTATCCAAATTGTCCTTTAGAGGAAATAATATCATAAATAACTTTGTCTGTGAGCACATGGCCATTGTTGCAGTTTCCTGCTCTGACCCCTACATTAGCCAGAAGATCATTTTAGTCTCTGCCACGTTTAATGAAATAAGGAGCCTGATGATTATCCTCACCTCCTATGTTTTCATTTTTATCACTGTCCTGAAGATGTCTTCAACTGGGGGGTGCCACAAAGCTTTCTACACCTGTGCCTCCCACCTGACTGCCATCATCATCTTCCACGGGACCATCCTTATCCTTTACTCTGTTCCTAACTCCAGAAGTTCATGGCTCATGGTCAAGGTGGCCTCTGTCTTTTACACAGTGGTAATCCGCATGCTGAACCCAGTGATCTACAGCCTCAGGAACAAAGATGTGAAAGAAACTAGTAGGAAGCTGCTGCTGATACTGCTGCTAAGTCGCTTCAGTTGTGTCCGACTCTGTGCGACCCCATGGACTACAGCCTACCAGGCTCCTCCGGCCATGGGATTTTCTAGGCAAGAGTACTGGAGTGGGGTGCATTGCCTTCTCTGGTAGGAAGCTAGTCAATACCAAATTATGTCAATGAATGTAAAACAGCTTAGGTTTGCTTTTCATTTACAAGAGCACTGTGGAGAACTGTTCAAGTTTTCTAGCATTTTTAAATAGCATTTCAAATTCCAATTTTTAGAAAGCAAAACAGTGCACACATTTAATGTAATTCCCTTGTTGATACATCGTTCAACAACCTTAGTAAACTGTAGAGAATTAGCAATAAAATAATAAATAACACCTAATTAAAGCCTAGACTATTTAAGTATCTAGATAAAGTGTTTGTCATGTAAAGATTTCTGAGTAAAGACATATTATCATTGGCTGTTCAGGTGAGTCTTCTTTCTTTCTTAAGTCATCATAAGTCATCAAAGAATGGATTTGAGTTGTCATGAAAGTTTATAGTTAACCATGAGGGAGTTACATCAGTTGAATCATAGTAACTAAGAGTTGTTCAACACTAGGACATTAAAGTTAAAAGACATGCCTGTACTTAGTTGCTCACTCATGTCCGACTCCTTACAATTCTACAGGCTTTAGCCTGCCAGGCTCCTGTGTCCATGGCAAGAATGCTGGAGTGGGTAGTCATTTTCTTCTCCAGGGGATCTGCATGACCAGTAATCAAACCTATGTCTCCTGCATTGCAGGCAGATTCTTTACCAGCTTAAAGGATATATTTATTTAACACCACATAGAAAGAATTGGTACATTATAAGTGCAAAGAAGTCATGTCTCTGCCCCAACAAAATCCTGAAAATGATTTGGTAACATTGTACTTGTTAATATAAAATTTATTTGTTCATTGTACATAAATTATCAAAAATAAAATTAAGAAAGGCACACTTCAGAAATAGTTCCAGCTAAATCTAAAATAGTCTTTCATGTCAGTAAAATTACATATAAAATAGCTATTGCTGTACAATGATAACATAACAGAGAACTTCATTGGTAAGTAACATTAATGGTGGATTGAATGGGGGCCCTGCTAATATCAGTTAGAGCATCTTGGTTAACCTGATTTAATTTTGCCCAACTAGCAAACTCATGGACTTCCCTGGTGGCTCAGATGATGAAGAATCCACTTGCAATGCTGCAGACCTTGGTTCTATCCCTGAGTGGGGAAGATCCCCTAGAGAAAGGGAAGGCAACCCACTCCAATATCCTTGCCTGGAGAATCCCATGACAGAGGAGCCTGGTGGGCTTCAGTCCATGGAGTTACAAAGACTCAGACACGACTGAGCAACTAACACATTTCACAGTAAACTCACATCCAGTCTATAGAGCGAGTTTTATTTTGACAAATGCTGTGGTGCTTCACAGGTGGCACTAGTGATAAAGAACCTGCGTAGCAATGCAGGAGACGTAGGAGACATGGGTTCAATTCCTGGGTTGGGAGGATCCTCTGGAGGAGGCTATGGGAACCCATCCCAGTATTCTTTCCTGGAGAACTCCATAGACAGTGAAGCCTGGTGGGCTACAGTCCATAGAGTGGCAAGGAATCAAACATCACTGAAACGACACAGTATGCACACATCTTGATATCAGGTGTACCCAGCCCCTCCTCCCTAAATAAACTCTACTACCACATAAGGTATCTATTATCTGCCAGAAATAGGGGGAAAAGCCTAACACCTCTTTGTGAAAGACTGTTCTTTTTCCCTGCTAAGCATTTTGTCTAATAGTAATTCTATGTTCATCCATGTGAGAGGAACCACCAAACTTATTCTACAGTGTCTGTAGTGATCCCCTGGTGGCTCAGACGGTAAAGAGTCTGCCCACAATGCAGGAGACCCAGGTATGACCCCTGGGTTGGGAAGATACCCTGGAGAAGGAAATGACAACCCACATCACTACTCTTTTTTTTTTTTTACTTTATTTTACTTTACAATACTGTATTGGTTTTACCATACATTGACATGAATCCACCATGCATGTACATGAGTTCCAAATCCTGAGGCCCGCTTCCACCTCTCACCTCATATCATCTCTCTGGATCTTCCCCGTGCATCAGCCCCAAGCATCCTGTATCTTGTAATGAACATAGACTGGCGATTCTTCTGTTACATGATAGTATACAAGTTTCAATCTTGTATACCATTCTCCCAAATCATCCCACCCTCTCCCTCTCCTACAGAGTCCAAAAGTCCGTTCTATACATCTATGTCTCTTTTGCTGTCCGGCATACAGGGTTATCATTACCATCTTTCTATATTTCATATATATGTGTTAGTATACCGTATTGGTGTTTTTCTTTCTGGCTTATTTCACTCTGTACAATCGGCTCCAGTTTCATCCACCTCATTAGAACTGATTCAGTTCAGTTCAGTTCATTTCAGTCGCTCAGACATGTCCGACTCTTTGCGACCCCATGAATCGCAGCACGCCAGGCCTCCTTGTTCATCTCCATCTCCCGGAGTTCACTCAGACTCACGTCCATCAAATCCGTGATGCCATCCAGCCATCTCATCCTTGGTCGTCCCCTTCTCCTCCTGCCCCCAATCCCTCCCAGCATCAGAGTCTTTTCCAATGAGTCAAATATTCTCATGAGGTGGCCAAAGTACTGGAGTTTCTGCTTTAGGATCATTCCTTCCAAAGAAATCCCAGGGTTGATATTCAGAATGGACTGGTTGGATCTCCTTGCAGTCCAAGGGACTCTCAAGAGTCTTCTCCAACACTACAGTTCAAAAGCATCAATTCTTCAGTGCACAGCCTTCTTCACAGTCCAACTCTCACATCCATACATGACCACAGGAAAAACCATAGCCTTGACTAGACGGACCTTAGTCGGCAAAGTAATGTCTCTGCTTTTGAATATACTATGTAGGTTGGTCATAAATTTTCTTCCAAGGAGTAAGCGTCTTTTAATTTCATGGCCGCAATCACCATCTGCAGTGATTTTGGAGCCTCCCCCCTAAAAATAAAGTCTGACACTATTTCCACTGATTCCCCAACTATTTCCCATGGAGTGATGGGACCGGATGCTATGATCTTAGTTTTCTGAATGTTGAGCTTTAAGCCAACTTTTTCGCTCTCCTCTTTCACTTTCATCAAGAGGCTTTTTAGCTCCTCTTCACTTTCTGCCATAAGGATGGTGTCATCTGCATATCTGAGTTATTGATATTTCTCCCAGAAATCTTGATTCCAGCTTGTGTTTCTTCCAGTCCAGCGTTTCTCATGATGTACTCTGCATAGAAGTTAAATAAGCAGGGTGACAATATACAGCCTTGACATATTCCTTTTCCTATTTGGAATCAGTCTATTTTTCCATGTTCACTTCTAACAGTTGCTTCCTGACCTGCATACAGATTTCTCAAGAGGCAGGTTAGGTGGTCTGGTATTCCCATCTCTTTCAGAATTTTCCACAGTTTATTGTGATCCACACAGTCAAAGGCTTTGGCATAGTCAATAAAGCATAAATAGATGTTTTTCTGGAACTCTCTTGCTTTTTCCATGATCCAGCAGATGTTGGCAATTTGATCTCTGGTTCCTTTGCCTTTTCTAAAACCAGCTTGAACATCTGGAAGTTCACGGTTCACATATTGCTGAAGCGTGGCTTGGAGAATTTTGAGCATTACTTTACTAGCATGTGAGATGAGTGCAATCGTGTGGTAGTTTGAGCATTCTTTGGCATTGCCTTTCTTTGGGATTGGAATGAAAACTGACCTTTGCCAGTCCTTTGGCCACTGCTGAATTTTCAAAATTTGCTGGCATACTGAGTGCAGCAGTTTCACAGCATCATCTTTCAGTATTTGAAACAGCTCAACTGGAATTCCATCACCACCACTAGCTTTGTTCATAGTGATTCTTCCTAAGGCCCACTTAACTTCACATTCCAGGATGTATGGCTCTAGATTAGTGATCACATCATCATGATTATCTGGGTCGTGAAGATCTTTTTTGTACAGTTCTTCTTTGTATTCTTGCCACCTCTTCTTAATATCTTCTGCTTTTGTTAGGTCCATACAATTTCTGTCCTTTATCGAGCCCATCTTTGCATGAAATGTTCCCTTGGTATCTCTGATTTTCTTGAAGAGATCTCTAGTCTTTCCAATTCTGTTGTTTTCCTCTATTTCTTTGCATTGATCACTGAAGAAGGCTTTCATATCTCTTCTTGCTATTCTTTGGAACTCTGCACATTCAGACACTTATATCTTTCCTTTTCTCCTTTGTTTTTCACCTCTTCTTTTCACAGCTATTTGTAAGGCCTCCCCAGACAGCCATTTTGCTTTTTTGCATTTCCTTTCCATGGGGATGGTCTTGATCCCTGTCTCCTGTACAATGTCACAAACCTCATTCCATAGTTCATGAGGCACTCTATCTATCAGATCTAGGCCCTTAAATCTATTTCTCACTTCCACTGTATAATCATAAAGGATTTGATTTAGGTCATACCTGAATGGTCTAGCGGTTTTCCCCACTTTCTTTAAGTCTGAATTTGATAATAAGGAGTTCATGATCTGAGCCACAGTCAGCTCCTGGTCCTGTTTTTGTTGACTGTATAGAGCTTCTCCATCTTTGGCTGCAAAGAATATAATCAATCTGACTTTGGTGTTGACCTTCTGGTGATATCCATGTGTAGAGTCTTCTCTTGTGTTGTTGGAAGAGGGTGTTTGCTATGACCAGTGCATTTTCTTGGCAAAACTCTATTCGTTTTTGCCCTACTTCATTCCGCATTCCAAGGCCAAATTTGCCTGTTACTCCAGGTGTTTCTTGACTTCCTACTTTTGCATTCCAGTCCCCTATAATGAAAAGGACATCTTTTTTGGGTGTTAGTTCTAAAAGGTCTTGTAGGTCTTCATAGAACCGTTCAACTTCAGCTTCTTTAGCATCACTAGTTGGGGGATAGACTTGGATAACTGTGATATTGAATGGTTTGCCTTGGAGACGAACAGAGATCATTCTGTCTTTTTTGAGATTGCATCCAAGTACTGCATTTTGGACTCTTTTGTTGACGATGATGACTACTCCATTTCTTCGGAGGGATTCCTTCCTGCAGTAGTAGATATAATGGTCATCTGAGTTAAATTCACACATTCCAGTCCATTTTAGTTCACTGATTCCTAGAATGTCAATGTTCACTCTTGCCATCTCTTGTTTGACCACTTCCAATTTGCCTTGATTCATGAACCTGACATTCCAGGTTCCTATGCAATATTGCTCTTTACAGCATCATTACCTTACTTCTATCACCAGTGACATCCACAAATGAGTATTGTTTTTGCTTTGGCTCCATCCCTCATTCTTTCTGGAGTTATTTCTCCACTGATCTCCAGTAGCATATTGGGCACCTAATGACCTGGGAAGTTCCTTTTTTGGTATCCTATCATTTTTCCTTTTCATACTGTTCATGGGGTTCTCAAGGCAAGAATACTGAAGTGGCTTGGCATTTCCTTCTCCAGTAGACCACACTTCAAATGTATTCTTTTTAATGGCTGGTTAATACTCCATTGTGTACATGTACCACAACTTTATTATCCATTCATCTGCTGATGCACATCTAGGTTGTCTCCATGTCCTGGCTACTATAAACAGTGCTGCAATGAACATTGGGGTACATTTGTCTCTTTCAATTCTGGTTTCCTCAGTGTGTATCCCCAGCAGTGAGATTGCATTATCATAAGGCAGTTCTATTTCGAGTTTTTTAAGTTTTTTAAGTTCTCCCTAGTGGCTGTACTAGTTTGCATTGCCACCAACAGTGTAAGAGGGTTCCCTTTTCTCCACACCCTCTCCAGCATTTATTGCTTGTAGACTTTTGGATCGCAGCCATTCTGACTGGTGTCAAGTGGTACCTCATTGTGGTTTTGATTTGCATTTCTCTGATAATGAGTGATGTTGAGCATCTATTCATGTGTTTGTTAGCCATCCGTATGTCTTCTTTGAAGAAATGTCTATTTAGTTCTTTGGCCCATTTTTTGATTGGGTCATTTATTTTTCTGGAGTGAGCTGCATAAGTTGCTTATATATTTCTGAGATTAGTTGTTTGTCAGTTGCTTCATTTGCTCTTATTTTCTCCCATTCAGAAGGCTGTCTTTTCACCTTGCTTATATTTTCTTTGTTGTGCAGAAGCTTTTAATTTTAATTAGATCTCATTAGTTTATTTTTGCTTTTATTTCCAGTATTCTGGGAGGTGGATCATAGAGGATCCTGCTGTGATTTATGTCGGAGAGTGTTTTGCCTATGTTTTCCTCTAGGAGTTTTATAGTTTCTGGTCTTACGTTTAGATCTTTAATCCATTTTGAGTTTATTTTTGTGTGTGGTGTTAGACAGTGATCTATTTTCATTCTTTTACAAGTCGTTGACCAGTTTCCCCAGCACCACTTGTTAAAAAGATTGTCTTTAATCCATTGTATATTCTTGCCTCCTTTGTGGAAGATAAGGTGTCCATCGGTGTGTAGATTTATCTTTGCGCTTTCTATTTTGTTCCATTGATCTATATTTCTGTCTTTGTGCAAGTACCATACTCTCTTGATGACTGTGGCTATGTAGTAGAGCCTGAAGTCAGGCAGGTTGATTCCTCCAGTTCCATTCTTCTTTCTCAAGATTGCTTTGGCTATTCGAGGATTTTTGTATTTCCATACAAATTGTGAAATTATTTGTTCTAGATCTGTGAAAAATACCACTGGTAGCTTGATAGGGATTGCATTGAATCTGTACATTGCTTTGGATAGTATACTCATTTTCACTATATTGATTCTTCTGATCCATGAACATGGTATATTTCTCCATCTATTAGTGTCCTCTTTGACTTCTTTCATCAGTCTTTTATAGTTTTCTATATATGGGTCTTAATTTGTTTAGGTAGATATATTCATAAGTATTTTATTCTTTTCATTGCAATGGTGAATGGAATTGTTTCCTTACTTTCTTTTACTACTTTCCCATTATTAGTGTATAGGAATGCAAGGGATTTCTGTGTGTTGATTTTATATCCTGCAACTTTACTATATTCATTGATTAGCTTTAGTAGTTTTCTGGTGGAGTCTTTAGGGTTTTCTAGGTAGAGGATCATGTCATCTGCAAACAGTGGGGGTTTTACTTCTTCTTTTCCAATTTGGATTCCTTTTATTTCTTTTTCTGCTCTGATTGCTATGGCCACAACTTCCAGAACTATGTTGAATAGTAGCAGTGAATGTGGGCACCCTTGTCTTGTTCCTGACTTTAGGGGAAATTTTTTCAGTTTTTCACCATTGAGGATAGTTTGCTGTGGGTTTATCATATATAGCTTTTATTATGTTGAGGTATGTCCCTTCTATTCCTGCTTTCTGGAGAGGTTTTAATCATAAATTGATGTTGAATTTTGTCAGAGGCCTTCTCTGCATCTATTGAGATAATCATATGGCTTTTAGTTTTCAATTTGTTAATGTGGTGAATTACATTGATTGATTTGCAGATATTGAAGAATCCTTGCATCCCTGGGATAAAGCCCACTTGGTCATGGTGTATGATCTTTTTAATGTGTTGTTGGATTCTGATTACTAGAATTTTGTTAAGGATTTTTGCATCTATGTTCATCAGTGATATTGGCCTTTGGTTTTCTTTTTTTGTGGCATCTTAGTCAGGTTTTGGTATTCGGGTGATGGTGGCCTCATAGAATGAGTTTGGAAGTTTACCTTCCTCTGCAATTTCCTGAAAGAGTTTGAGTAGAATAGGTGTTAGCTCTTCTCTAAATTTTTGGTAGAATTCAGCTGCGAAGCCGTCTGGACCTGAGCTTTTGTTTTCTGGAAAATTTCTGATTATAGTTTCAATTTCTATTCTTGTGATGGGTCTGTTAAGATTTTCTATTTCTTCCTGGTTCAGTTTTGGAAAGTTGTACTTTTCTAAGAATTTGTCCATTTCTTCCACGTTGTCCATTTTGTTGGCATATAATTGCTGATAGTAGTCTCTTATGATCCTTTGTATTTCTGTGTTGTCTGTTGTGATCTCTCCATTTTCATTTCTAATTGTATTGATTTTATTCTTCTCCCTTTGTTTCTTGATGAGTCTGGCTAATGGTTTGTCAATTTTATTTATCCTTTCAAAGAACCAGCATTTGGCTTTGTTGATTTTTGCTATGGTCTCTTCTGTTTCTTTTGCATTTACTTCTGCCCTAATTTTTAAGATTTCTTTCCTTCTACTAACTCTGGGGTTCTTAATTTCTTCCTTTTCTAGTTGTTTTAGGTGTAGAGTTAGGTTATTTATTTGACTTTTTTCTTGTTTCTTGAGGTATGCCTTTGTTGCTATGAACTTTTCTCTCAGCACTGCTTTTATAGTGTCCCACAGGTTTTGGGTTGTTGTGTTTTCATTTTCATTCATTTCTATGCATATTTTGATTTCCTTTTTGATTTTTTCTGTGATTTGTTGGTTATTCAGAAGTGTGTTGTTCAGCCTCCATATGTTGGAATTTTTAATAGTTTTTTTTCCCCATATTTGAGATCTAATCTTAATGCATTATTGTCAGAAAAAGATGCTTGGAATGATTTCAATATTTTTGAATTTATCAAGGTTAGATTTATGGCCCAGGATGTGGTCTATCCTGGAGAAGGTTCCATGTGCACATGAGAAAAAGGTGAAATTCATTGTTTTGGGGTGAAATGTCCTATAGATATCAATTAGGTCTAACTGTTCTATTGTATCTTTTAAAGTTTGTGTTTCTTTGTTAATTTCCTGTTTAGTTGATCTGTCCATATGTGTGAGTGCGGTATTAAAGTCTCCTACTATTATTGTGTTGTTGTTAATTTCCCCTTTCATACTTGTTAGCATTTGTCTTACATATTGCAGTGCACCTATGTTGTGTACATATATATTTATAATTGCTATATCTTCTTCTTGGATTAATCATTTGATCATTATGTAGAGTCCTTCATTGTCTCTTTTTACAGCCTTTGTTTTGAAGTCCATTTTATCGGATATGAGTATTGCTACTCCTGCTTTCTTTTGGTCTCTATTTGCATGGAATATCTTTTCCCAGTCCTTCACTTTCAGTCTGGATGTGTCCCTTATTTTGAGGTAGGTCTCTTGTAGGCAGCATATATAGGGATCTTGTTTTTGTATCCATTCAACCAGTCTTTGCCTTTTGTTGGGGCATTCAACCCATTTACGTTTAATGTAATTATTGATAAGTATGATCCCATTTCCATTTACTTTATTGTTTTGGGTTTGGGTTTATATGCCCTTCTTGTGTTTCCTGTCCAGAGAATATCCTTTAGCATTTGTTGGAGAGCTGGTTTGGTGGTGCTGAATTCTCTCAGCTTTTGCTTGTATGGAAAGCTTTTTATTTCTCCTTCATATTTGAATGAGATCCATGCTGGGTACAGTAATCTGAGCTGTAGGTTATTTTCTTTCATCACTTTAAGTATGTCTTGCCATTCCCTCCTGGCCTGAAGAGTTTCTATTGAAAGATCTGCAGTTATCCTTATGGGAATCCCCTTGTGTGTTATTTGTTGTTTTGCCCTTGCTGCTTTTAATATTTGTTCTTTGTGTTTGATATTTGTTAATTTGATTAATATGTGTCTTGGGTGTTTCGCCTTGGGTTAATCCTATTTGGAACTCTCTGGGTTTCTTGGACTTGGGTGATTATTTCCTTCTCCATTTTAGGGAAGTTTTCAACTATTATCTCCTCAAGTATTTTCTCATGGTCTTTGTTTTTGTCTTCTTCTTCTGGGATTCCTATAATTCGAATGTTGGAGCATTTCATATTTTCCTGGAGGTCTCTGAGATTGTCCTCATTTCTTTTAATTCATTTTTCTTTTTTCCTCTCTGATTCATTTATTTCTGCCATTCTGTCTTCTATATCACTAATTCTATCTTCTGCCTCCGTTATTCTACTATTTGTTGCCTCCAGAGTGTTTCTGATCTTATTCATTGCATTATTCATTATATATTAACTCTTTTTTATTTCTTTTAGGTCCTTGTTAAAGCTTTCTTGCATCTTCTCAATCCTTGTCTCCAGGCTATTTATCTGTCATTCCATTTTGATTTCAAGATTTTGGATCATTTTCACTATCAATATTCGGAAATCTTTCTCAGGTAGATTCCCTATCTCTTCCTCTTTTGTTTGGTTTGGTGGGCATTTCTCCTGTTCCTTTACCTTCTGGGTATTCCTCTGTCTCTTCATCTTGGTTATATTGCTGCGTTTGGGGTGGCCTTTCTATATTCTGGGAATTTGTGGAGTGTTGGTGGCCAGCGTGAGGAACTCCGCCCATGGCAAAGGTCATGAGGAAGGAGGCTTGGCATACGCAAAGGCGTGGTCAAGCCTCAGGAAACCCCCTGTTCCCGAGCATCTACCCCCAAACCAGAGTCTGTTTTATGCTCTCACCTACGTCTCTGACTTTACGGGGGGCTCTCCCCCATAACTGTTTCCCTCGGAGAAGGAGTTAACTTGCAGCTCCAAGGCAATAAAAATTCCTGGGCATGACAAGAGTGTTTCAGCTTAGGACTCCTCTGAAGGTTATCCAGCCCGCCTGTATAGGTTCATCCGGCCACATGTGATTGTTTACAGCCTCCAAATCTGAGAGGCACGAGATGTTGTAGACTTACTAAAGGCAAGTTCTTTTGGGGAGTTAGAAATTATTAATACAGTGGGTTGGTTAGGAATTAAATTGGTGAGGGGTTTTTCATTTTTTGTGCCAATAATTGCTGCTAATTCCCTACCCTGGGTGGGACAAGGAGGTCAAACCTCTCTACTGACAGACTAGCTTTTGTGACAGGATTATCCATACTCCTGCCACCTGATTGTTTACTACCTGTTAACCACAAACAGCACAGAGAGTTTTGGAGTATTTTGAGAGTCTTAATTAGCATAGGGCTTTTTCTTCTTCTTGAGTCAATGATTGCCGCCAGGCCTCCATATCCTTAGGCACCTGGGATATATTCAATGTATTTGGAATATAGAAAAGGAAATATAGTAGTTTTTGATGTTAGCAATACTAGGCTTTTTGAGTTAATGAATTTTCTCTTTCGTAATAGATCACTGTGCTTTGTTATAAATCACTGTGTCTTTGTTATGTAAAAATGTAACTTTATCACTATCTTAAGGCTAAATAGATCTTAAGGGGAGCATTGATGAAAGGATTTTCATTTGTTTGGCTGATGTTTGCTGCTAAATCTCCATATTCCCTGCCCTTATAATGAATATAACTAACATATAGGAGAAAGAAGTATTAACCTTTAAACATATAGGAGAGATAGGTATTAACCTTTAAGATTAATCCTGTTAACCTTGGGTTAAATAAATTCCTTTCTTGATTGTAACTCACTATACCCTCACCCTATAGGAATGCAACTTTATCTGGGGGGTGGTGCCTGGTTTAAGAAAAACCACCCTTGGAAGAAATAAGGTTTTTGGTTATCAGAAAGAAAGGGTCATAGAATGTCAGCAGGTCTCACTCATGGCCAGAAGATGATGTAATATCCCTAAGACCCTCGCGTGACTCTGTATTCATCCCTATGTGTAACAAAAGGTATATAAGCAAACCCCAAAATAAAGAAATCGGATCAGTTTCCAGAAAGACTGATTCCACCATGTGGCTTCTTTCTTGCTCCTGTTTCTCTGGCTGAAATTCAGCCTCTTTCTCCACTAATTCTCCTACTACACTATCCGTTTCTAATCTCTCTATATATCTGTAATTAAATATGTATTTTTCCAAAGACACTGACGCCGTCCCCCCACCTTCGAATCACCCTGGGTCCACCGGGGCTGGACCCCGGCAGTGGAGTTCTCTTTATTGTGGAGTTTTCTTGCTGTGGGTGGGGTTGTATCAGTGGCTTGTCAAGGTTTCTTGGTTAGGGAAGCTTGTGTCGGAGTTCTGGTGGGTGGAACTGGATTTCTTCTCTTTGGAGTGCAATGAAGTGTCCAGTAGTGAGTTATGAGATGTCAATGGTTTTGGAGTAACTTTGAGTTGCCTGTATATTGAAGCTCAGGGGTGTGTTCCTGTGTTGCTGGAGAATTTTCTTGGTACATCTTGCTCTGGAACTTGTTGGCCCTTGGGTGGTGCTTGGTTTCAGTGTAGGTTGGAGGCATTTGATGAGCTCCTATTGATTAATGTTCCCTGGATTCAGGAGTTCTCTGATGTTCTCAGGATTTGGACTTAAGCCTCCTGTTTCTGGTTTACAGTTTTGTTTTTACAGTAGCCTCAAGACTTCTCCATCTATACAGCACCGATGATAAAACATCTAGGTTAAAGATGAAAAGTTTCTCCACATTGAGGGACACCCAGAGAGGTTCACTGAGTTACATGGAAAAGAGAAGAGGGAGGTGGTAGTTAGAGGTGACTGGAATGAGATGAGGTGGGATCAAAAGAGGAGAGAGCATGTTAGCCAGTAATCACTTCCTTATGTGTGCTCCACAGTCTAGGCCACTCATAGATGTTTACAAAGTTATACAGGGAAGAGGAGACAGGGGAAGTAGACAGAGGTGGCCAGGAGGATAAAAGAGGGAAATGAAAAGGAGAGAGACAGATCCAGCCAGTAACCAGTTCCCTAAGTGTTCTCCACCGTTTGGAACACACAGAGATTCACAAAGTTGGGTAGAGAAGAGAAGGGGGAGGGAGGAGACAGAGACAACCTGGTGAAGAAAAAGGAGAGTCCAAAGGAGCAAAGAGTGGTCAAGCCAGTAATCTCAATCTCAGGTAAAATTGGGTACTGAAGATTGGGTTTATAAATGTACAAAATTGACAACAAATACCAAAAAGCAAAGATTAAAAATCTAGAGTAGAGTTTCTATTTTCAAAAATACAATATTAAAGAAAATAAGAAGAAGAAGAGAAAATAGTTAGAAGAATTATTAAAAAAAAAACACAACAACCACAACCACACACACACACACACACACACACACACACACACTATATATATATGGTGTTTGCTTTAAAAATAGGGTTTTTTTTTTGAAAAGTAATAGTAGGTTATAAAAATAAAAATTAAAGGAGAAATAGAGGACTTAAAATTGTTAAAAATTTAAAAAAAAAGAAAAAGAAAAGAAAAAACAATCAACAACATCAATAAAACAAAACAAAACAACAACAAAAAAAGAGAATGATCAAAAAAAATAGTAAAGATATATCTGGGACTTTCTCTGG
Source organism: Oryx dammah (assembly GCF_014754425.2). Classification (NCBI taxonomy): domain Eukaryota; kingdom Metazoa; phylum Chordata; class Mammalia; order Artiodactyla; family Bovidae; genus Oryx; species Oryx dammah. The sequence continues at coordinate 697,424 of NW_024070202.1, forward strand.
TGTTGTGGGCAGTGTGGGTTCACTTCCAAGGCGGTTCCCTCTGTTTAGCTTCTTCTTTTTGCTGGTCTGTTCAGTGTCTGAATTCCACTCTGACACAAGGGGGTGGTGGTGGACACTTTTTTTTTTTTCTTTTTCTTTTTAGGCTCACTTGTTCAGTCGAGCTGTGGGGAGGGAGGGATGCTACAAACAAATAACACTGGCTTGTGCTTGCAGTGTCTTAGCCATGCTGGGCCTGCCCCTGCTCACAGCACACACCATTCAGGCTCTACGTTGCTCTGCCAGGAACCGTCTGAGGCCAGCCCTGGGCTGCATGCACCTCCCCGGTCTAAGCCACTCAGGCTCAGCTCTCAGGTAGCCCTCAGAGCCACAGATTAGGTTGGGCCTGCCGTTTGTGCCCTTTGCAGGTCCAAGTAGCTCAGGTGTTTGGCGACCGCAGTCGCTCCAACTTATCACCTTTCCCGTCCCTGCTGTTCAGTTTTCTGGGTGTACCACTGGCTCCCCTTCTCAGGCAGATGGTGACTGTTCAGAACCCCAAGAAGTCTTAGCAAAGAAGCCTGCTTGCAGTTTGGTAGGTAATGCCTCACCAGGGCTGCAATTGCCCCCTTCCAGCCCTTACGGCTCCGGCTGCCTGTCACCGGAGGGGGATGGTCTGCAGCCGGCTATTTCTGTTCCATCCTTTGTTCTGTGTGTGGGCCTGGCGGTGTCATATGTTAGAGCTTTTTGCGTGGTAGCTATCCTACAGTCTGGTATGCTAGCCCAAGTTAGTTCGCTCTAGTTACACTCAGGGCATTCTGGCCCAGTTCTTAAAAAGCACTGCAGCCTGCACCTCCCTGCCCAGCCCCAACTTTCTAGTGGTGGACGCAGGCACTTGTTCTGCTTCTCTGCTGGGAGAGTTACCAATGGGCTCGTAACCTGTTGGTTTTAATTATTTATTTATTTTTCTTCCCTGTTATGTTGTCTTCTGCCCGTCCAAGGCTCACCACAGACTCGGCAGCGAGAATGTTTCCTGGTGTTTGGAAATTTCTTCTTTTTAAGACTCCCTTCCTGGGACAAGACTCCCTTCCCAGGACGGAGCTCCCTCCCTACCTCCTTTGTCTCTTTTTTCATCTTTTATATTTTTTCCTACCTGTTTTTGAAGACAATGATCTGCTTTTCTGGATGCCTGATGTCCTCTGCCAGCATTCAGAAGTTGTTTTGTGGAATTTACTCAGCGTTGAAATGTTCTTTTGATGAATTTTTTTTGGGAGAAAGTGGTCTCCCTGTCCTATTCCTCTGCCATCTTAGGACCGCCCCTCCACTCCAGTACTCTTGTCTAGAAAATTCCATGGATGAAGGAGCCTGGTGGGCTACAGTCCATGGGGTCACAAAGAGTAGGACATGACTGAGTGACTTCATAACTCAGTAACTAAATATGTTGAGAATATTTTCACATGCTTGTTGGACATTTGTAAATTTTGTGTTGTATCTGATTTGACTTTTTGTCTCTATTGTTTCTTTTCTTTACATTTTCTTTTCCTTTATTGATGATGTTTTTAATATAAAAATATTTTAAATTTTGAGGAAGTTCAATTTAGCAATTTATTTATTTATTTATTGTCACTTATGTTTTTGTTTCCCTATCTAAGAATCTACTGCCAAATTCAAGGCCATGAAATTTAAGGCCTGTGTTTTTCTTTTAAGAGTTTTATAGCTTATGCTCTTTCATTCAGGTCCTTGTTCACTTTCTGAGTTAACTGTTGTATATAATATGAGGCAAGTGTCCAATCCCATAATTTTACTTGTGAACACCCAGTTGTCCTAGCATCACTTATTTGAAGAAGAATCTATTCTTTCTCCAATGAATATTAAGAGAATCATAACCTCAGAAGCACCATGATGATGGTGAGGTACAAGTTGGCAGAAATCAGAGTCCGTATAGGGCACAGCTACCTAGTCAAAATGTATTTTGAATCTTCCACTAGTGAGAAATAAGCTTGTTGTTATTGTGTTATTGTTGTTCAGTCACTAAGTCATGTCCAAGTCTTTGCCACCCCATGGACTGACTGCAGCCATGAAATTAAAAGACGCTTACTCCTTGGAAGAAAAGTTATGACCAACCCACATAGTATATTCAAAAGCAGAACTTTGCCGACTAAGGTCCGTCTAGTCAAGGCTATGGTTTTTCCTGTGATCATGTATGGATGTGAGAGTTGGACTGTGAAGAAGGCTGAGCACTGAAGAATTGATGCTTTTGATATGTGGTGTTGGAGAAGACTCTTGAGAGTCCCTTGGACTGCAAGGAGATCCCACCAGTCCATTCTGAAGGAGATCAGCCCTGGGATTTCTTTGGAAGGAATGATGCTAAAGTTGAAACTCCAGTACTTTGGCCACCTCATGAGAAGATTTGACTCACTGGAAAAGACTCTGATGCTGGGAGGGATTGGGGGCAGGAGGAGAAGGGGACGACCGAGGATGAGATGGCTGGATGGCATCCTGGACTCGATGGACGTGAGTCTGAGTGAACTCTGGGAGACGGTGATGGACAGGGAGGCCTCGCGTGCTGTGATTCATGGGGTCGCAAAAAGTCGGGCACGACTGAGTGACTGAACTGAACTGAACTGGACTGCAACACTTCAGGCTTCCCTGCTCTTCAATGTCTCCTGGAGTTTGCTCACACTCATGTCCATTAAGTCAGTGATGCCATCTGACCATCTCATCCTCTGCTGCCCTCTTCTCCACTAGCCTTCAATCATACCCAGCATCAGGGTCTTTTCCAGTAAGTCAGCTCTTCATGTCAGGCGGCCAAACACTGGACCTTCAGCTTCAGCATCAGTCCTTCCAACGAATATTCAGGATTGATTTCCTTCAGGATTGACTGGTTGGATCTTGCTGTCTGAAGGACTCTCAGGAGTCTTCCCCAGCACCTCAGTTTGAAAGGACAATTCTTCGGCACTTTGTCTTCTTTATGGTCCAACTGTCACATCCATACCTGGCTACTGGAAAAACCATGGCTTTGACTATGTGGACTTTTGTTGGCAAAGTGATGTCTCTGGCTTTGAATATGCTGCCTAGTTTTATCATAACTTACTCCAGTACTTTGGCCACCTCATGTGAAGATTTGACTCATTGGAAAAAAACTCTGATGCTGGGAGGGATTGAGGGCAGGAGGAGAAGGGGATGACAGAGGACGAGATGGCTGGATGGCATCACTGACTCGATGGACGTGAGTCTGAGTGAATTCCGGGAGTTGGTGATGGACAGGGAGGCCTGGTGTGCTGCGATTCATGGGGTCGCAAAGAGTTGGACACGACTGAGTGACTGAACTGAACTGATCCCACGGAGCAAGTGCATTTTAATTTCAGGGGTGCAGTCACCATAAAGCAAAGATTTTGGAGCCCAAGAAAGTGAAATCTTACACTGCTTCCACTTCAGCTCCTTCTGCATCAAGTTATTAGTATTCTTAACCTGTGTCCTTAAAGCCAAGTTGGGTATTTGCCAAAATTAGTGAAAATATCATCCTTTTCATAAACAGATATTTTTAGAAAACATATCATCCAAAATTTCTTTTTAGATTCAGTAATAAATATAAACATCTGAGCATATTCTATATTTGAAAAGCCAATGGAAGCTGTTTTCTATCAATAGAATCAATAGTGTAAATATAAAATAAAGTTTATAGTACAAATATTATAGGAAATTTTTAAAAATTAAATATGGATTAATAAAAGTAAATATATTGCTGTATAATTTCCCCTTGTTGATTTATGTATTTTATATCCACATAAAATATTTTTAAATGGTGTTGTTTGTTTTTTAAGATTAAATGTGTTAAGTTGATAATACAAATGCCCTAAAGCTTTAGGGAAATAATATACAATCAATATACCACCTGGGACAGACTTCAGAGTTATAATGTAATTAGTTGAATTGCAGTCATCAAGGCATCACGTCAGTTATATTCTCTAGTTTTCATATCCTTAAGGTCATGATGGCGTATATTTGTGATAAAGTTTGGTGCCAGGATTTACTTTTCAGGCTTGATCTTATCTTTGGTATCTCTGAGTTTTCTCAACAGGTTGGAAAATCATAAACTATGAAATAATTAATGAAAATAACTGGGCATTTTTACTACCCTTTTCAGGTGTGTTTCTATTAAGTACTAAGCAGCAGCATTGCTGGAGTTCATTAATCTTAGTAAAGAGTTCTTCACTAAATGACTCATTCAAGTTCTTCTCTGTTTAGGTGAGTTGACTCATGTCTCTTTTGTTTTACTTAAAAAAGAAAATACAAAGATCCAGTAATCTTTGTGGGAGACAGACACATGTGTAGAACAAAGTGTCCACAAAGAACCACTTTTTGGCTGAGAAGGTTTATGGAGTTATATCAAATTCTTTCTTTCAAATAATTTTTATCCTAGTTTTCTCACTGGGTAGTCCCCATAAAGTCCAAAATGGAGAATTCTCCTTTTGGCAAAAGGGAGGGTTATAACAAAGTGAGCCTTGTCTTCAAGATTTTCCTGTAATTTTCTAGAAATAAAGTGACATTAACAACAATATTTATAAATAATAGGAATATAACCTATAGTAATTGTGAGTGATAAATATGAAAGTTTGTCTGTATACAGAGGGGATGAAAAAATAAGTCATGTCTATAAAAGTAGGTGGTAAAATAAAGCAAACTTCATAAGAAAAAATAAAATGGGGAAATAAATTATAAAGAAATAGGCATGTACTATATAGCAGAGGTTGATAAATCCACCTTCACTAAAGAAGGATGTATTAAATGATAATGAGGTTGAATTTATAGATCCAAGTAGTTTTTGGAAGACTCATACTGAATAATGTTAATGTTATGCATTTGCTATTAATATTTATTTGGAATCTTAAAGTCACTGTTATATTAAACAATCATGGAAAATTATTCTCATAACCTTGCACAGAGCATTTTAAATGGAAGGAATGTGGCTGGAATAATATAGTTATAATCAATCTTTGCAGTGCTGAGACCTTACAAAGTATTGTTACAGAGGATCTGTTGTGGACATGGTTTTTGGAAGATATCTTTCTTACAAGTTTATCATGTGGGAATCAAAGAAAGCCATAGTGTTGTGAGAAAATCTAGAGGAAAATAAGGAAACATGCATCTTAAACCAAGTGTTCTAATGAAATTGTACAGTGTTTCTGTTGTGTGGCTTCTAGAAGAAGGGATTTCTGCATTGTCTTCCCCAATGTGTCTACCAGCTGATAGATGTCCATGCTGTGCTGGATTTTCACAAACATATCAGGTGTTTGAAATAATAACAATTATTCATAATTCTAATATGTAAAAAGATAAATATCTGTTCTACCATGTCTTACAGCATTGGAATTCATTATTGAAGTATCCAGTTCCAATCTAATGATTTATAATTTATATTAATATTCTTATCTTAATATAGAGGAAATACATTGTGATCAGTAATAATCAAGAAATATTCTGGTGTCCCATTTGAAATAGGTGTTTTCCACCCATTTTTCTTTGGAAGAACTAAAAACTTAATTCAAAATGGCAGAGTATATATTTGATCCATTCTGAAGCCTATATGCTTTCTCCAGTATTTTCACAGTTCTTATTTTTGTCACCCAAACTCCAAAATCTGCTACAATGGAAAAAAAATAAGAGTTTTCTGTTCAATATTGTTTCAACTATGATCATAAGAAGCATAGCACATATTTTGTTTTGAAACTTCTGATGAATAATACAACTGGCTATGAAGAATACATTTAAATATTTTCAAAATTAATTCAACATAAGTGAAAAAGTTTAGTATGTCTTATATCATAGCTCCAGAATGGGTTGAGAATTTGGAATAACTAGGAATAAGAAAGGAATTGAAAGGAGATAGAACAACCAAAAGAATATTATATTAACAATTTTTCAGAGATGTTACCATTATACAAATTAGCATATAAGTTAATTGTCTCATGGCTCAGGAGGTGAGGCAGGTAAGAAACTGTGGAACCTAATGACATGTTCTTCTCCAATACATGTAATTGGATTGTCATATCAGGTGTTTTCACAAAGCTCAGATTCACGCAAATACCATGTCTCCTGAAAACAGCTGGTAATAATGAATTTTATTATTTGAAATAAAGCAGGATCTAATCTGTTTTCTTTGTTTCTGAAGATCATACACAATGAAAATTATTATTGGCTGTATAATTGACATATAAGTGAACATTAGCATTTGAAATAAAGCAGAAATATAGCATTTACAGAAACACTGTAAACAGACCCAGTGAGCTTCTCAACACATTTTCTATTCTCCCGCCTATTTCAAAGTTTAGTTTTCACTCTTCTGGATGAAAATTGATATTTTGTCCACAGGAACCAAGTAAACCAGAGTGCTGAGGTCACTGTCATTCTCTTGGGCTTCTCAGAATATCCTCAGCTCCAGCTGCACCTGTTCCTGATCTTCCTGACCATTTACACAGTCACTGTGCTGGGGAACCTGGGCATGATCCTGATCATCAAGTCCAGTTCCAGGCTCCACACACCAATGTACTTCTTTCTCAGCCCCTTATCCTTCATTGATTTCTGTTACTCGACAGTAGTTACACCCAAGCTACTAGAAAACTTGGTTGTGGAAGACAGAACCATCTCCTTCACAGGATGCCTCATACAATCCTTTGTCTGCATATTTGTGGTGACAGAGACATTCCTGTTGGCAGTGATGGCATATGACCGATTTATGGCCATTTGTAATCCTCTTCTGTATGCCATTGTGATGTCCCAGAAGCTTTGTTCCTTGTTGATGTCTGCATTATACTCTTGGAGTAATACACATACTTTTTATCACAATTATCCTTTTGTGGGACTAAGACTTTATTAATTCCATAAGAAACACTTTGACTTTGGAAGATTCCCAGGCAAACAAAGACAAATTTGAAATATCTTTAACTTAAATAGTTCATAATATGATATAGTTTAAATATAATTGATAATATAACCAGATATAAATTATTTCTATGTGCTAGTGCAAGAAAATGATACAAATGTTGGAAATATAATGTATACCTATCACTTAAGTTTTTCCATGTACATCATTGTGGTTGTACATTTTAAAATGTATTTACCTATCTCTTTTACTAGAAATTTTACTTAGGTAATTTTCAATTCATTTTAAGTTACAGTATCTTTAAACCAGTTCTCCCATGTATAGTATAATATAACAACCAACAAATTGATTATGATTTAGTGTACAGATTTCATTAAAGCATTAGCTATTTATGATGAAAAAGAAATATTTATGAACTTCAGTAGGTTGCAACAACAGCTATTTTTGGAATAGTGACTTTACTGAGGCAGCTCTGCTGATATGAGACAGGTCACTCGAGGTTCAGGGCTAAGCTAATTGGACCAACTAATCTTCAGTCTACATACCTGTATATAAATCATCCTCCTTGGACCATTCTTATGTTGGAAGCAATCAAGTCCCTGTTTGGGTCTCATCTATGTTTGGGTCAAAGTTAAAAAAAAAAAAAAAAGGATAAAATCAAAGGCAAGGTTTGAAAATCTTTGCCTCTTGTAGAGCTGTTATGTTTTAGGTCAGGGGTTTATGGTGACATGAAGAAGTTGGCTCAACATTTGTGCATGTGTGATGCATGCCTTCTCAGTCAGGTCTGACACTGTGATGCCATAGACTGTAACCCCTCACTCTCCTCTGTTCATGGAATTTTCCAGGCAAGAATACTGGAGTGGGTCACCGTTTCCTCCTCTAGGGAAACTTCCCAATGCAGGAATCAAATCCAGGCCTCTCAGGACTGAACCAGAGTCTCTGGCGTCTCCTTCATTGGCAAGCAGATTATTTACCACTAGCACCACGTGGAAAGCCCTGGCTCAATATTCACCAAAGATTAATTAAAACATTTGCCTCATCAAAGATATTCTTTCTTGATAATTCCAGGTAATTCTATAGCAAATAGCAGAGAATTCATGACTATGACTTGTTTTACCTAGGTTTTAATAATTGATGGGTCACTGGATTGCTTTAAGCAAATGACTGCTGCTAAGTCGCGTCAGTCGTGTCCGACTCTGTGCGACCCCATAGACGGCAGCCCACCAGGCTCCGCCATCCCTGGGATTCTCCAGGCAAGAACACTGGAGTGGGTTGCCATTTCCTTCTCCAATGACTGATTTAGATTAAATATAATAATTTGCCTTTCCTATTTGTGTCTTATTAATGGGCTTCCCTGGTGGCACAGATGGTAAAGTGTCTGACTGCAATGCTGGAGACCCAGGTTCAATCCCTGGGTTGGGAATATCCCCTGGAGGAAGAAATGGCAACCCACTCCAGTACTCTTGCCAGGAGAATTCTATGGACAGAGGGGCCTGGTGGGCTACAGTCCATGGGGTTGCAAAGAGTCGGACACGACTGAGCAACTTCACTTCACTTCACTTCAATCATGATTAAGGTTTATAAGCAGAAAGTAGCAAGGGACCATGTGTTGTAGTTATAATTCAACATATTAAATATTACATTTACTTCCATGATTTAGTTTTCTATGAAAATTAAATATTTACCATAATTCTTTATACTAAATCATATGTCTTTTATTGTTTACGAATATACAACAAAATTGCTGACCCTCTTTATTCATGGCAATAGAGATAGGAATTTAACTTTTGTTTGTCATCCAAGGGTCATAACCAAATGTTCCTATCCAGTATAGGGAGCCCAGTCTGGTAGTCTGTGATGACCCAGAGGAATGGAATGAGGAGAGGAGAGGGAGCTTAGAAAGGGAAGGGATGCATGTATAATCATGGCTGATTAGCATTGTTGTATGGCAGAAACCCGGAGAAGGCAATGACATCCCACTCCAGTACTCTTGCCTGGAAAATCCCATGAATGGAGGAGCCTGGTAGGCTGCCGTCCATGGGGTCGCTAAGAGTTGAACACGACTGAGCGACTTCACTTTCACTTTTCACTTTCATGCATTGGAGAAGGAAATGGCAACCCACTCCAGTGTTCTTGCCTGGAGAATCCCAGGGATGGGGGATCCTGGTGGGCTGCCATCTATGGGGTTGCACAGAGTCGGACACCACTGAAGAGACTTAGCAACAGCAGCAGCAGCATGGCAGAAACCAGCACAGTATTGCAAAAAAAAAAAAAAAAAAACAGAAACCAAAATAGTGTGCTGCGTGTCTGTGTGTAGTTTAATAAAGATCTGTTACTAATACAAAAACGATTTAGAAAATTTGAGAATGCATCATGTAATGTCTGACAAATTCAGTAATGTTTTAAGATAACAATTAAAATATACTGTTTTAAATATCAAATTTGAAGTTATGTAACTTGTAATTTGGTTCTCATTAGATTTTTATATTAAGTAGAAAGAAAACAAAAGAGAAAAGGATCAAATAGTTGCAAAATCTTTTTAGCATAGATTATTTTTGCTTGGTAAATGCTCTTGAATAGGCAGTTTATTTATATAAATGCAATGCAAACTTTTTTCCAAAAATTCTTAGGTTGCAATTTCAATCTAAAAATAAACATTTTAACTATGAAGCTCAATGCATTGATATATTAGATAACATAGGTTAGTTTACTAATGGTTCTATTAAGTAACATTTATGAACTACTGTTTCTATAGATGGATTTACATGCTACTTATCTTTAAAACTTTTGTATGTAGCAAGTATAAATATAACTTTTCTTCTTTGAAAAACTATGACTAAACGGTTACTGAGGATACATACAATACTGCCAAGAATTGTACAGTTCAATGTTCACTTCTTTCTGGAGCAATAATTACAAAACCTGGATCTGGTGCATGATGTATACATGCCAATATTAATAAGTTTACTAAGTAAAGAAGGAAACAACCAATATACTGATTGATATTGGGCACGTATCTTACTATATTATTTTATTACAAGACATTTTCCTTACATAACTAAAGTTTCTTTACATAACTAAAGTGTGTTAGTGGCTCAGTTATGTCCAACTGTTTGTGAGTCCATAGACTGCAGCCTGGGCTTCCTCTGGTGGCCTGCTACACAGAGGACACAGGAGACCTGGGCTCAATCCCTGGGTGGAGAAGATCCCCTGGAGAATCCAATGGACAAAAGAGCCTGGTGGGCTACAGTCCACAGGTACACAGAGTTATATACGACTGAAGTGATTGAGCATGCACACATGGACTGTAGCCCGCCAGGATCCTCTGACCATGGAATTCTCCAGGCAAGTACACTGGAGTGGGTGGCAATTCTCTTCTCCAGGTGATCTTTCCCCATTTGTCAAACCCACATCTCCTGCATTGAAGGTAAATTCTTTACCTTCTGAGCCACCAGGGAAGCCCTTACATAAGGGAAATTCAGAATCAAAAAATGTAAAATGTTTAAAAAATATAAAATCTACTAGATTTAGTAAGAAATCATTAAAACAGCTTTTGATTCACATTTATAAAAAGATAGTTTCTTGATCTGTGATACCTATCTGCATTCTTCCATATTCTACTAACATAGCATCCTCCAGTCCTAAAGATGATACTCTTCCAGTGTGATCATTACTGTGAAATATCTTGATTCATTGTTTTTCTTTTTTAAAATCAATTCTTCAATACTTTAAAAGAAGTATTTTCCTACTATAACCTAGTCAGGTTTATGTTTTTCCAAAGAAATTCAAGCAAGAAGTGGTAATTTGGGGGAAAACTTTCAAAGATGAGTATTTGGACAATATCTTTAGCCTTAAACAAAGACCAAGCATCATGTGAATAGAAAATTGGATTCCAGTAATCAATGGTCTGTAGTAATATTATGATTTATAAATTATCCTTTGTGGATGACTGTAATAGAGTGTTCACTGAACCAAATATCTTGAAAAATTGGGTGTCTGATGAAGAATAATGTCATGAAAGTTGTGGTGATCACAGGAAATGGGAGAAAATGAGGTATGGGTTCTTTTGATTGTCTTGGGGAGCTTGCAGTAGGAAACGACAAAATTCTGGGCATCAACACTTTGGCAAAAATTACTTTGAAAGAAGCTGAAATATCTTATGGTAGCCCTAAAAGATGGAGAAGGAAATGCAACCCTCTCCAGTACTCTTGCCTAGAAAATCCCATGGATGGAGGAGCCTTGTGTCCATGGGGTCGCAAAGAGTTGGACACGACTGAGCGACTTCACTTTCAATCTTCTTTTTCTTTAAGCTACTAGGAAAGTTCCCTAAACTTCTCAGTGGGAAAACTGTGTGTCAGGGACTATATAGTCCTCAACATTATAAAATAATTTTTTTATCACATGATCTGTGGCATTCTGCAATATTGTTGGCATTCCAGTCTATTTTGATATTTTCTCCCAATTGCTTGTTGGTGTCTGTTAGGATACAGTCTGATTTTGTATCAGACAAACGAAATACTTCTCCCTTTGAAAAACTTTTTTCAGCAATCTGCCTCGGTACATTAACAATTTATTTTAATATCTCTCTGGCTTAGACCCTTGAACCTTAACATTTCTCTGGCAAATATTTTTCTGTGGTTTAACTTGTTTCTTCTAATTTTTCTTTTGTTTTTCTTTCTCACTGTACTTGTAGTTGTTTAAAAATAACAAATTCTGTAAATGAAACCATTTAGTCATTTATTCTTTAAATGAGTATTTGGCATTTACCACTTTCACAAATCTTTAAATATGAATTTTAAATAATTCTGTTTTTTTTTAAAAGATGCCATATCACAAATGTTTAAGACATCCATTTTTTAAACTGTATTTACATAATGCAATCCCCAACCTCTCTGTGGGAGCATGCACAATCTAGGCTTCTCTATCTAGAAGCACTGTCAAAGTTTATGAAATTAAGGTCTTCAAGCTTTAAATAAACTAAATATTGGAGGATAAAAACACTGTTTCGAACCCTTGTCTGGGAAGATCCCACATGTCACGTGGCAACTAAGCCTATGCACCATGACTACTGAGCCTGTGTTCTGGAGCCACGAGCCAAAAATAAATAAATAATATTAAAAAAAAATAAACAAGTTAGTATCATATACACAGTACTTGCTTTAACTAAAACTAGCATGCAATACTGAACAAAATTTGGAAGAAAGGAATTTAGAATTACAAAGTAATACTCTATAGAATTAATAAACTTGTTGTACTAATTATCTTTGGTCTTCATGGACTTCAACTGTCTTTATCATTTATATTTGACTTACTAATAAGCATACTAAGAAATCTGTAAAATAGCAAAAACATAAAAAATCAAAACCTATTTCAAATGATTCTCTTTTAAAATGTTCCTTTGATTGGATTTACAGCATATTTGTTGATTCCATCCCTGACAAAGCTTCAGTTGAAATATCAGGCCAACTGCATTGATGTGGTGACAATAGATGCTCTAAGAAGTAAGTAGATATTTTCTTTATTTCTTAGCGATATATTAAAAATAGCTTACACTTGTAAATGGGAACCTCAATTAGCTGCTGAGTTATAGGTTGCCCATTTGGCCAAATCTTCCAAAATTGGCTGCACCAGATTTGTCAATCCCTTCAAATAATTTGTAATCTTTGTTTTCCAATGCCCCTACATATGTGTATATCAAAATTTCCTACACAGGAAACTATGCGTGTGTGTGAATGAATATGTCCATATGTTTAGTTGTGTATTACTTTTTGAGACCCCATAGACTTTAGCCCTCCAGGCTCCTCTGTCCATTGAATTGTCCAGGCAAGAATACTGGAGTGGTTGCAATTTCCTCCTCCAAAGAAACTATGTAGTATCATCTTATTGGGTCAATATTTTATATGGCCTTATTTTTTCTTTCTTGATACATATGTCACATAGTTGTGACATAAAGGAGTAGGTGCAGGGATCACATGGATGAATTAAAAATATTAGTGCTATGACCTCTGTGACTGTAGTACAGAAATATAGCTGGATCTATCAGCAGTATCATCAATAAGTGAGTCAGTTCAGTCACTCAGTCGTGTCTGCCTCTTTATGACGCCATGGGCTGCAGAATGCTAGGCTTCCCTGTCCATCACCAACTTCCGGAGCTTACTCAAACTTATGTCTATTGAGTCAGTGATGCCATTCTACCATCTCATCCTCTGTCAGCCCCTTGTCCTCCTGCCTTCAATCTTTCCCAGCTTCAGGATCTTTTCCAATGAGTCAGTTCTTTGCATCAGGTGGCCAAAATATTGGAGCTTCAGCTTCAGCATCAGTCCTTCCAATGAATATTCAGGACTGATTTCCTTTAGAATGGACTGGGTGGATCTCCTTGCTGTCCAAGCTAGGATCATGACACCTAATCAATATCCACTCTACCAACCCATAGCTGATGGCACTCATACTCAGAGCATGACGATTAATAAGCCTAACTGGCTAAATGCAAAAATATGTATAGTATAATGCTGTGTGTTTTGTACAGTGTAATGTTAAGTGTGTTTCCATATCAATATATGTGGAGATATATAAGACAAAAAGCACATTGTATCAGTCATAATTTGGGTTACGTTCATTGGAAAATATACTAACATAATTTTTTATGATTTTAAGAAGTATAGCTTCTGTATGGTCTTCCCAGGTGGCACTAGTGGTAAAGAACCCTCCTGCCAATGCAGGAGAAATAAAGAGACAGGAGTTCAATTCCTGAGTCAGGAAGATCCCTGGAGGAGAGCATGGAAACCTGCTCCAGTATTCTTGCCTGGAGAATCCCATGGACAGAGGAACCTGGTGGGCTACAGTCCATGGGGTCACAGAGTCCAACACGACTGAAGTGACTTAGCATGCACAAACACAGCCTCTGTATGGAGGTGAATTATTTTTAAAAATATCAGCAATAGGTCAATGACAAAAGAAATCATACTGTAAATTACAGAAGACGAATTTTCCTTTAGTTATTCTGTCTATAGCTCATGACAATAAACTCTGTAAGAATTCTTCAGGGTTTGAGTCCCTAGGCTTAGGTGGTTAGATATAAAACAAATTAAAACACCATCATGAAGTATAATTTCTAGGTCTGCCTATTACTCAAGAACATGTTCATTCTCCTTCTGCAATTTCTTGACTGTTGCAAAAATAACAGATTATATTTCTGGCTATTGCTATTAACTATATTTTGCAAGAATCATCAACTTTCTGATTCAAGGACTGGAAACACTTAAACAAACATTTCAATTTTGATATAAAATGTATATGCAGCATATTAGTGTTAGCAAGGAATCCGTCGTAGAAATACACCAAGGATATCTGGCATTTGGTGAGTTGATTTAACCTAGGATCATCCTTTCAGTCTGATCTGAGGGATATGGATCCAGAAGATTTTTGGCAGAGGAAACCTATATGAACTGAAAACAGCAATATACAGGCTAAATTCTACTTTTATTAGTCACAGGACCATCATACATGTGCAGTTATATGTTAAACCCCAGAGAAATTTACTATTATATTTTTCTTTATGTGTTAAAATTGTTTAATCTTTCCCAGGCCAATTCTGCTGTTATCATATGACTGCCATAACCCAATCAATGATTTGTTTAGTTTTTTTTTTCTTTTTCTTTTTAGGTTTCCTCTATGTAGCCTTTGTTCTCATATAATTATATTCTATCTTGGGGATATTTAATACTTTAAGCATTATACTCATTCAGGAATCATTTATATATAATACTACTATTGATAAATACTATTCTTTCTTATTTTCCAGATAAAGAAACTGAAGTTCTAAAGGATAAAGCTAATTTCCCATAATCAAATTTACTCAAGTTGTCAAGCAAAGACTTCAACCTGACACTTCAGAACATTCCTGGGTATACACTGATCACATTGCCTTCACTAGCTTAGGTTGAGCAATCTTGAACTTCTTTCACTCCACCTTTTCATGTTTCACTGTTCAATTTTAATTCTACTGTATTTGGGCTTCTCAGAATATCCACACCTCCTGGAATCCCTTTTCCTGGTGTTCTTGAACATTTACACAGTCACTCTGGTGGGGAACCTTGGCATAATAGTGATCATAAGGACAAGTCTCAAACTCCGCACACCCATGTATTTTTTTCTTAGCCATTTATCGTTTTTGGATATTTGTTCTTCCAGTGTATTTACAGCCAAACTCCTAGATATCTTGGTAGTGAAAGACAGAGTTATCTCTTTCAAAGGATGCATGGCACAGTTTTAATTTGGCTGTACATTTGTGATTATGATGTCCATGCTAGCAGTGATGGCCTATGACAGGCTTGTGGCTGTTTGTAACCCCCTGCTTTACACAGTAGCTGTGTCTCCTAAGCTCTGCTGCCTCCTGGTCGCTGGGACTTACACGTGGGGTGGAATGTGTTTCTTGACAATCACATGTTCCCTTTTGGAGCTGTCCTTCTGCGGTTCTATATCATACATCACTTTGGCTGTGAGTATTCTGCCATTATCTCTGCTTCCTGTTCTGACACCCATTTCAGTCAACTGATGTGTTTCATCATTTCTACACTCAATGAGGTGTGTAGCTTCCTGATTATCCTCACTTCCTATGTTTTCATAGATGTCACAATCATCAAGATGTCTTCAGCTACTGGACTCCGAAAAGCCTTCCCCACCTGTGCCTCCCACCTGACAGCCATCACCATTTTCCATGGGACTGTCCTGTTCCTTTATTGTATACCCAACTCCAAAAGCTCATGGGTCCTCATCAAAGTAGCCACTGTTTTTTTTTACTGTCACAATTCCTATGCTGAACCCTCTTATCTATAGCCTTAGGAATAAAGATGTGAAAGAGACAGTTAGGAGTTTGAAAACTATGAAACTGCTTTCTCCCTCAATATAATTCAGAAGTCCAATAGGATTGAACAACCAGTTGAATTAAAGTCAAGCTGTGAATAACTCAAATAAACATTTTTATGTTCATATAATGCCTAATAATTTTCTTATATATTTCTGATGCTAGTTTACCTTTATTTTAAGTAAATATATGATTATGTTTCAAATAAATTGTATGTTGCATTTTACATTTTTTGATGGTCAGGATGAGCTACAATGATTTCTGAGTTAATATAGAAATAATACATTATGAAAGTCAGAGTGATGAAAATATATATATTATTAGAGACTCATTCCTTATGCTACAGTTTATGTTGTGATTTGTAACACTGCTGCAAACACAGATGATAACTGTTTAGTGTCAGGGTTAAGGTTAGGGTTAGGGTTAAATTTGCACTCAGGTTCTCATAACTAACTCTTTTGATTCAGTTCTATAGAATGCAACTTTTAGCTTTTCTCAAAACTTTATTTTACTCCACATAAAATTAGGACTTTTGAGTTTGCATTATAAAAATATTACCTGATTTTAAGCAAGAAGATCCTGAAAATAATAGCTAGTCTCTATATGCATCACTAACTTTTTGAATACCAGTATAATATAGTTCAATAAAAGGTGTTTAAGATGATACTGAATACTGAGAAAAAGTTAAATGTATTTCTAAGAAGATATAATGATTACTCAGTGATAAAGCCCAAGTTAAGAACTGCTCTATCTTCTCTTCTTCTAACATATATACTCATTCATGTCTCAGCTTTGCTCTCATAATCCAAACAAGAAGAAATGCTATTTATCAATAATGAAGTATGAAAAAATTATAATAGATTAACAGAGATGTTTTTGAATAACTGGACCTAATCATGAATCTACCTCATTCAGTTTAATAACTCTTTCTGATATTCCTTTGAAGTACCTGTCATTACCACATATTCTTTATGATAACTTTGAAGTAAATCTCACTATCCATTACAGCAACTTCTGACGTCTTTTCTTCCCTGTAAGTGGATCCTGTTTATCTTGACCGTTTCATTTTCATATAGACTTCAGTATTTATTTTGTTCATTCTTTTAAACCCTGAGACTCTTAGGGGCTCTAAAATTTGTCACTTGTTCTTTAGCTCTGCATGTTAAAGCATGCTCGACTATAGTCATGCCCTCTTTGCTTCATTCATCTATACTCCTTCATAGTGATAAGATCATATTAGCTGGGTTTTATTTTACCATTGTTTTAATTTATTGATTTTTATTTTTATTTTTGGCTGTGCTGCACATGTGAGATCTTAGCTTCCCAACCAGGGATAAAGCCTGTGCTCCCTGCAGTGGAAGCAAAGAATCTTAACCTCTGTACCACCAGGGAAATCCCACCACTGTTTTTATTGATGTGACTTTGCTATTTCATTTATTTCTCATTATCATTACTATGATTGATTCAGTTTCTGAGGGAAAATAGAGAAAACAAAGGCATGTTATATACTGAGTTTGAGGTTTGATGCAGAGTGCAGGATGCTTGGTGCTGGTATACTGGGATGACCCAGAGGGATGGTGTTGGGCGGTAGATAGGAGGGGGGTTTGGGATTGGGAACACGTGTACACCCGTGGTGGATTCATGTTGATGTGTGGCAAAACCAATACAATATTGTAAAGTAAAATAATAATAATAATAATAAAATAAATAATAATAATAAATTTAAAAAATAATCCAAACTTTACCTCTTTTTTTACTGATTATGGGAAAAAAATGGGCACAGGTAAATTTATACAGGCATGGTAGATAAGAATATATTGTGGAGTTTTAGGGTCCATGGTCTCAACCTACCCCAGCCGGCCTGTATTGGACAGGAGCTGACTACAGGTTCCTGTAAACCAAGTGGACTGTATGAAGCTGGGAAGGTGAGAGTAGACTCCTAAGGAAAATGCTGCTTCTCAAGTGAGCCTGGGGCTAAAGCCTCCCAGTGAAGCAGTCCTAAGATGGTAGAGGAATAGGACAGGAAAACCACTTTCTCCCTCACAAATTCATCAAAAGAACATTTCAACGCTGAGTAAATTCCACAAAACAAATTCTGAATGCTGGCAGAAGACATCAGGCACCCAGAAAAGCAGATCATTGTCTTCAAAAACAGTGAACCTCTCTGGGTGTCCCTCAATGTGGAGAAACTTCTCATCTTTAACCTAGATGTTTTATCATCAGTGCTGTATAGATGGAGAAGTCTTGAGGCTACTGTAAATATAAAACTGAAAACCAGAAGCAGGAGGCTTAAGTCCAAATCCTGAGAACATCAGAGAACTCCTGAATCCAGGGAACATTGACAGGAGCTCATCAAACTCCTCCACACCTACACTGAAACCAAATACCACCCAAGGGCCAACAAGTTCCAGAGCAAGACAAACCAAGCAAATTCTCCAGCAACACAGGAACACACCCCTGAGCATCAATATACAGGCAACTCAAAGTTACTCCAAAACCATTGACGTCTCATAATCCATTACTGGTCACTTCACTGCACTCCAGAGAGAAGAAATCCATCTTCACCCACCAGAACTCCAACACAAGCCTCCCTAACCAAGAAACCTTGACAAGCCACTGATACAACCTCATCCACAGTGAGGAAACTCCACAATAAAGAGAACTCCACAAATTCCCAGATTACAGAAAGGCCACCTCAAACGCAGCAATATAACCAAGATGAAGAGACAGAGGAATACCCAGCAGGTAAAGGAACAGGAGAAATGCCCACCAAACCAAACAAAAGAGGAAGAGATAAGGAATCTACCTGAGAAAGAATTCCAAATATTGATAGTGAAAATGATCCAAAATCTTGAAATCAAAATGGAATGACAGATAAATAGCCTGGAGACAAGGATTGAGAAGATGCAAGAAAGCTTTAACAAGGACCTAAAAGAAATAAAAAAGAGTCCATCTATAATGAATAATGCAATAAATGAGATCAGAAACACTCTGGAGGCAACAAATAGTAGAATAATGGAGGCAGAAGATAGGATTAGTGAAATAGAAGATAGAATGGTAGAAATAAATGAATCAGATAGGAAAAAAGAGAAATGAATTAAAGAAATGAGGACAATCTCAGAGACCTCTAAGACAATATGAAATGCTCCAACATTCAAATTATAGAAATCCCAGAAGAAGAAGACAAAAAGAAAGACCATGAGAAAATACTTGAGGAGATAATAGTTGAAAACTTCCCGAAAATGGAGAAGGAAATAATCACCCAAGTCCAAGAAACCCAGAGAGTTCCAAATAGGATAAACCCAAGGTGAAACACCCCAAGACATATATTAATCAAAATCAAACACAAAGAACAAATATTAAAAGCAGCAAGGGAAAAACAGCAAGTAACACACAAGGGAATTCCCATAAGGAGAACTGCAGACCTTTCAATAGAAACTCTTCAGGCCAGGAGGGAATGGCAAGACATTCTTTGCAACCCCATGGACTGTAACCTACTACACTTCTCTGTCCATGGGATGCTCCAGGCAAGAATACTGGAGTGGATCTCATTCAAATATGAAGGAGAAAGAAAAGCTTTCCAGACAAGCAAAAGCTGAGAGAATTCAGCACCACCAAACCAGCTCTCCAACAAATGCTAAAGGATATTCTCTAGACAGGAAACACAAAAAGAGTGTATAAACACAAACCCAAAACAATAAAGTAAATGGCAACGGGATCATACTTATAATAATTACATTAAACGTAAATGGGTTGAATGCCCCAACCAAAAGGCAAAGACTGCCTGAATGGATACAAAAACAAGATCCCTATATATGCTGCCTACAAGAGACCCACCTAAAAAAAAGGGACACTTACAGACAGTGAAGGGCTAGAAAAAGATATTCCATGCAAATAGAGACCAAAAGAAAGCAAGAGTAGCAATACTCATATCAGATAAAATGGACTTTAAAACAAAGGCTGTGAAAAGAGACAAAGAAGGACACTACGAATGATCAAAAGATCAATCCAAGAAGAAGATATAACAATTATAAATATATATGCACCCAACATAGGAGGACTGCAATATGTAAGACAAATGCTAACAAGTATGAAAGGGAAAATTAACAATAACACAATAAGAGTGGGAGACTTTAATACCCCACTCACAACTATGGATAGATCAACTAAACAGAAAGTTAACAAAGAAACACAAACTTTAAATGATACAATAGACCAGTTAGACTTAATTGATATTAAGTACATTTCACCACAAAACAATGAATTTCACCTTTTTCTCAAGTGTTCATGGAACCTTCTCCAGGATAGATCACATCCTGGGCCATAAATCTAACCTTGATAAATTCAAAATAATCGAAATCATTCCAAGCATATTTTCTGACCATAATGCATTAAGATTAGATCTCAATTATGGGAAAAAAACTTATCAAAAATTCCAACATATGGAGGCTGAACAACACGCTTCTAAATAACCAACAAATCACAGAAAAAATAAAAAAAAAGAAATAAAAATAGGCATAGAAACAAATGAAAATAAAAACACAGCAACCCAAAACCTGTGGGACACTATAAAAGCTGTGCTAAGAGGAAAGTTCATAGCAATACAGGCATACCTCAAGAAACAAGAAAAAAGTCAAATAAATAACCTAACTCTACACCTAAAGCAACTAGAAAAGGAAGAAATGGAGAACCCCAGAGTTAGTAGAAGGAAAGAAATCTTAAAAATTAGGGCAGAAATAAATGCAAAAGAAACAAAAGAGACCATAGCAAAAATCAACAAAGCCAAACACTGGTTCTTTGAAAGAATAAATAAAATTGACAAACCATTAGCCAGACTCACCAAGAAACAAAGAGAGAAAAATCAAATCAATAAAATTAGAAATGAAAAAAAGGAGCGATCACAACAGACAACACAGAAATACAAAGGATCATAAGAGACTACTATCAGCAATTATATGCCAATAAAATGGAAAACGTGGAAGAAATGGACAAATTCTTAGAAAAGTACAACTTTCCAAAACTGAACCAGGAAGAAATAGAAAATCTTAACAGACTCATCACAAGCACGGAAATTGAAACTGTAATCAGAAATCTTCCAGCAAACAAAAGCCCATGTCCAGATGGCTTCGCAGCTGAATTCTACCAAAAATTTAGAGAAGAGCTAACACCTATCCTACTCAAACACTTCCAGAAAATTGCAGAGGAAGGTAAACTTCCAAACTCATTCTATGAGGCCATCATCACCCGAATACCAAAACCTGACTAAGATGCGACAAAAAAAAGAAAACTACAAGCCAATATCACTGATGAACATAGATGCAAAAATCCTCAACAAAATTCTAGCAATCAGAATGCAACAACACATTAAAAAGATCATACACCATGACCAAGTGGGCTTTATCCCAGGGATGCAAGGATTCTTCAATATCTGCAAATCAATCAATGTAATTCACCACATTAACAAATTGGAAAATAAAAGCCATATGATTATCTGAATAGATGCAGAGAAGGCTTTTGACAAAATTCAACATCCGTTTGTGATAAAAACTCTCCAGAAAGCAGGAATAGAAGGGACACACCTCAACATAATAAAAGCTATATATGGCAAACCCACAGCAAACATTATCCTCAATGGTGAAAAATTGAAAGCATTTCCCCTAAAGTCAGGAACAAGACAAGGGTGCCCACTTTCACCACTACTATTCAGCATAGTTTTGGAAGTTTTAGCCACAGCAATCAGAGCAGAGAAAGAAATAAAAGGAATCCAAATTGGAAAAGAAGAAGTAAAACTCTCACTGTTTGCAGATGACATAATCCTTTACCTAGAAAACCCTAAAGACTCCACCAGAAAATTACTAGAGCTAATCAATGAATATAGTAAAGTTGCAGGATATAAAATCAACACACAGAAATCCCTTGCATTCCTATACACTAATAATGAGAAAGTAGAAAAAGAAAGTAAGGAAACAATTCCATTTACCATTGCAATGGAAAGAATAAAATTCTTAGGAATATATCTACCTAAACAAACTAAAGACTTATACATAGAAAACTATAAAACACTGATGAAAGAAATCAAAGAGGACACTAACAGATGGAGAAATATACCATGTTCATGGATCGGAAGAATCAATACAGTGAAAATGAGTATACTACCCAAAGCAATCTACAGATTCAATGCAATCCCTATCAAGCTACCAGCGGTATTTTTCACAGAGCTAGAACAAATAATTTCACAATTTGTACGGAAATACAAAAATCCTCGAATAGCCAAAGCAATCTTGAGAAAGAAGAATGGAACTGGAGGAATTAACTTTCCTTACTTCAGGCTCTATTACAAAGCCACAGTCATCAAGACAGTATAGTATTGGCACAAAGACAGAGATATAGATCAATGGAACAAAATAGAAAGCCCAGAGATAAATCCACACACCTATGGACACCTTATCTTCCACAAAGGAGGCAAAAATATACAATGGATTAAAGACAATCTCTTTAACAACTGGTCAACCACTTGTAAAAGAATGAAACTAGATCACTTTCTAACACCACACACAAAAATAAAATCAAAATGGATTAAAGATCTAAATGTAAGACCAGAAACTATAAAACTCCTAGAGGAGAACTTAGGCAAAACACTCTCCGACATAAATCACAGCAGGATCCTCTATGATCCACCTCCCAGAGTACTAGAAATAAAAGCAAAAATAAACAAATGGGATCTAAATAAAATTAAAAGTTGCTGCACATCAAAGGAAACTATAAGCAAGGTGAAAAGACAGCCTTCTGAATGGGAGAAAATAATAGCAAATGAAGCAACTGACAAACAACTAATCTTAGAAATATATAAGCAACTTATGCAGCTCATTTCCAGAAAAATAAACGACCCAATCAAAAAATGGGCCAAAGAACTAAATAGACTTTTCTCCAAAGAAGACATATGGATGGCTAACAAACACATGAAAAGATGCTCAACATCACTCATTATCAGAGAAATGCAAATCAAGACCACAATGAGGTACCACTTGACACCAATCAGAATGGCTACCATCCAAAAGTCTATAAGCAATAAATGCTGCAGAGGGTGTGGAAAAAAGGGAACCCTCTTACACTGTTGGTGGCAATGCAAACTAGTACAGCCACTAGGGAGAAGAGTGTGAAGATTCCTTAAAAAAACTGGAAATAGAACTGCCTTATGACCCAGCAATCCCACTGCTGTGCATACACGCTGAGGAAACCAGAATTGAAAGAGACACGTGTACCCCAATGTTCATTGCAGCACTGTTTATAATAGCCAGGACATGGAAACAACCTAGATGTGCATCAGCAGATGAATGGATAATAAAGCTGTGGTACATATACACAATGGAGTATTATTCAGCCATTAAAATGAATACATTGCAATCAGGTCTAATGAGGTGGATGAAACTGGAGTCGATTATACAGAGTGAATTGAGCCAGAAAGAAAAACACCAATACAGTATACTAACACATATATATGGAATTTAGAAAGATGGTAATGATGACCCTGTATGCGAGACAGCAAAAGAGACACAGATGTGTAGAATGGACTTTTGGACTCTGAGGGAGAGGGAGAGGGTGAGATGATTTGGGAGAATAACATTGAAACATGTATACTACGAATCGCCAGTCTATGTTCGATACAGGATACAGGATGCTTGGGGCTGGTGCACGGGAATGGTCCATAGAGATGATATGGTGTGGGAGGAGGGAGGGGGGTTCATGTTGGGAACTCATGTACACCCGTGGCAGATTCATGTCAATGTATGGCAAAACCAATACAGTATTGTAAAGTAAAGTAAAAATAGAAATTAAAATAGAAGTATATTGTGAAGAATCGTTATTAAGAAATTACAAATTTTAGTGAAATAAGCACCTTCCTTGGAAAAACATAGCATTCGATCTTATATAATAAAAATAGGAAATCTAGGTAAAGTCTTATCTTTTAAAGTAATTAATGTCTGTGTGTGTTCGGTCATGTCTGACTCTGTGACCCCATGGACTTTAGCCTGCCAGGCTTCTCTCTCCATGGGATTATCCTGACAAGAATACTGGAGTGGGTGGCTATGCCCTTCTCCAAGAGATATCCCTAACCCAGGATCGAAACCCCGTCTCCTGTGTCTTCTGTATTGCAGGTGGATTCTTTACCACTGAGTCACTGGGGAAGCCCAAAGTAATGGAATTTGTTTTCAAAAACTTCCTAACAAAGAAATCTTATGCCCTGTTTATTATGTTGCTGAATTTCTCCAAACATTTAAGAATTATTGTCAATCATACACAAATCTTTCTAGAGAATAGATTGAGAGGATATTTAATAATGCATTATATTCACTGAATTTTTAACAATCAATTCAAACAAATATTTTATAAGAAATAAATTTATAGATCAATCTTTCTCATGAGTTTAGATAATCAATATTCAAAACAGAATATCAACACACTGGATTTTATTCCAGAAACTGAAAAGTGGTTTAACAGTCATGAATTAATAACCACAAATCAACATGTTAAAGCAAAAGGGAAGATATATCATTCTTGCAATTTACAGTTCTAGAAAAATAATTTGGTTAAATACAAAACTCATTGCTTTCTGAATGGATGATTTTTCTCAACTCACATTTAATACAATTGTAATTAGCTATAAGAAACTTTAAGTAATCCTCATATTAACTAAAAAATTAATTTTAAAATAATTTGGCTGTAATACTATGTGTATATCTAAACTAACATCTCCCCAAGAATGTATAAATCCAAAGGCAGTCCCCTAGAGATTTAATTGAAAAGTTCGTACTTCCTAGATGGCTGTGACAAATATTTCTACTATCTATGTGTTGAATAGAAATTAACCTCTTCCTGATAGAGGGGCAGCGGCCGAGAGGAGCAACCCCATGTCCAAGGAACAATGGCTGTGCGGGCACAGGAGGGCCAAGAGGAGCTACTCCATGTTCAAGGTCAGGAGGGGCGGTGGTGAGGAGATACCCCTCGTGCAAGGTAAGGAGCAGCAGCTGTGCTTTGCTGGAGCAGCTGTGAAGAGATACCCCCCTTCCAAGGTAAGAGAAACCCAAGTAAGACGGTAGGTGTTGTGAAAGGGCATCAGAGGGCAGACACACTGAAACCATAATCACAGAAAACTAGTTAAACTAATCAAACAGACCGCAGCCTTGTCTAACTCAATGTAACTAAGGCATGCCATGTGGGGCCAACCAAGATGGGTGGGTCATGGTGGAGAGATCTGACAGAATGTGGTCCACTGGAGAAGGGAATAGCAAACCACTTCAGTATTCTTGCCTTGAGAACCCCATGAACAGTATGAAAAGGCAAAATGATAGGATACTAAAAGAGGAACTCCCCAGGTCAGTAGGTGCCCAATATACTACTGGAGATCAGTGGAGAAATACCTCTAGAAAGAATGAAGGGATGGAGCCAAAGCAAAAACAATACCCAGCTGTGGATGTGACTGCTGATAGAAGCAAGGTCTGATGCTGTAAAGAGCAATATTGCATAGAAACCTGGAATCTTAGGTCCATGAATCAAGGCAAATTGGAAGTGGTCAAACAGGAGATGGCAAGAGTGAATGTTGACATTCTAAGAATCAGCAAATTAAATGGACTGGAAAGGGTGAATTTAACTCAGATGACCATTATATCTACTACTGCGGCCAGGAATTCCTTAGAAGAAATGGAGTAGCCATCATGGTCAACAAAGGAGTCCAAAATGCAGTACTTGGATGCAATCTCAAAAACGACAGAATGATCTCTGTTCGTTTCCAAGGAAAACCATTCAGTATCACAGTAATTCAAGTCTATGCCCCAACCAGTAATGCTAAAGAAGCAGAAGTTGAACGGTTCTATGAAGACCTACAAGCCCTTTTACAACTAACACCCAAAAAAGATGTTCTTTTCATTATAGGGGACTGGAATGCAAAAGTAGGAAGTCAAGAAACACCTGGAGTAGCAGGCAAATTTGGCCTTGGAATGCAGAATGAAGCAGGCAAAGGCTAATAGAGTTTTGCCAAGAGAACGCACTGGTCATAGCAAACAGCATCTTCCAACAACACAAGAGAAGACTCTACACATGAACATCATCAGATGGTCAACACCGAAATCTGATTTATTATATTCTTTACAGCCAAAGATGTAGAAGCTCTATACAGTCAGCAAAAACAAGACCGGGAGCTGACTGTGGCTCAGATCATGAACTCCTTATTACAAAATTCAGACTTAAATTGAAGACAGGAGGGAAAACTACTAGACCATTCAGGTATGACCTAAATCAAATCCCTTATGATTATACAGTGGAAGTGAGAAATAGATTTAAGGGACTAGATCTGATAAATAGAGTAGCTGATGAACTATGGAATGAGGTTCGTGACACTGTACAGGAGACAGGGATCAGACCATCCCCATAGAAAATAAATGCAAAAAAAGCAAAATGGCTGTCTGAGGAGGACTTACAATAGCTGTGAAAATAAGAGAAGCTAAAAGCAAATGAGAAAAGGAAGGATATAAACATCTGAATGCAGAGTTCCAAAAAATAGCAAGAAGAGATAAGAAAGCCTTCCTCGGTGATCAGTGCAAAGAAATAGAGGAAAACAACAGAATGGGAAAGACTAGAGATCTCTTCAAGAAAATCAGAGATACCAAGGGAACATTTCATGCAAAGATGGGCTTGCTAAAGGAAAGAAATGGTATGGACCTAACAGAAGCAGAAGATATTAAGAATAGATGGCAAGAATACACAGAAGAACTATACAAAAAAGATTTTCACGACCAAGAGAATCACGATGGTGTGATCACTCACCTGGAGCCAGACATCCTGGAATGTGAAGTCAAGTCGGTCTTAGGAAGCGTCACTACAAACAAAGCTAGTGGAGGTGATAGGATTCCAGTTGAGCTATTTCAAATCCTGAAAATGATGTTGTAAAAGTGCTGCACTCAATATGCCAGCAAATTTGGAAAACTCAGCCGTGGCCACAGGACTAGAAAACAGTCTTCATTCCAATTCTAAAGAAAGGCAAAGAATGCTCAAACTATCACACTATTGCACTCATCTCACACACTAGTAAAGTAATGCTCAAAATTCTCCAAGCCAGGCCTCAGCAATACGTGAACCATGAACCTCCAGATGTTCAAGCTGGTTTTAGAAAAGGCAGAGGAACCAGAGATCAAATTGCCAACATCTGCTGGATCATGAAAAAAGTAAGAGTTCCAGAAAAACATCTATTTCTGCTTTATTGACTATGCCAAAGCCTTTGACTGTGTGGATCACAATAAACTGTGGAAAATTCTGAAAGAGATGTGAATACCAGGCCACCTGACCTGTCTCTTGAGAAACCTATATGCAGGTCAGGAAGCAACAGTTAGAACTGGACATGGAACAACAGATTGGTTCCAAATAGGAAAAGGAGTACATCAAGGCTGTATATTGTCACCCTGCTTATTTAACTTCTATGTAGAATATATCATGAGAAACCCTGGGCTGGAAGAAGCATAAGCTGGAATCAAGTTTGCCAGGAGAAATATCAATAACCTCAGATATGCAGATGACACCAGCCTTATGGCAGAAAATGAAAAGGAACTAAAAAGCCTCTTGATGAAAGTGAAAGAGGAGAGCAAGAAAGTTGGCTTAAAGCTCAACATTCAGAAAACGAAGATCATGGCATCTGGTCCCATGACTTCATGGGAAATAGATGGGGTAACAGTGGAAACAGTGTCAGACTTTATATCTTGGGTCTCCAAAATCACTGCAGATGGTGACTGCAGCCATGAATTTAAAAGATGCTTACTCCTTGGAGGAAAAGTTGTGACCAACCTAGATAGCATATTCAAAAGCAGAGACATTACTTTGCCAACAAAAGTCCGTCTAGTCAAGGCTGTGGTTTTTCCAGTGGTCATGTATGGATGTGAGAGTTGGACTGTGAAGAAAGCTGAGTGCTGAAGAATTGATCCTTTTGAACTGTGGTGTTGGAGAAGACCTTGAGAGTCCCTTGGAGATCCAACCAGTCCATTCTAAAGGATATTAGTCCTGGGTGTTCTTGGAAGGAATGATGCTAAAGCTGAAACTCCATTTCTTTGGCCACCTCATCCAAAGAGTTGACTCATTGGAAAAGACCCTGATGCTGTGAAGGATTGGTGGCAGTAGGAGAAGGGGACGACAGAGGATGAGATGGCTGGATGGCATCACGGACTCAATGGATGTGAGTCTGAGTGAACTCCAGGAGATGGTGATGGACAGGGAGGCCTGGCATGCTGGAATTCATGGGGTCACAAAGAGTTGAAGACTACTGAGTGACTGAACTGAACTGAACTGACTGATAAGAGTGTGGGCTTCTCTGGTGGCTCAAGTGGTAAACAGTCCACCTGCAATGCAGAAGACCTGGGTTCAGTCCCTAGATTGGGAAGATTCCCTGGAAAAGGGAATGGTCAGCCACTCCAGCAGTCTTGCCTGGGGATTTCCATGGACAAAGGAGCCTAGCAGACTACAGTCCATGGGGTCCCAAAGAGTCAGGCATGACTGAGTGATTAACACTTTCACTTTCTTGTTAGAGTATAGAATGTCAGAAATAGGTTATCATTGTGAAAAATATGGACTGCTCACCATGAATACTAAAAATGGCTTACCTTTGGTGTAATTAAGGTATTCAGGGATTACAGCTAAGCTATCAACATTTTATTGATAATCCTTATGCTTGCAGGAGACCTGTGTTCAATCCCTGGGTCGGGAAGATCCCTGGAGAAGGAAATGGCAACTCACTTCAGTTTTCTTGAGTGGAGAATTCCATGGACTTAGGAGCCTAGCAGGCTACAGCCCATGGGGTTGCAAAGAGCTGGACACGACCGAGAGACTAACACATACACATACATGCATGCATGAGTTAGTCTTGAAAATTATACTTTAAAAAGTCATTTCTATTTGCTACCATTAGAATACAATGATGCAATTAATATTTTATATTCTGTTATTATTTTTTCATACTTTATTTGTAGATTCCTTATAATTTTCTATATACAGAATCTAGCTGGCAAATAAAGACAGTTTTACTTTCTAATTTCCAGTAATTATAATTTTCTTTCCTCATTCAGCAAAAATTTAAAACAAGATGTTGAATAAAAGTGGTTGAAGACATTATTTTTTTGGTTTTTGTTATACACAGGGTGAGTAGAAAATCAAATTATTTTACTTTATGTAGGATTTTTTTTCTATTTTCTGTTTTTACATTAAACAAAATGCTAGCTAGAGGTATTTTTGTAGATGATCCTCATCAGTTTGAAGGAATTTTCTTATATATATCGTTTGCTGCTATACAGGTAATTATTTTGGTCGCCCCCCCCCAGTCATAATTTATTTTTCTATCATATACTGTGATATTTTATTTTCTAATATTTTATTCAATATTTCTGTAATGACGTACATTAGTTATCTTGATCTTTTTTCTTTTTTTTTAAACAACATCTTTGTCTGGTTTTGTTGTTGATGGTTGTTGGTTAGTTACTAAGTCATATCTCTTTTACAACTCCATGGACAGTAGCCTTCCAGGTTCCTCTATCCATGGAATTTTCCAGGCAAGAATACTAGAGTGGATTGCCATTTCCTTCTCCAGGGGATCTTCCTGATCTAGAGTTAAAACATGTGTCCTTTGCCTGGCAGATGGATTCTTTGCCTCTGAACCACCAGGGAAACCCATGAAACACCAGAGATGTCCAAAAACTCAGAAAATGATCAGAAATATTGGTGGTGGCTCCTCCTCACTGTAGGGGACACCCACACCCTTTCTTTCCTGGTGTGCCTCTCTGCCTTGCTTCGATCATAACTAAACAGTTTCTCTGCCTGCTCTCCCACTTGTGCTATATCTCTAAAAATAAACTTCATACCTTCATTTAAAATTTTTGCCTTCTTGAGAAATGCATTTTTTACTGGGGACAAAAAAAATATATGTATACTGATGGTTGCCAGTAACCTGCATGTCAGCTATCAGTTTTTAAACTATAGAGTTATGATTCACACATTCTAAACTAATTAATCATTTTCAGGTTTTTCACTTTGTTGATTGAATTGTCTTTGCCTCTTCAACCAAATCCTGATCTCCCGAGGGTCAGGAAGCAGGCCAAAGAATTTTATCATTGTACTTGCACAGTGCTGGGTTCTAGATAATTGTAGCTGAAAATCAAATCCAGAAATCTTTGGTTTCTATCTTAGACGTTTCTTAGAACCTCTGTCAGAATCATCTGGGAAATCAGTTAAACTCATGGATATTTGGCAGAGAAACCCAGGAATGTTCATTTTAAACAAGCTTCTTAGAATGTTCTTATGTACATAGATGTTTGGGAATTAGAGAGCTGTCACGTACAAATAAACACAATCCTAAGTACGTGTTTCACACAAGGTATAGGCAAGATAGTAACAGCATCAAGTTTAAATAACTTGATTTCCAGTCTTCTTTCCTCTTCTAGCCCCTCCTCCCCTTCCTGTCTGAATCATCCTCCTGGAGCAAAATTCTAATCAAGTCCTTCCTTCAACCAAAACCTTTCCAATTGTGAGACTATAAAACCCATGATCATAAGTTTATCCTTTAAGAATCTTTATAGCCCAATCAAATGACATAATGACCCAGAGAGAAGTTGTTGGGAGGGTAGTGGGAGGGGGGTTCATGTTTGGGAACGCCTGTACACCCGTGGTAGATTCATGTCAATGCATGGCGAGACCAATACAGAATTGTAAAGTAAAAAAAAAAAAACAAAAAACTAAGAGCAGAAATTCTGGGGCCAGACTGACTGAATTCAAATCCCAGTGGCTCTAGTTTGAGTATGAGCTATATTAATGGGATGAACAAAAAGTGTTGCATATATCTCTTATTGCTCTGTTGATTCAAATATCCATACATTTTTTGTGCCATTTATTACTTAAATGCTTGACAGAATTTACCATTTAATTGTATGGGCCCGGGGTTCTCCTTGTGGGAAGATTTTTAACCGAGAATTCAATTTCATAAGAAGATAGAGGCTATTCTTATTTTGTATTTCATCTTTGGTAAGTCTATTTGTATGGTTCAAATGATTTTTCTACATCAACTAAGTAGTCAATTTTTTTGGAAGAAAATTATACATAATTCTCCCTAATTATTTTTTCTACATTGACAGAATCTGTAATGAAGTCCCATTATTTTTTTCTTGAGTAGCAATTGTGTTATGATCTGTTATTTTTAATCAATTTATCTAACAGATGATTGATTTTATGTATCATTTTAAACATCAGAATTTTAGTTTTACTCAATCCTTTCTTTCTTTTTTTTTGGGGGGGGACTTTATTTTTAAATTTTATTTTTACTTTATTTTACTTTACAATACTGTATTGATTTTGCCATACATTGACATGAATCCACCACGGGTGTATACAAGCTCCCAATCCTGAATCCCCCTCCCACCTCCTCAATCCTTTATTTCTATTTCACTGTCCATTTTCTATTTTTGATCACCATTCTCATCTTTTCCTTCTATTTATTGTGAGATTAAAAACTATGCTTTTTTATCTTCTTAAGATGGAGTCACAGATCATCAAGTTTCTTCTCTTAAGTGAAACATTCAAGCAAGTAGGTGCTATTTTAATTAGAATAAGGTATTAATAGAGAGATTACAAAAATGTTAACCTCATGAGTGATGAGTAGAACTCTAAACTAGTCCTTAAGATTCCCCACCATTTGGTGTACACATATCTTCAACTAGCCATTCACTTATACATTAATCTGGGAGCTGCTGGCAAATAATTTTAAATTACAACTAGTTTTAAATCAGTTGATTATAAGAAAAGAAGACTATCCTGATCAGTGGGTCTCATATAATCCAATGATTTGTTTAAAATTCTTGAATCCCTCTTTAAAGAGATGTACAGGAGAAATATCAATAACCTCAGATATGCAGATGACACCACCCTTATGGCAGAAAGTGAAGAGGAACTCAAAAGCCTCTTGATGAAAGTGAAAGAGGAGAGCGAAAAAGTTGGCTTAAAGCTCAACATTGAGAAAACGAAGATCATGGCATCTGGTCCCATCACTTCATGGGAAATAGATACGAAACAGTGGAAACAGTGTCAGACTTTATTTTTTGGGCTCCAAAATCACTGCAGATGGTGACTGCAGCCATGAAATTAAAAGACGCTTACTCCTTGGGAGAAAAGTTATGACCAACCTAGATAGCATATTCAAAAGCAGAAACATTACTTTGCCGACTAAGGTCCATCTAGTCAAGGCTATGGTTTTTCCTGTGGTCATGTATGGATGTGATAGTTGGACTGTGATGAAGGCTGATGCTTTTGAACTGTGGTGTTGGAGAAGACTCTTCAGAGTCCCTTGGACTACAAGGTGATCCAACCAGTCCATTCTGAAGGAGATCAGCCCTGGGATTTCTTTGGAAGGAATGATGCTAAAGCTGAAACTCCAGTACTTTGGCCACCTCATGCGAAGAGTTGACTCATTGGAAAAGACTGTGATGCTGGGAGGGATTGGGGGCAGGAGGAGAAGGGGACGACCGAGGATGAGATGGCTGGAAGGCATCACTGACTCGATGGATGTGAGTCTGAATGAACTCCGGGAGTTGGTGATGGACAGGGAGGCCTGGAGTGCTGTGATTCATGGGGTCGCAAAGAGTCAGACACGACTAAGCTACTGAACTGATGAATTATAAGAGGGTGTTGAAAGAGAGACTTGAGGTGTAAGAGTGACTTGAGCAGAGAAAATAATGCGGATACTTAAGAGTGGATTCTAGGAATTGTGAATAACCCCAAAGCAGATGTCAAGGAAACAAGACCTTATTCCTATAACTTCAAGGAACTGCATTATTCCAACAACACGAATGAGCTTGGAAGAGAACCAATTTCTAGATGAGAAACTTGATGACACTTTGATTTCAGCCTTGTGATAACTTGAAAAGAGGGACCAGGTGTATTGTGCCTAATTTCGGGCATACAAAATTGTGAATTAATAAATGAGCATTTTTAAGCCACTGAATCTGTAGCAGTTTATTATGATGAAATAGACCATTAATATACCACATAATTGATAGGTTTTATCAATTGCATTATTGAAAAATGTATATTCAACAAGTTTTCATAAAACAGGGAAACATTGGGATACAATGATAACTGCAAATGCCATAATATCATATTTCTATTCAGTGTGATAGTGAATGTGGTTTTTACAAAAATGTAGATGTCCAAATAAGAAAACTTACAGGAAAGACTGAAATAAACATAACACAGGAACAACACTATGCTTGGTTTATTGGACAGTAATTGTGATTTTCTCTTTCTGAATTTTGGAGTTCACGTCTTCCATGATAAACATAAACAGGTTGATTGCTGGTGTTATTTATCTAAGATGAGAAGATAAACATGCTCAAGCTTCCTACACGATTTAATGATTTTAAATAAATTATACTTTAAATGAGGAGTATGGGATTTTCTTTAAATTGTTTGTAGCTCATGGAAAACGCCCTAATCAAAATTCTCTGGAGTGTGAATCCCCAAAGTCATTCTGCTGCTGCTGCTTTTCAGGTAGACATAAATATACAGCATGATCCGTAAGTTTAGTTTGCAAGTATTGCTTACCCTTGAGAGTGTCTCTATTTTTTAATGAGAAAAAATGTAATTTTCTTGATGACTTTACTGAAATATACTTCAGAGGAGGTTACAATACTTATTACAAGCTACAACAATTTTAATTAAATGTAAGTATTTTTGTTAAATACTTTTTAAGATTCTTATTTAAATTAAAGAAGTCTTCAGTAAATCAATCTATAAAGACTATATGGCTTCTGGGAGTTGTTTAAATTAAATGATTTACTTTAATTCTGATGTGGGAAACTGAAATTAACAATAATTTTGGCAGAGAAGCACCTATGCAACACCAGTAGCAATGAAATGGTATTCATTTAATTCATTTAAGGGTAAGAATATAAGATATTGAACTTATTTCTTATATCTTTGAGATTCATGCGATGCACTTAATTTTGAACTTTGCTTATATGGTTGAATGATGTCCTTAGTGGACATTCAAGTAGTAGTATTTGTTTTCAATTAAAAACAATAAAAAAATTAGGGAAATATTAAAAAGAAACCTATAAAACTACAGAGAAATATGCCAGATTTAGCATTAATTTTTTTGAGTTTAAAATTATGCAGGTTGGAGCAGTACAGCAAATTTGAGCTCTGAATTAAACCCCAAAGTAGTCTGAAATATGTTGCCTGGTATTTGATATTAAAAGGTAATAATGCCTTTATATACCAAAATGTGTGTATTTTGTGCACAAAAATAAAAATTCCTGCAGTGAGTAAAAAGAAAGAAGTAGCTATCAAGCAGTCTAGATAATGCAGTGATACTGTGCATGCTAAGTCGTTTCAGTCCTTTCTGACTCTTTATAAACAACCCTATGGACTATAGCCCACCAGGCTCCTCTGTCCATGGGATTCTCCAAGCAAGAATGCATACACTCCTCCAAGGGATTTTCCCAATCCAAGGATAGAACCCGTGTCTCTTATGTCTGCTCCATTGGTAGTTTAGTTCTTTTAGAGATCGCAGAAATCCAGACAGATGTGTTCAGATTGCAGGCAATTTGTATGGCGATGATTTTGAATATGGGTAAGCATTTGAGCATGATTTTAAACTAAGATTGAATGAAAATTAGTCCTGAAGGATGGCTGTAGGTAGGCTAAATAAAGATAGCTGCTGAGTAGATGGGTGGTAGCTAGCAATAAAAAATGGGAGTGTATTTTGAAGAATTTTGCCCTAATTACGTATTTCACAGCCTTAACCTTGGATGGAATGGAAATCATAGTGATACAGACAAGGACAGGGAACAATGGACAAAACAAAGCTTATTCCTTGATGGCTTGAGACATTAATGGAAATGTGCAGCTAAGAAGGAAACATTAGAAAATAAGTAAGAAAAAGTAAGAAAAAGACGTCCTTCATGTATGCATTTTTTCTACTTCTTAGGCACTATTTGCAAATTCAGACTTCATAAAATTATAGGCGATGCTACATCGTAGAATATTTTGAGGTCATATATTTTAAATTCAAAATAAACATGAAAAACAGCATTAGATTCTGGTCTTATATTTAGACCTTTAATCCATTTTGAGTTTATTTTTGTGTATGGTGTTAGAAAGTGTTCTAGTTTCATTCTTTTGCAAGTGGTTGACCAGTTTTCCCAGCACCACTTGTTAAAGAAATTGTCTTTAATCCATCGTATATTCTTGCCTCCTTTGTCGAAGATAAGATGTCCATAGGTGTGTGGATTTATGTCTGGGGTTTCATTTTGTTCCACTGATCTATATTTCTGTCTTTTTGACAGTACCATACTGTCTTGATGACTGTGGATTTGTAGTAGAGCCTGAAGTCAGGCAGGCTGATTCCTCCAGTTCCATTCTTCTTTCTCAAGATTGCTTTGTCTATTTGAGGGTTGTTTTTTTTTTTGTATTTCCATACAAATTGTGAAATTATTTGTTCTAGCTCTGTGAAAAATACTGCTGGTAGCTTGATAGGCATTGCATTGAATCTGCCCTATGATCCAGTAATCCCGCTGCTGGGCATACACACCAAGTAAACCAGAATTGAAAGAGACACATGCACTCCAATGTTCATCACTGCACTGTTTATAATAGCCAGGACATGGAAGCAACCTAGATGTCCATCAGCAGATGAATGGATAATAAAGCTGTGGTACATATACACAATGGAGTATTATTCAGTCATTAAAATGAATACATTTGAGTTGGTTCTAATGAGGTGGATGAAACTGGAGTCAATTATACAGAGTGAAGTAAGCCAGAAAGAAAAACACCAATACAGTATACTAACACATATATATGGAATTTAGAAAGATGGTAACGATAACCCTGTATGCCAGACAGCAAAAGAATCACAGATGTATAGAACAGTCTTTTGGACTCTGTGGGAAAGGGAGAGGGTGGGATGATTTGGGAGAATGGCATTGAAACATGTATAATATCATATAAGTAACAAATCGCCAGTCTAGGTTTGATGCAGGATACAGGATGCTTGGGGCTGGTGCACTGGGATGACCCAGAGGGATGGTATGTGGAAGGAGGTGGGAGGGGGGTTCAGGACTGGGAACACGTGTACACCCGTGGCAGATTCATGTTGATGTATGGCAAAACCAATACAGTATTGTAAAGTAAAATAAACAGTAATAATAATAAATAAAACAATGGAAAATAATATGAAAAATAAAATATATTTATATATAACTGAAAATAAAAAAAGAAAATCAGCACTAGAAATACAAGAGAAAAAACTAAATTTGGTGGGGGACATTTATTACATGTGAAATTAAAATCTTAAATGTTTTAGAAAATAATTAAATTTGGACTTCCCTGATAGTTCAGCTGGTAAAGAATGCGCCTGCAATGCATCAGACCCCGGTTTGATTCCTGGGTTGGGAAGATCTGCTGGAGAAGGGATAGGCTACCCACTCCAGTATTTCTGATCTTCTCTTGTGGCTCAGCTGGTAAAGAATCAGCCTATATTATGGGAGACCGGGATTCAATCTCTGGGTTGGGAAGACCCCCTCAAGAAGGGAATGGCTATCCGCTCCAGTATTCTAAACTAAATTTGGTGGGGGGTATGTATTACATGTGAAATTAAAGTCTTAAACATTTTAGAAAATAATTCACTAATTTAAGCTATATTTTATACTTAATTATGTAGTAAAAACAAATTCTTAGAATTATATTCTATAGGTAAGGTTTCAGAGAGCTTAACTTGTCAGATACATATTAATAAGTGACTGAGGTTAAATTTGAAGACAAGTTGACTTGATTAAAGAGTCTAGATTGTTAACAAAACATCATTCATATTCTCTAGGAGATACAATATATGACTTTTTACCAAGGTTTGGCCAGTTGGCGAAATCATTAAGGGGCCGTAAACCTGAGGCTTCTCTGATGAGGTGGGTGCTGGATCTCTCTGTTATGTGACTGGTGACTCGATGGACTGTAGCCCGCCAGGCTGCTCCATCCATCAGATTTCACCAGCAAGGATACTGGAGTGGGTTGCCAATTCTTTCCCCTGGGGATCTGCCTGAACCAGGGGTTGAACTCACATCCCTTACATCTCCTGAACTATCAGGAGGATTCTTTACCACCGCACTACCTGGGAAGCCTCTCTCTGATCGGAGAGCACTAAGAAAAAGTGAGAGAAAAACAGAGGACGTCTTGAGGAGCTAGAATGGCTTGAACAAACATAAGAATTTGCAAGTGTAATCAACAATTTCAATTAAATGAAGCTAAGCAAAGGAATTATCCATGTGGAGAAAAGGGAGATAGAGACGAGAAGTTTGAAAAAATTCAAACAAGAACATTTTCTGAGTCACTGGGACACTCTGTTCTTCCCAGTCCATCCTCTCCTTGCCCCTCCATCAGAAGCTAACTTGCACTCTCCACACCTGTAGACACACGGTATACCATTTGGGCTCCAACCATGTCTTATTCGCATTCCTGGGAAATCCCAGACTTCACCACTGCAGACCAGTCCCCTGTCCAGGCTGGGAAAAAAATACCCTCTATTTCTGTCGTGTCTGGTTGCTTAGGGTGAACTCTGGTTTTCTCTGCCGGAAACCATAGTGATGGATGAGAGAAATCAGCGTGCTGGAATCACCTTCATCCTCTCAGGCTTCTCAGGTTATCCACAGCTCCAGGTGGCCCCTATTCTTGGTCTTCTTCTTCATCAATGCTGTCTCTGTGGTGGTGAACCTGGATATGATTGTGATCATCAGAACCAATCCCAAACTTCACACCTCCATGTACTTCTTTCTCAGTTATCTCTCCTTTCTTGATTTTTGTTACTCTTTTATAACCACACCCAAACTCTTAGAGATCTTGGTTGTGGACACAAGGACTATCTCCTACATGGGTTGCATGATGCAGTTCTTTTTTGGTTGCACACTTGTGATTACAGATATGTTCATGCTAGCAATGATGGCCTATGACCAGTTTGTGGCTGTTTGTAACCCCCTGATCTACACAGTTGCTGTGTCTCCTAAGCTCTGCAGCCTCCTGGTCGCTGGAACCTACACATGGGGTGGAATGTGTTCCTTGACAATCACATGTTCTCTTTTGGAGCTGTCCTGCGGTTCTAACGTCATACATCACTTTGGCTGTGAGTATTCTGCCATCGTCTCTAACATCATACATCACTTTGGCTGTGAGTATTCTGCCATCGTCTCTGCCTCTTTCTCTGACTTTTACTTCAGTCAGATGACATGTTTTATCATTTTTCCTCTCAATGAGGTGTGTCACCTCCTGATTATTCTCGCCTCCTATGTTTTTATAGTTGTCAAGATGCCTTCAGCCAGTGAACTCCTAGAAGCCTTCTCCATCTGTGCCTCCCACCTGACTGCCATCACCATTTTCCATGGGGTCATCCTTCTTCTCCACTGGCTACCCAACTCCTGAAGCTCATGGCTCTTCATCAAAGTAGACATTGTGCTTTTCATAATAGTGATCCCCATGCTAAATCCCCTATCTACAGTCTTAGAAATAATGATATGAAGGAGACTACCAGAAAATTAGCCAACATCAGAATGTTTTCTCACCCAATGCAATTTTGAGTGAGAAGAGAGATAGAGGAGAGCACTTTCTTAAATGTGCTTTATACAGTGTGTTGATGGTTATTACATTTTTTTTTTCAAACATGATGTGCTTATTCGCTCATTCATGTCCTCCTCTTTGTGACCCCATGGACTGCAGCCCACCAGGCTTCTCCATCCATGGGGAATCTCCAGCCAAGAATACTGGAGTGGTTTGCCATGCTCTCTTCCAGGGGATCTTCCCATGCCAGGGATGGAACTCATGTCTCCTGAAGTACATTTTGATTCTTTAGTGACTGAGACAAAATGGGATACAATCTCTTGATAAAATTATATATATATATATATTATTGTATATATATTGTATTATATATATTATATTTTATTATATATATAATTATATATATATTTTATTTTATTATATATATAATGAATATAACTTGATTTTTAAATTGCAATGTGATTTTAAAATATCACCTTTAGTTTAAAAGAAAAAGGAAATAAAATTATGTTTATGTCTCACTTTCATAGTGTTACAGGAAAAATAATGATCATCTAATACTGTCCATGAGCTTCTCTGGTGGCTCAGATGGTAAAGAATCTCCCTGCAATATGGGAGACCTGGGTTCTTTCCCTGGGTAAGGAAGATCCCCTATAGGAGGGCGTGACAACCCACTCCAGTATTCTTGCCTGGAAAATCCCCATGGACAGAGGAGCCTGGTGGGCTATAGTCCATGGGGTTGCAGAGTCGGATAAGACTGAGTGACTAAGCACAGCACAGCAAAAGGCTGTCCAGATCCTAAAATCCTCAGAATTTGCAAATGATTTCTGTTCCATTTCTTCTTTTTCTTTTTTCCCCCCTCTTCCTTCCTTTCTTTTTTTCTCTCTCTCAAATTATGAAATGTGATAAATAAGTAGACAAGTAATTCTGTATAATCACCCTGTATGTTACTTTCTCCAAGAAATTATCAGCTCTTTACAGCATTTCTGTAAGCATTTTTCTAGTCACTGTGTCTCTCTGATACCTCTAGGAGCAAACTTCACTGCTATGTTCAAAACTTTTTCTTCTAACCAGAAAATAGGTTGTGAGAGTATAAAACTTAATTTTGTTGCTTTTGAAATTTGTATTATTAAAATTTTAGAGTATATTCCCTTATGTCTGGCTTATTTGGCTCAGCGTTTTGTTTCAAAAGAATTTTTAAGTAATTGACTGTAACAGTAGTTCCATTTTTGTCGTGGAAGAATGTTCCACAAAATAAAAATTAATATGATAATATGTTTATTCATACTACTACTACAAATGGAATTTGGCTATTTCCTCTTCTTTATTGAAGTATTATTTATTTACAGTGTTATAATAATTTTAGATGCACAACATAGTGATTCATTATATTTTTAGACTACACACTATTAAAACGTAGTGGTTCAGTGGGTAAAAAACCTGCCTGCAATGTAGACAATGCCAGAGATATGAGTTTAATTCCTGGGTGGGGAAGATCCCCTGGAGGAGGGCACAGCAACCCAATCCCACGGGCAGAGGAGCCTGGTGGGCTACAGTCCATGGGTTCGCATAGTGTTGGACATGACTGAAGTGACTGAGCACAGCACAGAACACAAAAGATAATAGCTATAACTTATGGCTCTAGACAGCGGTATACTTGTAGCTTATCTATTTTATACAGAGTATTTTGTATACTTTATACTCCTAAATTGCCCCTCCTCCTTTCCTTATAAAGTCTGCAAATAACAATTTTTGGAGATAATTAGAGTAAAGAGAAACCTTGTGCATTGTGGGTAAGAATGTAAATTGGTATAACCAATTGCATGCTGTATGGAAAACAATATGGAATTTTGCACACCCATATACACAAACACACACATAAAAGCTAAATATAGAACTACAATATGAGCCAGCAATTTCACTCCTGGTTATCTCACCTTTTTCTCTTTAATGGATATGCTGCATGAACATTCTTACACAAGTATGTGCTGCATTGCACATGAGCACTCACTGTGTGAGCTATGCCCTATCTCTTAATGTTCTGGATCAAAGAGAGCTCATTTCTGATCTTTTGCTAGGTACCATCAAACAATTTTCCAAAATAGATGGATTAGTTTAAATTCCAACTATTTGCATGTCAGTTCAGTTCAGTTCAGTTGCTCAGTCGTGTCCGACTCTTTGTGATCCCATGAATCGCAGCATGCCAGGCCTTCCTGTCCATCACCATCTCCCGGAGTTCACTCAGACTCACGTCCATCAAGTCCGTGATGCCATCCATCCATCTCATCCTGGGTCATCCCCTTCTCCTCCTGCCCCTAATCTCTCCCAGCATCAGAGACTTTTCCAATGAGTCAACTCTTCGCATGAGGTGTCCAATGTACTGGAGCTTCAGCTTTAACATCATTCCTTCCAGAGAAATCCCAGGGCTGATCTCCTTCAGAATGGACTGGTTGGATCTCCTTGCAGTCCAAGGGACCTTCAAGAGTCTTCTCCAACACCACAGTTCAAAAGTATCAATTCTTCAGCGCTCAGCCTTCTTCACAGTCCAAATCTCACATCCATACATGACCACAGAAAAAAACATAACCTTGACTAGATGGACCTTAGTCGGCAAAGTGATGTTTCTGCTTTTGAATATGCTATCTAGGTTGGTCATAACTTTTCTTACAAGGTATAAACGTCTTTTAATTTCATGGCTGCAGTCACCATCTGCAGTGATTTTGGAGCCCCCAAAAATAAAGTCTGATACTGTTTCCACTGTTTCCCCATCTATTTCCCATGAAGTGATGGGACCAGATGCCATGATCTTCATTTTCTGAATGTTGAGCTTTAAGCCAACTTTTTCACTCTCCTCTTTCACTTTCATCAAGAGGCTTTTTAGCTCCTCTTCACTTTCTGCCATAAGGGTGGTGACATCTGCATATCTGAGGTTATTGATATTTCTCCTGGCAATCTTGATTACAGCTTGTGATTCTTCCAGTCCAGCGTTTCTCATGATGTACTCTGCATATAATTTAAATAAGCAGGGTGACAATATACAGTCTTGACGTACTCCTTTTCTTATTTGGAACCAGTCTGTTGTTCCATGTCCAGTTCTAACTGTTGCTTCCTGACCTGCATACAGGTTTCTCAAGAGGCAGGTCAGGTGGTCTGGTATTCCCATCTCTTTCAGAATCTTCCACAGTTTATTGTGATTCACACAATCAAAGGCTTTGGCATAGTCAATAAAGCAGAAATAGATGTTTTTTCTGAAACTCTCTTGCTTTTTCCATGATCCAGCAGATGTTGGCGATTTGATCTCTGGTTCCTCTGCCTTTTCTAAAACCAGCTTGAACATCAGGGAGTTCATGGTTCACATATTGCTGGGGTTCTAATTATTGTCCATTCTTGCCAACATTTAATATTGTCATAGCAGACTTTTTAATATTTTCAGGTTGGTGGGTGAGTAGGGGTACTTCATTTTGGTTAAGAATTCAACTCCACTTTACTGTGGTTGAATTCCTATAATTTTTATGAGTCTTTTGACTTGTATTACTTTTTGTGAATGGGGCTATTCAGGGTTTTTGTAAACCTATTTTTGTATTAGATTGTTAATATTTTATTAGGAAACATGTGTTTCATTATGCATTCTAAATAAAAGTCATGTGATGTATATATCATGAATATTTTCTCCTAGATTGTGGCTTGTCTATGCATTCAGTTGGTGATGTATTTAGGTGCACACATTTCCTTTTGTTTAATGAATTAATGTTTATCAAACTGTTTCTTTACACGGTGAAGTGCTTTTAATGTCTTATTTAAGATCCACTTCTTACCTTCAAAATAAGGTATTCTCATATTTTATGTGCTAAATTATCACACATTTCATACAGTATTATATTTTATATTCTACTTCCTCTATTTTCAAATTTGAGGTTTTATTTTCTCT
This sequence comes from Oryx dammah, assembly GCF_014754425.2. Classification (NCBI taxonomy): domain Eukaryota; kingdom Metazoa; phylum Chordata; class Mammalia; order Artiodactyla; family Bovidae; genus Oryx; species Oryx dammah. The sequence goes on from NW_024070202.1 coordinate 739,691, forward strand.
TTTTGTATTGATTTTTAAATTTATTTATTATTTTTTTTTTGGTTTACAATGTTTATTTGTTTTCACTTTAAAAATTTTTTTAAATATAAATTTATTTATTTTAATTGGAGGCTAATTACTTTAAATATTGTATTTTTGCCATATATCAACATGAATCTGCCATGGGTGTACATGTGTTACCCATCCTGAACCCCCCTTCCACCTTCCTCCCTATACCATCCCTCTGGGTCATCCCAGTGCACCAGCCCCAGGCACCCTGTATCATGCATCAAACCTGGACTGCTGATCTGTATCACATATGATAATATACATGTTTCAGTGCCATTCTCCCAAACCACCCCACCCTCACCTTCTCCCACAGAGTCCAAAAGACTGTTCTATACATCTGTGATTCTTTTGCTATCGGGCATACAGGGTTATCATTAGCATCTTTCTAAATTTCATATATATGTGTTAGTACACTGTATTGGTGTTTTTCTTTCTGGCTTATTTCACTCTGTTTAATAGGCTCCAGTTTCATCCACCTTGTTAGAACTGATTCAAATGTATTCTTTTTAATGGCTGAGTAATACTCCATTGAGTATATGTACCACAGGTTTATTATCCATTCATCTGCTGATGGACATCTAGGTTGCTTCCACGTCCTGGCTATTAAAAACAGTGCTGCAAACTGAAAGTAAATTTTGAAGGGGCATAATTTTATATTTTAACTTATTGGTGTATATTTACCCCAGAAATACTTATTGAAAAATTCACTCATTTTAACACTGCTCTGTGGTGCCAGAATATTCATAAAGTAAATAATGGTACATCTATAGTTCTGTTTCTAGACTTTCTGTATGCTTCTAGCTGTTTTATAATTAGAACTACCCTTAACTAATAGGCTTTGACATCAAGTTGAGCAACTCCTAAAAAGTTACTTTTTATCTTACAGAGTGTTTAAGATATTCTTTATCTTTACCTTTTAAAACAAACTTTAGAGTAATTCTTGTTTAGATTTAGTGTAGAAAAACAGAACTGTATATCTATCTGCAGAGAATGATAAGTTTGCATCCTCAAGTATTCCAAATCATAAGCATGCTACATTATTATATTTATTTAGATCTACATCATGTTTTACAATATAAGATATATACTTTATAAAGTTCTTACATATATTTTTAAATTAATCTGGATGTTTGACTATTTTTCATAGTATTTTAAATGTCATTAGTAAAATGTTTATTGTTTTTCCATTAGGATTCAATGGATTTTTGGCAACTCTAACAATATTTCTTAATAATTTTATAATTTATTTGTAGGTTATTTTGGATTTTCAACATGCATATTATACAATCTCTAATTAAACATTTTCTGGATATGTTGTTTCCAATGTTATTCCTTTTATTTGTTTCTTGTGTTTGGTTAACTAGCTGAAAACATTAGTACAATTTTGAATAAACAGTAAAAGTGGGTACCCCTGACTTCTTCATCTAACAAGGAAAGTATAAATACTTAACATTTCATGGTTAAAATGTTAAGCAAAGTTATCTCATGTATTTATTTTTGTATGTGTCTGTTTGTTATATTTTGTTTTTCGGTGAGTGAATGTTGAATTTATCAAGTTAATTTCCCTCATTTTAACGCCTTTAATATTTTGATATGGTAACTTTTATTCTTAAAAATTTTCTAATGTCAAAATATGTGTTTTTCCAAAGAAAATTACTATAAGCATTGTATATTTACCTTTTTATTAGTTGATTGGTTTAATGTGTCAATATTTTATGCAAATTTTAAAATTCTGTATTAGTAATATTGTTCTGTAATTTTCTTTTATTGTCCTTTACTTGTTAGTTTTTTCCATCAATATTATATTTTTCTCTTAAAACATAAATGATAAGAGTGTCTTCTTATTCAATTCAGTGAATATCATGTAGAAATGAAAAAGAGAGTGTGATAGGGAAAAACACAAGGACAGTATTTATATAAAGCAAAAACACAACAACTAAAAGTTAATTGCTATTCAGTTCAGTTCAGTCACTCAGCCGTGTTGGACTCTTTGCGACCCCATGGACTGGAGCACGACAGGCATCCCTGTCCATCACCAACTCCAAGTTTACTTAAACTCATGTCCATTCAGTCAGTGATGCCATCCAACCATCTCATTCTCTGTAATCCCCTTCTCCTCCTGCCTTCAATCTTTCCCAGCATGAGGATCTTTTCAAATGAGTCAGCTCTTCACACCAGGTGGCCAAAGTGTTGGAGTTTCAGCTCAGCATCAGTCCTTCAATGAATATTCAGGATTGATTTCCTTTAGGATAGACTGGTTTGATCTCCTTGCAGTCCAAGGGACCGGCAAGAGTCTTCTCCAACACCACAGTTCAAAAGCATCAATTCTTTGGCGCTAAACTTTCTTCACAGTCCAACTCTCACATCCATACATGACCACTGGAAAAATCATAGCTTTGACTAGATGGAACTTTGTTGACAAAGTAATGTCTCTGCTTTTCAATATACTGTCTGGGTTGGTCTGAAGTTTTCTTCCAAGGAATAGGGTCTTTTAATTTCATGGAGGCAATCACCATCTGCAATGACTTTGAAGTGCCCACCACAACCAAAAAAACAAACAAACAAAAAAAAAAAAACAAAAAAACCACGTCTGCCACTGCTTCCACTGTTTCCCCATCTATTTGCCATGAAGTGATGGGACTGGATGCCATCATCTTCGTTTTCTGAATGTTGAGCTTTAAGCCAACTTTTTCTCTCTCCTCTTTCACTTTCATCAAGAGGCTCTTTAGTTCTTCTTCACTTTCTGCCATAAAGGTGAGGTCATCTGCATATCTGATGCTATTTGTATTCCCAGCAATCTTGATTCCCCCTTGTGCTTCATCTAGCCCAGCGTTTCTCATGATGTACTCTGCATAGAAGTTAAATAAGCAGGGTAACAATATACAGCCTTGACATTCTCCCTTTCCTATTTGGAATCAGTCTATTGTTCCATTTCCAGTTCTAACTGTTGCTTCCTGACTTGCATACAGATTTCTAAAAAGGCAGCTCAGGTGGTCTGGCATTCCCATCTCTTCCAGAATTCTCCACTGTTTCTGGTGATCCACAAAGTCAAAGGCTTTGGCATGGTCAATAAAGCAGAAATAGATGCTTTTCTGGAACTCTCTTACTTTTCTGATGATCCAGCGGATGTTGGCAATTTTATCTCTGGTTCCTCTGCCTTTTCTAAATTCAGCTTGAACATCTGGAAGCTCACAGTTCACATACTGCTGAAGCTTGGCTTGGAGAATTTTGATCTTTACTTTGCTAGCGTGTGAGATGAGTGCAATTGTGCGGTAGTTTGAACATTCTTTGGGCATTGCCTTTCTTTGGGATTTGAATGAAAATGGATATTTTCCAGTCCTGTGGCCACTGCTGTTTTCCAAATTTGCTGGCATTTTGAGTGCAAACTTTCTCAGCATCATCTTTTAGGATTTGAAATAGCTCAACTGGAATCCCATCACCTCCACTAGGTTTGTTTGTAGTAATGGTTCCTTAGGCCCACTTGACTTCACATTCCAGGATGTCTGGCTCTAGATAAGTGATCACACCATCGTGATTATCTTGGTCGTGAAGATATTTTTTGTACTGTCCTTCTGTGTATTCTTGCCACCTCTTCTTAATATCTTCTGCTTCTGTTAGGTCCATACCATTTCTGTCTTTTGTCGAGCCCATCTTTGCATGAAATGTTCCCTTGGTGTCTCTAACTTTCTTGAAGAGATCTCTAGTCTTTACCATTCTATTGTTTTCCTCTATTTCTTTGCACTAATCACTGAGGAAGTCTTTCTTATCTCTCCTTGTTATTCTTTGGAATTCTGCCTTCAAATGGATATATCTTTCCTTTTCTCCTTTGCTTTTAGCTTCTCTTCTTTTCACAGCTATTTGTAAGGCCTCCTTAGAGGGCCCTTTTGCTTTTTTGCATTTCTTTTTCTTGGGGATGGTCTTGATCCCTGTCTCCTGTACAGTGTCATGAACCTCTGTCCATAGTTCATCAGGCACTCTGTCTATCAGATCTAGCCCCTTAAATCTATTTCTCACTTCCACTGTAAGGGATTTGATTCAGGTTATACCTGAATGTTCTAGTGGTTTTCCTTACCATCCTCAATTTAACTCTGATTTTGGCAATAAGGAATTCATGATCTGAGCCACAGTCAGCTCCCAGTCTTGTTTTTACTGACTGTATAGGGCTTCTGCATCTTTGACTGCCAAGACTATAATCAATCTGATTTTGGTGTTGACCACCTGGTGATGTCCATGTGTAAAGTCTTCTCTTGCTGTTGGAAGAGGGTGTTTGCTGTGACCAGTGTATTCTCTTGGTAGAACTCTACTAGCCTTTGCCCTGCTTCATTCTGTACTCCAAGGGCAGTTACTGTACTCAAAGCGATTATTGTACTCCAAGCAATCACTCCAGTAATGGCTATTACTGGTGTGCTCACTCACTCACTTGTGTCTGACTCTTTGCAACCCCAGAGACTGTAGCCCACCAGGATACTTTGTCCATGGTATTCTCCAGGCAAGAATACTCGAGTGGGTTGCAGTGCCCTCCTCCATGGGATCTTCCTAACCCGGGGATTGGACCAAGTTCTTCAACATTGCAGGCAGATTCTTTACTGTATGAGCCACCATGAAACCTACTAGTGGAGGAGGCCCTAAAACAACTGTTATATTTATTATCTATTTATGCAAAGAAAATAGTGTTTGAACCCTGACTTCACATACCAATTTTCTGGACCAGGAAATTAGATTTGTTGTTTCTTGCTTACTTCTTTCTGAAATGTGTATATTTGGTTAGCCAAAAAGTTTGTTCTGGTTTTTCTGTAACATGTTATGGAAAAATTGTAATGAACTTTTATGGCCAGCCCAAAATTACTAGGAAATTGTAAGTTTGCAGTCACTAAGTTAGTTGTTATTTCGTTAATAATAAGCTAAAAAAATATTGCTTATTACTCCCAAAAACTACCTCTAAACCTGGCCCCAACACACTGACAGTCACAGATACTAAAAACAAAATCTGGTAAATGTTGTAGCAAAATGATGCAAAGTGGGGAAACTGAGAGCTACTTATTACACTTACACTTTTTCAGTTCAGAATTGATAGTATGCTGGCATGGTGAGGAGAGTGAAAAAGTTGGCTTAAAGCTCAACATTCAGAAAATGAAGATCATGGTATCTGGTCCCATCACTTCATGGGGAATAGATGGGGAAACAGTGGAAACAGTGTCAGACTTTGTTTCTGGGGCTCCAAAATCACTGTAGATGGTGACTGCAGCCATGTAATTAAAAGACATTTATTCCTTGGAAGAAAAGTTATGACCAACCCAGATAGCATATTCAAAAGCAGAGACATTACTTTGCCAACTAAGGTCCATCTAGTCAAGGCTATGGTTTTTCCAGGTGTCATGTATGGATGTGAGAGTTGGAATGTAAAAAAAGCTGAGCGCTGAAGAATTGATGCTTTTGAACTGTGGTGTTGGAGAAGACTCTTCAGAGTCCCTTGGACTACAAGGTGATCCAACCAGTCCATTCTGAAGGAGATCAGCCCTGGGATTTCTTTGGAAGGAATGATGCTAAAGCTAAAATTCCAGTTCTTTGGCCACCTCATGCGAAGAGTTGACTCATTGGAAAAGACTCTGATGCTGGGACGGATTGGGGGCAGGAGGAGAAGGGGATCACAGAGGATGAGATGGCTGGATGGCATCACCGACTCAATGGATTTGAGTTTGAGTGAACTCCAGGAGTTGGTGATGGACAGTGAGGCTTGGCGTGCTGTGATTCCTGGGGTCAGAAAGAGTCAAACACGACTGAGCAACTGAACTGAACTAAACTGAACTGAACTGGCATAAAGCAGAGCTGGTTGTAGTATTGAAGATACAATAAAATGGGACTACTAATATGAATGATGACATTTTAAGAATAAATTATATAATTTTTAATTTAAAAAATAAGTTGCAAAGATATTTCAGAGTTTTCATCACATCTCACTATACATTTTCAGTAGGAATTCAAAATGTTGTAGCTGCTATGGAAAATAGTATAGAGTTTCTCTATTAAGTTGAAAATTAAATTGTACATGATCCAGCAATCCTGGTTATGGGTTTTATCCTAAAAATTTGAGGTCAAGCTTTCAAAAATATGTTAGCATTCCCACATTCACTGTAGAACCATTCACAATATCCAGGGTGTGGAAACAATTGAAATGTCTATGGACAGATAGTTTGATAAAAGAATGCAGTACTTACGTAAGCAGTGGAATACAATCTGACCTTTAAAAAAGTGGAGATTGTGTAATATATGAGTACATGGATGAAATTTGAAGAGATTTTGTTAAATGAAAATGTCAGTCATAGAAAGACAAATACTGCAGGATTCCACTTATATGATATATTGGAATGAAGGAATGGAGTAATAGTTATCAGAGGCTAGCGGAGAGGGAAGCAGGAATTTATGAATCAATGGTCAAGAAGTTTCAATTTAGCAAGATGCAAACACAGTATTGTACACTTAAAAATATCTTAAGAGGGTAGATCTCATATGGTGTTCTCACACAGTAAAATAAAATTTAAGAAAGAATTAATGGCACATTATGATGACTAAAATTTAAATTTTATTTGAATTCCATCAGGTTTGTTTTTTCCCACTAATACACTCTTTTCTTTCTGAGACATAATCCAGGGTACCATACTGGATTAGTTTTCACATCTCCTCAGTGTCCTCTGCACTGTCTTGACTTTGAAAATTCTAAGGAATATTGGTGAGGTATCCTGCAGAATGTTTCCAGATATGGGTTTACCTAATGATTGCCTGACATTAAACTGGGATGGTAGATTTTGGGTATGGTTTTACCACAGAGGTGAAGATTTTCTCATGATGTCATATAAGGGTGAATTATATCCACTTTACATCACTGGAGAAGACCATCTTTATCTTTTGCTTAAGGCAGAGCTGGCCAAGTTTCTCCATTCTAAACTTGAATGTTGGATTTGAAATGCAGTTAATAACAATTATTTCTATATTTTTCCCATATTTCACAGTCTACATTTCATGTTTATTTGATGAACACCTATTATTTCAAAAGTTCAATATCCAAAAATGTAATTAATGGGATAGATGTGGTGGTGTAATTATCTTTAATGATTTAGAAGAAAATGCATCCACTAAAATGACACAAGAGACAGTGTTTCACCTAATTAAATGGTTTGTGGTCCACTGAGTAATACTCCAAGTACAATTCTGTGTACTTCATATATTCATGGTCACGGGGGAAATATAACCCAGGGTTTGGCAGAATTTAGATTGTGAATTCAGCTTTTAAATTTTTCTTTGTATTTTTTGATATTTCTAATGTCACTGGAAATAAAATGCCATTTTACTGGCATGCTCATTAAAATATTCTACCATTTTTGCAATCCTAAATTCTTTTAATATCTTAAAGAATGTATGAATACTGAGAAGAAACATACTTGAGATTCATTACTCCTAAAAAGAAATTCTCATTAAATTAATCAAGAACATCGGGTTTCAGGTCAGTTCATGCTTCTATCTGTATCTTGCAAATTAAGTGGAAAAGATGGAGCTACAACTTGTATAGATTATTCCACAAACTATAGATGATTTCTTTCTATGATCAGAAACATTTTAATTTGCACTAATATGGCATGAAGTGGATTTCACAATTAAGATTTATAGTACTGAAATTGGCAGCAATGAGCAATAGGGAAATTTAAAAAATACAGAGAATTCTGTAATTTCATAAACCTAGTACCAATTTGCAGAGAAAGCAATGGCATCTCACTCCAGTACTCTTGCCTGGAAAATCCAATGGATGGAAGAGTCTGGTAGGCTGCAGTCCATGGGGTCGCTAAGAGCTGGACACGACTGAGTGACTTCATTTTCACTTTTCACTTTCATGCATTGGAGAGGGAAATGGCAACGCACTCCAGTATTCTTGCCCGGAGAATCCCAGGAACAGGGGACCCTGGTGGGCTGCTGTCTATGGGGTTGCACAGAGTTGGACACAAGTGAAGCGACTTGGCAGCAGCAGTGGTTCCAATTTGAGTACAAACCTACAATTAATACACTGATTTTCTCGAAAATTAGTTGAAATTGCTAAGATTGAATACCAAATCAATTTTTCAGTCTCTTTTGTTATTGATGTGAGTATTGCATCAGTGCATGGAAAAGAAATGCAAAAAAGCAAAATGTCTGTCTGGGGAAGGCTTACAGATAGCTGTGAAAAGAAGAGAAGTGAAAAGCAAAGGAGAAAAGGAAAGATATAAGCATCTGAATGCAGAGTTCCAAAGAATAGCAAGGAGAGATAAGAAAGCCTTCCTCAGCAATCAATGTAAAGAAATAGAGGAAAACAACAGAATGGGAAAGACTAGAGATCTCTTCAAGAAAATTAGAGATACCAAGGGAATATTTCATGCAAGGATGGGCTCGATAAAGGACAGAAATTGTATGGCCCTAACAGAAGCAGAAGATATTAAGAAGAGGTGGCAAGAATACACAGAAAAACTGTACAAAAAAACATCTTCACGACCAAGATAATCACGATGATGTGCTCATTCATCTAGAGCCAGACATCCTGGAATGTGAAGTCAAATGGGCATTAGAAAGCATCACTATGAACAAAGCTAGTGGAGGTGATGAAATTCCAGTTCAGCTATTTCAAATCCTGAAAGATGATGCTGTGAAAGTGCTGCACTCAGTATGCCAGCAAATTTGGAAAACTCAGCAGTGGTCACAGGACTGGAAAAGGTCAGTTTTCATTCCAATTCCAAAGAAAGGCGATGCCAAGGAATGCTCAAACTACCTCACAATTGCACTCATTTCACACGCTAGTAAAGTAAAGCTCAAAATTCTCCAAGCCAGGCTTCAGCAATATGCGCACTGTGAACTTCCAGATGTTCAATCTGGTTTTAGAAAAAGTAGAAGAACCAGAGATCAAATTGCCAACATCCACTGGATCATCAAAAAAGCAAGAGAGTTCCAGAAAAACATCTATTTCTGCTTTATTGACTATGCCAAAGCCTTTGACTGTGTGGATCACAATACAATTCTGAAAGAGATGGGAATACCAGACCACCTGACCTGGCTCTTGAGAAACCTATATGCAGATCAGGAAGCAACAGTTAGAACAGGACATGGAACAACAGGCTGGTTCCCAATGGTAAAAGAGTACGTCAAGGCTATATATTGTCACCGTGCTTATTTAATATATATGCATAGTACATCATGAGAAACGCAGGGCTGGAACAAGCATAAGCTGGAATCAAGATTGCCAGAAGAAATATCAATAACCTCAGATATGCAGATGACACCACCCTCATGGAAGAAAGTGAAGTAGAACTAAAGATCGTCCTGATGAAAGTGAAAGAGGGGAGTGAAAAAGTTGGCTTAAAGCTCAACATTCAGAAAACAGAGATCATGGCATCTGGTCCCATCACTTCATGGGAAATAGATGGGGAAACAGTAGAAACAGTGTCAGACTTTACTTTTTTGGGCTCCAAAATCACTGCAGATGGTGATTGCAGCCATGTAATTAAAAGACACTCCTTGGTAGAAAAGTTATGACCAACCTAGATAGCATATTCAAAAGCAGAGACATTACTTTGCCAGCAAAGGTCCATCTAGTCAAGGCTATGGTTTTTCCAGGTGTTATGTATGGACGTAAGAGTTGGACTGTGAAGAAATCTGAGTGTCGAAAATTTGATGCTTTTGAACTGTGGTGTTGGAGAAGAGTCTTGAGATTCCCTTCGACTGCAAGGAGATCCAACCAGTCCCCTGGGATTTCTTTGGAAGGAATGATGCTAAAGCTGAAACTCCAGTACTTTGGCCACCTCATGCAAAGAGTTGACTCATTGGAAAAGACTCTAATGCTGGGAGGGATTGGGGGCAGGAGGAGAAAGGGACGACAGAGGATGAGATGGCTGGATGGCATCACCGAATGGATGGACGTGAGTTTGAGTGAACTCCAGAAATTGGTGATGGACAGGGAGGCCTGACGTGTTGTGATTCATGGGGTCACAATGAGTTGGAAGTGACTGAGTGACTGAACTGAACTGAACTGAATTGCATCAGTAAACTTAAACAGTGGTTCCAGTCTTCTTAATATACCAAGGTGTTGCTTATATTTTCCAGTGTTGAAGGAAAGGCTTTTTATTAAAATAGCATGAATAATAATGGATATTTACAATGTATTTGCCCAGTCTCTCTTGCTACTGGAAAAAAATATTCTGATGACATATTATTTATGTCTAGTGTTGTTTGTAATGGATATCAACTTGGCCTTCATGGAGCTGACTCTGTAGCCTGACACTTTACCTGGACAAAACTAAGATGAAGCAGACCATCCATCTAATTTTACTTAAGTTTTATGTCTGTATCTTGGGGCCATTCATTTTAAGACATTGCAGCTCTTGCTTCCCCATCTTTTCCAAGTTTGCTTCATCGTAACAGAGGTTTGCTCATTGGTAGAAAAAATTTGTAATTTTTACTGTATCTTGAATGCATTTTGTATAAAATTATTGTTGGTAAATATAATAATTAATTATATCTAATTTGCCTTACAAACAGCTATGAAAAGAAGAGAGGCGAAAAGCAAAGGAGAAAAGGAAAGATATAAGCATCTGAATGTTCAGAGTTCCAAAGAATTGCAAGAAGAGATAAGAAAGCCTTCCTCAGCGATCAATGCAAAGAAATAGAGGAAAACAACAGAATGGGAAAGACTAGAGATCTCTTCAAGAAAATTAGAGATACCAAGGGAACATTTCATGCAAAGATTGGCTTGATAAAGGACAGAAATGATATGGACCTAACAGAAGCAAAAGATATTAAGAAAATGTGGCAAGAATACACAGAAGAACTGTACAAAAAAATCTTCATGACCCAGATAATCATGATGATGTGATCACTAATCTAGAGCCAGACATCTTGGAATGTGAAGTCAAGTGGGCCTTAGAAAGCATCACTATGAACAAAGATAGTGGAAGTGATGGAATTCCAGTTGAGCTGTTTCAAATCCTGAAAGATGATGCTGTGAAAGTGCTGCACTCAATATGCCAGCAAATTTGGAAAACTCAGCAGTGGTCACAGGACTGGAAAATGTCCATTTTCATTCCAATCCCAAAGAAAGGCAATGCCAAAGAATGCTCAAACTAACACACAATTGCACTCATCTCACATGCTAGTAAAGTAATGCTCAAAATTCTCCAAGCCACGCTTCAGCAATGCTTGAACTGTGAACTTCCTGATGTTCAAGCTGGTTTTAGAAATGGCAGAGGAACCAGAGATCAAATTGCCAACATCTGCTGGATCATGGAAAAAGCAAGAGAGTTCCAGAAAAAAACATCTATTTCTGCTTTATTGACTATGCCAAAGCCTTTGACTGTGTGGATCACAATAAACTGTGGAAAATTCTGAAACAGATGGGAATACCAGACCACCTAACCTGCCTCTTGAGAAATCTGTATTCAGGTCAGGAAGCAACAGTTAGACTGGACATGGAACAACAGACTGGTTCCAAATAAGAAAAGGAGTACGTCAAGGCTGTATACTGTCACAGTGGTTATTTAATTTATATGCGGAGTACATCATGAGAAATGCTGGACTGGAAGAAATGCAAGCTAGAATCAAGAATGCTGGGAGAAATATCAATAACCTCAGCTATGCAGATGTCACCACCCTTATGGCAGAAATTGAAGAGGAGCTAAAAAGCCTCTTGATGAAAGTGAAAGAGGAGAGTGAAAAAGTTGGCTTAAAGCTCAACATTCAGGAAATGAAGTTCATGGCATCTGGTCCCATCACTTCATGGGAAATAGATGGGGAAACAGTAGAAACAGTGACAGACTTTATTTTTGGGGGGCTCCAAAATCACTGCAGATGGTGACTGCAGCCATGAAATTAAAAGATGTTTACTCTTTGGAAGAAAAGTTATGACCAACCTAAATAGTATGTTCAAAAGCAGAGACATTACTTTGCCTACTAAGGACCGTCTACTCAAGGCTATGGGTTTTCCTGTGGTCATGTATGGATGTGAGAGTTGGACTATGAAAAAGGCTGAGCGCTGAATAATTGATACTTTTGAACTGTGGTGTTGGAGAAGACTCTTGAGAGTCCCTTGAACTGCAAGGAGATCCAACCAGTCCATTCTGAATGAGATCAACCTTGGGATTACTTTGGAAGAAACGATGGTAAAGCTGAAACTCCAGTTCTTTGGCCACCTCATGTGAAGAGTTGATTCATTGGAAAATACTCTGATGCTGGGAGGGATTGGGGGCAGGAGGAGAAGAGGACGACTGAGGATGAGATGGATGGATGGCATCGTGGACTTGATGGACGTTAGTCTGAGTCAATTCCGGGAGATGGTAATGGACAGGGAGGCCTGGCGTGCTGTGATTCATGGGATTGCAAAGAGTCAGATACAACTGAGCGACTGAACTGAACTGAAGTGATATATAATTTATAAATATAAATTTTATCACTTTGTTTCTTGTAACATTATATATACTTTATGTTATATATTGGTGGCTGAGACAGTAAAGGATCTGTCTGCAGTAGACCTGGCTTTGGTCTCTGAGTTGGGAATATCCCCTGGAGAAGGGAATGACAATCCACTCCAGTATTCTTACCTAGAGAATCACAGAGAAAGCTGGTGGCCTACAGTCCATGGTTTCTCAGAGTCATACTTGAGAAAGCAACTAACACTCACTTGTAATTTTAGATATATATCGAAAAGGTTTAGCTGCTAAGTCATACTGGAGTGGGTTGCCATCTCCTCCAGGGGATCTTCCTGACCTAAGGATTGAACTCAGTTCTGCTGCATTGCAGGTGGTCTCCTGTATTGCAGGTGGATTATTTACTGACTCAGGCATCAGGGAGGACCACAGCAATACTGGGGTGGGTTGCCATTTCCTTCACCAGGGAATCTTCCCCACCCAGGAATCGAACCTGTGTCTCCTGTGTCTCCTACATTGAAGGTGGATTCTTTACCATTAAGCAACTGCGGAATTCTTTTATATTAAAATAGATGATCTAAAATTACATTTACAAATAATTAATGTAAGTTAATTAGAATCAATTAATGAATGAAATGTCAATATAAATGCCAATATAAAAACCCAAACATTATCCCAGAAGGCAGTGTAAACTTAATGGAGGCTTTGACGGAAGGTACATGATTATTTCATGAATAGGATACCATAATTAATTTAAGCACAAGATAGAAGGCATGAACTAGTTACAACTTAAGATTTATGCCAGTTTACAAACTTTGTGGGTGCTTAATTCTTTAATATGACTAGAATATAAAAATATTATACTAAGATTTATATGTCACTTTTACACATCATGTGATCTCCTTGATCCTTAGTGTAACTGTTAGAAACATAACACAGTACTCTTCTTCTTTTTGGCATCTCAAAATTTTGAGATTTCCAATTTCTTTTGTGTTCCAAATTTATATTTCAGTTGTATATTAAAAATACTAAGGGCTGGATTTTAAATGATAGCATGAATAGTCTGTATTTTAGTGGTTCTCATAATTTATCATGCATCAGAAATCACCTGGAGGGTTGGATAAATCACAAATTGTGGGCTACATTCCAGAGTTTTTGATTCAGGAAGTTGGAGATGGTAGTTTAGAATTTGCATCCCTAACATATTCTTAGGTGTCCCTGCTGCTGCTGGTTTGAGGACCATACCTGGGGAATATATACCAACTCCATAGAGACATATGAAACTTCTGCCTTCTCTGTTTCTCTGTTTTATTCATTTCTATTTTTTAGGAATAATGCTTGGCCCTTTGTTCAACAGGAATCATGCTGCTATCAGAAGGAAATCAGAATACCATACCCACACTTATTCTCCTGGTTTTCTCAGAATATCCAGAACTCTGGGTCCCACTTTTCCTTGTTTTCTTGTCTATCTACACAGTCACTGTGGTGGGGAATTTAGGCATGATCATAATCATCAAGGTCAATTCAAAACTCTACACGATCATGTACTTTTTCCTTAGTCACTTGTCCTTTGTTGATTTCTGTTTTTCTACTGTAGTTACACCCAAACTGTTTGAGAATTTGATTGTGGAGGACAGAACCAACTCTTTCTTTGATTGCATTGTGCAATTTTGTTTCACTTGCCTATTTGGTGTAGCAGAAACTTTCATGTTAGCAGCAATGGCCTATGCCCACTTTGTGGCAGTTTGAAACCCTTTGCTCTCTACCTCTGCGATGTCTCTGAAGTGTTGTGCTCTCTTGGTGGCTGGGTCTTACTCATGCGGTGTAGTGTGCTCCATGACACTCACATATTTCCTTTTTGCATTATCCTATTGCAAGTCTAGCCCCATAAATAATTTTATCTGTGACCATTCTGTAATTGTTTCTGTCTTCTGCTCAGATCCCTATATCAGTCAGATGTTAAGTTTTATTATTGCCATATTTAATGAGGCAAGCAGCCTGGTGATTATTCTGATGTTCTATATATTCATTTTTATCACTGTTATGAGGATGCTTTCTGCAAGTGAGCACTGGAAAACCTTTTCCACCTGTGCTTCCCACCTGACAGCCATCAGCATCTTCCATGGAACCATCCTTTTCCTTTACTGCATTCCTAATCCAAAAACTTCTTGGCTCACAGTCAAAGTGACTTCTGTGTTTTACACAGTAGCGATTCCTATGCTGAACCCCTTGACCTACAGCTTGAGGAACAAAGCAGTAACAAATACATTCACAAGGTTAGTTTTCACAAAACCACTTTGTCACTCCACATAATATTTTTAAATTCATTATTTTATTTCTGAAAAAAATTGATATCCTATGCTACAGATTGCTCAGTTCTTGTGATATAATTGATGATTCAAATCTTTTGATAAATATAAAGCTTTAAGTTAATATATCTATGGCAGGATAGAATTTTATTGATGATTACTGATTTTTGCATACATCAACGTTTAGTAAAATAGCTGTGCTGCTGCTGCTGCTAAGTCGCTTCAGTCGTGTCCGACTCTGTGCGACCCCATAGACAGCAGCCCACCAGGCTCTCCCGTCCCTGGGATTCTCCAGGCAAGAACACTGGAGTGGGTTGTCATTTCCTTCTCCAATGCATGAAAGTGAAAAGTGAAAGTGAAGTCACTCAATTGTGTCCGACTCTTATCGACCCCATGGACTGCAGCCTACCAGGCTCCTGCATCCATGGGATTTTCCAGGCAAGAGTACTGGAGTGGGGTGCCATTGCCTTCTCTGAAAACAGCTGTTAACCATATGTAAATCAAATTTTTTTTAATGACTGCTTTTTGTAGTATTTATAAATTATTTTTGAGTGAATTCAAATGTATTAAAAGTTTATGGGTATATCATGAAATAAGCTATTTTTTCCTACTTTGGCCAGTTGGCATGTACATCATAAGAAAAATGATTAAGGAGAAAGTTCAAGCTTCATACAAAGAAGGCATAAAACTGTTTATGACATACTCTTAAAAACACAAGTCTGGGAAAATTAGACAGGAGGGCAACATGGACTCCAAGAACTAATCAATCAAACACACAGTAACAATAAAATATGAGTAACCAATCAACAACACAATTATTCCAATCATACAATGACCAAGTATTGTCTTAGACTAAAGTGTTTAGGCATGCATGACAGCAATCTCTTCTTCACTATATCACAGAATTTGCTCATACTCATGTCCATTAAGTCAGTGAAGCTATCCAACTATCTCATCCTCTGTTGCCCACTTCTCTGCCTGCCCTCAACCTTTCCCAGCATCAGAGTCTTTTCCAATGAGTCAACTCTTCTCAACTGGTGGCCAAACTGTTGGAGCTTCAGCTTCAGCCTCAGTCCTTCCAATGAGAATTCAGGGTTGATCTCCTGTAGGACTGACCTGGTTTGGTGTCCTTGCTGTTCAAGGGACTCTCAAGAGTTTTCTCCAGCACCACAATTTGACAGCAACAATTTGGCACTCAGCCTCCTTTATGGTCCAACACTCACATCTATACATGACTATTGGAAAAAAACATAACTTTGACTATATGGACCTTTTTCAACAAGTGATGCCTCTGCTTTTTAATACACTGTCTAGGATTGCCATAGCTTTCTTTCCAAGGAATCATAGATGAATGAATCATAGATGTAAACATAAAAATGAAAACTGAAAAATATTTAGCATAAAACAGAAAAAATATTTCAAAAGTTATGATGATAATTCTTTGAATGAACATAAAAAGGATGGATCTTTAAAAAACAATAAAAGGAGCTTCATTGCCATTAAAAATGTTTGGTAAAAGTTTCTTAAGCATAAATGACACCATTAATAAAGTGAAAATACAAGCCATAGATTGTGAGTAAGTATTTGCAAAACTTATATTTGATAAATGATTTCAACGTAAAACATACAGAGGAAGTCTTTATACTCAATACAAGAAAAAAGCCTACTTAAAGTTTTGATGAACTATCTGAGCACACATTTGACAAAAGAGAACACACAAAGAAACACATGAAAAAATAGCAAGTATAGCTAGTCATCAATGACATTCTTTTTAAAATTAAAACTTAAACCACAAGGAGAAACTACTGTACTCCATTTAGAATAGCTAAAATGAATAAGAGTTTCAAATACTGGTGAAAATGTGTAGCAAGTTAAATGCTTATGCATTTCAGATAAGAGTACAGGGTTAAATAACTTTGAAAATAGTTTACCAGTATCTTATGAAGTTACACAGGCACTTCCAAGACTATTATGCTACAGAAACTGTGATAGCAGTTTAAGCCTCGAAGTTGGTGGCAATTTGTTGTGCAGCATGGAAAACTAATATCCAACAAGGTTGCTAGCTCTGGGTGACTAAGGTGTAGATACTGGCTCCAAAGTTAGTCCAGAGTACAGAGGTGTCAGCAATGGGAGGAAGATGTATTGTGGAACTCAAGCCTATCTCAGTGAGAGAATAACCATGCAGACTTGTGGGATTTTGGATCAACACCATACTGTGTACAAAAATTCTGTTCCTGGTGGGAAACAGCCTTTAGTGTGTTATGGCTTCCTGGTAGAGTTTGGCAAGTGTTAGGTTGTCAGGAGCCTAGGGGAAGCATTCATTGCTACTGTTTAGTCTCTAAATTGTGTCCAAATCTTTTGTGTATCTATAGACTGCATCCCACCAGGCTCCTCTGTCCAACAGATATCCCAGGCAAGAATACTGGAGTGGGTGGCCATTTCCTTCACCAAGTGTTATTCCCAACTCCAGGCAAGGATAGAACCTACGTCTCCTGCACTGCAGATGAATTTTTTTTTTAAACCACCGAACCTCCAGGCAAGTCAGTGGTCTAATTTTGTACTGTAGTAGAACCAGTAGATTGATTGACAATCCGAGGTTTTAGAGACTTAAACATGTTTCCAAAATGCATTTGCAATTTTTAAGAGGCTGTATTATTTAATTGTATTAATATAAGCTAGGAAGTGTGCATTGCTTATTTTTAGAAGAAAACACAATTTAGTTTCAGCAAAGAACATCACTGTTTCTGAAGACAATAATATTTACTTAGGTTAAGCAACAAAATCAGAGACCAAGGTATATTGCTTATACATCTCAAAACACATGCACTTCATACACAGAATGGGAAAGAAAAATCGCACAGTAAATATATATAATAGCAGTTAATATCTCTGAAAGGTTTCATTTTAGCTTATTTATCTTTCGTTTTGGGTTTTACTGTAGTCATCAAGTTTTCTTATTCAGTTCATGTATTTTTTATAATTATTTTTAAAAGAAATTCATGAAATAGACTATTTGAGGTGTCATCTCCAGTGATTCAAAAAAAAAAAAAAAACTACCATTTTGCATAAAAAAGCATTCAAGATAATTTCTTGATATGTGATATAAAAACAAGTAGCTCAAGAAATTCTCTGGGGTTTAAATCCCTAAGGTCATGGAAGCATACATAAGCTCTACATTTTGTCCATAGAAATCAGATTCAGCTTCCAAATCTCTCTGCTTCTTCCTTTCTCTGAGTTTTTCTGGATATTAAGAAAGAAGTATATTCCAGTCACATTAAATTTTTGTGGGCTCCTGCTATATTGATTAGCTCCTTAATGTTTTACATGATGTTTGAATTCTAAGTGGGAACTGCCCTGGAGACAATTAACAGTAGAAATGGGATCTTCGGGTGAGTTGGTTTCAGGTGGGATGATCTATCTTCTTTCCTTTCTCTCCTTTGGGGAACTCTGAGATCCTGAAACCTTAAAGCATTGGACACTCTTTGTCAGTCTTTGTGTGATAATGCCTCCTGAGTCCATTTCCCTGAGGGGTGAGCTTTGATAACCTCCCCCTCCACTGGGGTATCCTCCTGATTTTTGCTCTGATGATATCCACACTGTGCTTAGCAGAGTAGTCCCAATGAAATTTTTAAAAAGAATATTATAATGCCTGGTGATTCCTCAACACCTTAAAATTGAGTCAAAAGAAGATAAGAATCATAAGTATAAAATAATAATAAACACCATAATATACAATCCCATTTTTCTGACAGTAATGTCTGCAGGTATGTCAAGGGTGTGGAAAATATGGCTGAAGTGAAAACGAAAAGTGTCCTCGTGATAGTAATTTTCATGAAATGCTTTATATATTGTTCAAGTGCTTCATCAGTATGTAAAAAAAAAAGAGGAAATTACAGGCATTATATTCTGAGATTACTGACATGAGCAGAGAAGGTTGAAAACTAGAGAATATAGCTATGATAAGGGTTTAGGTAAAACTGGAGCAGAGAAATTTAGATTTGATAAATTAGTTAGTAGGGAGAAATTAAAGTTTTTAAGAGTCAGAAACTGTCATAATAACCACAGCAATCAAAAAAAGAAGAAACTGATTTTCTCACAGTGCAGGTTAGCAGCATCACGGGGAAGTTGGCTGAGCCTAGGTGACCATGAGATTAAAAAGGGATGATTAATAAGAGTCAGATAATAATGAGAAAACACAGGGGAAACAGAGACAATTTAATGAAGGATGGAGATCGATGAATTAACATGAACAGGGCCAAGAAGCAATTCAGAAAAAGAGTTGAGCTACTCTTTGACATCACAAATTGTTCCTGCAGTTTTGTTGCTGCCAACTTTGAACCTTGATCTGTTTCTTAGATTGTTTAAAATAATATGTGTTTAAAAATAATACCAATTATTCAGAGTATTAAGAATTAAAATGGATGAGGGTGGGAAAACCTATATATTTTGAACCAAATAACTGTCAGACTTTGGGCTAATTATATTAATGTCATTTCCTAACTTAATACTTATACACCTATAAAATATATATTATCATGTCATTATTACTGATAAAGAAGCTGAGGCTCATAAAATCTAAGTGATTCACCAAAGATCATATAGTAAATGCCAAAGCTTGAAACTGAATTTAAATCTGTGTTTCCAACTCCTTGCTTCTTTCATTGTGTCAGTCTGTCACTAACTCTTTTTCACTTCCCACCCATTCCCTTTTCTGCATATCAGAAATACATTTTTTGAGTGTCAAAAGTACCATAAAGCTATTCAAGAAATAATGAATTATTTCTCCCTTCACATGGTCATATAAAACTAAAATTGCATCTGTGTTTATGAGAGTCGAACTAATAGTATATTTATTAATGAATATTTCAGATATGTGCTTGTTATTGGTTAACTTATTTAAAAATCTTTGCTAAATAAATATATTTCTGTTGTTATAAACTGCCTACCAGTACAGATGCTTTTGCTTTCTCAAAATAATGTTTACAAATAATGATTATATGACTCAAAGCAAGATTATCATCTTTAGTTTTAATCAAACTCAATATTCCTGTCACCAGAAATTTTGAGAGTGATAATGCAACCACTTCTGTTTATTACTGTATTCTCTGATTTTCTTGAGAAACAGGATAGAATGTGAAAGAGTTGAGCAAAATATATTTTCAGTTACTCTGTAATTCAGATTTTCTATAAGCATTTAATGCTATAATGTTCTTAATAAATTTATTAAAAATATTGATAGCAAGTTAAGAGATATTGATCAAAGAATTTAAAAGACTATATTGAAAGCATCAGTGGCACTATGTGAGAAAAACGATAAACAATCAAACAGGAAAGAAAACAATAGTGAGGGTGCTACAAACTATAACGCGGCATCATTGCTTCACCAGGTCACTGCACTGACACAAAGCCGATAATTTCAGCATCAAACTGGAATCTTTGGAAAACTTGAAGATAGAGCTTTATTTCCTGTAATGTTCATTTATGTTTTCCAAAATGTGAAAATTCTTGTGGTGACTCATGACCTCTTCCTTTTCGATGATCTTCAGTTTGAACATAATGATAGAAGTACTACGGCCTCTAAAAATATTACTCCTGCTTTTTTTTTTTTTAATTGAGTGTTAGGTTTTCATTTATTGTTATGTTACTCCCACTAAACAGCACAGACCTTCAGAATGATGGAACTATGAAAACCATGTTTTCCTACAACACTATAGAAAATATTTCTCTCTCACTCTACACTAAATTCAATTTCTGTCACTCATGATCAACTTCAAACCTAACTCATCACTAGCAGGCTGTGTTAATTCAAACAAGTGTCTTAACTCATATATGCTTCCATTTCCTTTTGCAAAATATGAGACTGGTTGTTTTGAAATTCAAAATTTTATTTAGTGGTCAAAACTAATGTACCAATATTTTAACACAATGCCTGCCACACAATAAATGTAATATCCATGGATTGTCATCATTATCATTGTTATCATTTTATTATCACTGTCTCAGATTTTCTCCAACAACAATACGTGGTTTGCTGAAGGAAATCAGAGTGCCAGGGTCACGTTCACCCTCTTGGGCTTCTCAAAATGTTTCGACCTCCAGCTCCCCTTGTTCCTGGTTTTTCTCACCATCTATGCAGTCATTGTGGTGGGGAACCTGGGCATGATCACCATCATCAGGATCAGTCCCAAACTCCACACCCCCATGTACTTTTTTCTCAGTCACTTGTAGTTTGTTGATTTCTGGTATTCCACCACAGTTACACGCAAACTCTTGGAGAATTTGATTGTGGAAGAAAGAAACATCTCTTTCACGGGGTGCATCATGCAATTCTTCTTGGCTTGTATGTTTGCAGTTGTAGAGGCATTCATGTTGGCAGTGATGGCCTATGACTGATTTGTGGCCATTTGTAAGCCTCTACTGTACACAGTGGTCATGTACCCAGAGCTCTGTGCATCGTTAGTGGCCTGTCACTACATGTGGGGTGTAGTCACCTCCCTGGTACTTACCTGTTCTCTCCAGACATTATCCTCTGGGTCTAACATCATAAATATATTTTCTCTGTGAGCACTCTGCCATTGTCTCCGTCTCTTGCTCTGACCCCTTCATCAGCCAAGTGCTCTCTTTTGCTATGGCCATATTCAATGAGGTGAGCAGCCTGGTAATTATCCTCACTACTTATATTTCCAATTTTGCCACTGTCATAAAAATGCCCTCAGGTGGGATTTACCGAAAAGCCTTCTCTACTTGTGCCTCCCATCTGACCACCATCACCATGTTTCATGGGACTGTCCTGTTCCTTTACTGTGTACCCAGCTCCAAAAACTCATGGCTCATGGTCAAAGTAGTTTCTGTGTTTTATACAGTCATGAGTCCCATGCTGAACCCTCTGATCTGTAGCCTCAGGAACAAAGATGTGAAAGAGAGTGTCAGGAAATTAATGAATCACTTAATACAATTTGGTTGAAGATATATATTTCCAAAAGAAATGTGATCTATTATATAGTGTTGATTAAACCTTCTTGTAGAAATGATGACTCAAATTATATAGTCAATTCACTAGACCATAAATTTAGAGTCATATATTGGCTGTTTGATCTCTTAGTTTTTGTTCAGTTCAATGTCAAAAAAATAGCTGTATATCATGTGTGTGTGTGTGCTATAAAATGGTGTGTGTTGTGGGTGAATGAAAAGTGAAACTGTGAGTTGTTCAGTCATGTCTGACTCTTTGCCACCCCATGGACTGTAGCCTGCCAGGTTCTTCTGTCCATGGAAGTCTCCAGGAAAGAATAATGGAGTGGGTAGCCATTGCCTTCTCCAGGGGATCTTCCTGACCCAGGGATTAAACCTGGGTTTCCTGCATTTCAGGGAGATTTTTCAACTTCTGAGCCAACATGGAAGCATTGTGCAAGGAAATCCAACCAGTCCATTCTAGAGGAGATCAGTTCTGGGTGTTCTTTGGAAGGAATGATGCTAAAGCTGAAACTCCAGTACTTTGGCCACCTCATGCAAAGAGTTGACTCATTGGAAAAGACTCTAATGCTGGGAAGGATAAGGTGCAGGAGGAGAAGGGGGCGACAGAGGATGAGATGGCTGGATGGCATCAATGACTCGATGGACATGAGTTTGAGTGAACTCTGGGAGTTTCTGATGGACAGGGAGGCCTGGCGTGTTGCAATTCATGGGGTTGCAAAGAGTCAGACACGACTGAGCAACTAAACTGAACTGAACTGAACTGAGGCCTCCCTGTCCATCTCCATCTCCTGGAGTTCACTCAAACTCACGTCCATCGAGTCGGTGATGCCATCCAGCCATCTCATCCTATGTTGTCCCCTTCTCCTCCTGCCCCCAATCCTGCCTAGCATCAGAGTCTTTTCCAATGATTCAACTTTTCCCATGAGGTGCCCAAAGTACTGGAGTTTCAGCTTTAGCATCAGTCCTTCTAAAGAACACCTAGGACTGATCTCCTTTAAAATGGACTGGTTGGATTTCCTTGCAGTCCAAGGGACTCTCAAGAGTCCTCTCCAACACCACAGTTCAAAAGCATCAATTCTTCAGTGCTCAGCTTTCTTCACAGTCCAACTCTCACACCGATACATGACCATTGGGAAAACCATAGCCTTGACTAGATGGACCTTTGTTGGCAAAGTAATGTCTCTGCTTTTGAATATGCTATCTAGGTTGGTCATAACTTTTCTTCCAAGGAGTAAGCGACTTTTAATTTCATGGCTGCAGTCACCATCAGCAGTGGTTTTGGAGCCCCCCCAAAATAGTCTGACACTGTTTCCACTGTTTCCCCATCTTTTTCTCATGAAGTGATGGGACCAGATATTTGATATGGTTTAAATTTTCTGTGACATTCTTCAGTGAAGGTCTTACTGTCTGTCAGAGTCAGATAATCTGGAGACATGTCGACCCTTAAGGTGTTAGTCACTCAGTCGTGTCAGACTCTTTGTGACCTCATGGACTGTAATCCACAAGGAACCTATGTCCATGAAATTCTCCAGACAAGAATACTGAAGTGGGTAGCCATTCCCTTCTCCAAGGGATTTTTCTGACCCAGGGATCAAACCCAGGTCTCCCATATTCCAGACAGATTCTTTACCATATCCCTCGGTTAGTCACAAAAGCTGAGGTATATCTATGTGTGCAAGTTCCTTCCAGGGAGATACTGGTAAATTGGGATGGGAGGCCCACAGATAATTGAATAAGTCTATTTTAATTTTATAATTCCATTTATAGGACTTAAAATATTCTTACCTTTAGTTCACATCCACTAGACCTCATAATAACAGCTAGTATGTAGATCAAATGAATCTTTAGATGCTCTGATACAGGGCAGTCAAAAAGAGAGAGATTACCTTACCAGATCACACATTTATATTCTCTAAATTAACAACAATCCACCAACACTTCATTTTTCTTGGACAATATATCTCAAAAAATGATTTCTACTATGTTTCTGCTCATAAATAACAGTTTGAAAATATTGTGTGTAAATTGAGAAAACATAGCACAGGTGAAAACCCCTGAAGTCTTTTATTAAAAAAAAAATCTTCATAAGTTCTTTCCAGTATGATTCTGTGTAGGAGGTCAGTTTCTCACAAATGCCCCCTGTGGAAGCCAGAGAATCTTCTTGGGCTTTAATCTCATTCTGAAATGTTTTTGCACAAAGACACTCTACAAAGATAGAAAAATCTAAGAAACAGTGGTTTTTTAACTTTGAAACTGTAATCAATAATTACATGAATTTTACATGTTTCTTCAAATACATCTGTATTGTTTAGACATGCTGATTCAGTGCTTTAGCATCAGATTCTAGAGCAGAAACCCACAAAATAGATACACATTAAGAATGTACACAGATGAATGCTCTTTACTTCTAGTGTGATATGTATCTTCTTTATAGATCAGCACCATAGTATTCACAGCCATTTTATATTCTTTGTTAAAATGTATTATATATATATGTATTCAAGCCACATACAATATCTTCAGTTAATTTTTATTTTGTTAATTATTGATGTCTAATAAACACTCAAAAATATTATCTACTCTTTTTATTCCTTCCTTTTTCTTTGCTTCATTCTCTCTCTCTCTTTCTCCATTTGTGTCCCAAACATTAGATAAGTGCTTTTGATAATACAGATGGAATGCAGAATCCTTTAGCAAAGATTTTTCACAATCTCATACTGTAGGCCATAATTTCACAAACAGGACGATATAAAATAGAATGATTGAAGGAAATGGTTGTCTATGAACTATAAAAAGGAACATTTAATCAGAATGAAGAAGGGAAGGAGTTGATAGCTAATTATTAAAGAAAACTATGCAATTTACCAAGGCATTTTAAATTGCTTTCAGTTTTGGATTTCTTAATTCTAAAAAGGTGTGTGTATGTGTGCGTGTGGGTGTTTAGTCACATTCAACTCTTTGCGACCCCAGGGACAACAGTCTGCCAGTCTCCTCTGTACATGGAACTTTCCAAGCAGGAATACCGGAGCAAGTTGCTATTTCCTACTCCAGGGGCTCTATCTGACACAAGGATTGAATCCAAGTCTCCTGCATTGGCAGGCAGATTGTTTACCACTGAGCCACTGGAAATTCCCTAAAAAGGTATACAGCTGCTCAACTCAAGACCTCTGTAAGTGTCAAATCATCTTCCTAAAATCATTTCCTTCCCAAATTTATTTTTCAATCTGACAATTAATATCTCCATTCAAGAAAACATTTCTTCTGCACACTGTGTTTTGACATTTGTTCCTAGATTTTTAGCCCAAAGTTGTTTTTTTTTTTTTCAATTAATGAAAGTCTTAAACTTTATTATGAATTGTATGTGTCGTTAGTTAATAATTGTTTCTTTATTCATCTAGATTATAAGGTTCTTTTTTATACAAACTAATCAGTTTTTCAAGAAATGTAAAGCACTTAGAGGCAGGGAAAGAATAATTACATAGTTGATAAATATTAATATACTTGAAATAATAATGTTTGAATAAATGGATATACACAAAAAATATGATAGAATTTGAAGAGCCAGGAAGTTTTGCACAGGAAAAGTTTCATAGATAAGGTCAAGACATATAATGAAGCATGATAATTTTTGAAAAGTGAAACAATTTCCTATAGCTGAACTTTAGTATATCTACTCATTTATTAAATAATTTGATAAAATTATATTTCTCATGTGTTATACCGTATAATTTTGCAAAAGTAATTACTATATGTGTGTGTATGTGTGTGATATAAATCTTTGAAGTTATCTTTCATTTTTGTTTTCCTAGGACATTTTTCACATCCTTGTCCCATATGATATAAATCAGAGAATTTAACATTGGAATCATAAGGGTGTAAAAAAATGAGGTCATTTTGTCTTGATCTAAAGAGTAGATTGAACTTCGCCTAAAGTACATGAAAAGCAGAGTCCCCTGGAAAACTGCCACAGCAGTTAGGTGGGAGGTGCAGGTGGAGAAAGCTTTGAACCTCCCCTCAGCATAATGGATCTTTGAGATTACAGGAATGATATAACAATAAGAGACAAGAACTCCTGAAATCGAGCTCAATTCAATAACTCCAAAAACAATAAATACTGTCAATTCATTGACCTGTGTATCAGAGCAGGAAAGAAGGTAGAGTGGAGGTAAGTCACAAAAGAAGTGGTTAATCTCATTTGACTCACAAAAGCATAAGTGGAATGCTAATGTTGTGTGTATCAGAACATCTACCATCCCCATCATGTAAACCTCAGCCTTGAGCAGGGAGCACACCCTACTGGACATGATGACCTCATAAAGCAAGGGGGTGCTAATGGCCTTGTACCAGTCATAGGCCATCACTGCCAGCAGGAGACACTCAGAATCTGCAAAAGGTACAGGCAATCAAGAACTGTAGGGCACAGCCATAGAAGGGGGTTGGTTTGTTCTTGGCCAAAAGGTCAACCAGCATCTTGGACCCAATTCCTGTGAAATAGCAGACGTCACACAAGGAAAGGTAGCTGAGGAAAAAGAACACTGGTGTTTGAAGCTGGGGATCCATTCTAATCAAAATTATCATCCCAAGATTTCCCAGAAGATTAATGTAATAAACAAGTAGCAACATGGCAAATAAGGTCACTTTCACTTCCAGATCACTGGTAATCCCCAAGAAAATGAATTCAGTCACAGAGGAGCAATTTTATTTCTCCATTCTTTAATTTTTCTTATCTAAAATTTTGACAAAATGATCAGGAAAAGTATAGATAAATATATGGACATCTGCAAAATATCTGTAAAGCAGAGCACAGTCTCTTTGTGTAAATGTCGTTTTATACTCAGAAAATTACTCAATCATGTACGTACTTTTTGAAGGAACATTGTTACCTACCTGGAAAAGTAAAAACAAACAAACAAAAAAAAACCTGTAATACACATTGAAAAAGTTTTATCTAAGTCTGCATGCCATTATGATGTATATAAAACTCTATGAGTTTTTCATTTTCCTAGGTTTTTGCTTTCTTACCTCTGGAGGTATAAATGGAAGAATTAATGTCTTATTTTATGTTCAAAATACCATAGAAGAGACACCAGTGTTTGAGGCCTGGCTGTCAGTTATAGGATTAAGCATTGTCCATCTCTGGAAATAGTCACTTGGACACAAAAATTTGTTACCATTGTTATGTTTCTCAAAAAAACAGCTCAGGTAATGTTGGTTTAAAATTATTTTCTATACATTCTAGAGCACATCAGCAACTATTCATAACAGAAATTATTATGTTACCATCCTGGTCTAAGTTACCTTCAGCATTTGGTAGACATAAAATAAGTATTGTTGGCCTTTACTACAGAAATGTGTTGCTGCTTTGCCACAGTTCTCATTACCTATCTCTGCAGCACCCTGGTGCCAGAGGATGGATCCCTTGACTAGCCAAAGAAAAATGATACAAAGAAGTGAAAACAACATAACTTAGCACACACATTTGTGTCTCCTAGATTTTAATTGACTTTTATATTGAAAAAAAGAAAATGAGATAAGGTATAATAAACACTTCTGATATATAGAGTCTCCTCCTTGTGTGTATGTATTTGCATGTGTTGTGTCTGCATGTATGCATGTCTGTTGATATAAGAATTAGCATATTAGTGACAGATTTTCCTTAAGTATATATTGGCATATAATTTACTTGGAGTTAATTTTGCACATATTGATATTTACAGTGTTCTACCTATATTATTTTTGAAATAAAATAAAAAAACCTAAAATGTATGTATATATTTCCTCAATGACAAAGAGTAAAGGCTTTCTTGTGAATCTAAATTAAAAGAAAATAATTAAACAATCTTTTTATAGATGCTAGAGACAGATTCTTCCAGTTCTGAGAAGAAAATAGTTTCTGACTTTTAAATTCATGAGTTTGTTATATTGAATTGGTAGGCATAAGTAATTAATTGATAAATCTCTCATTTTTTTTAATCCTAAGTTTTTGTCCTATATTCTTAAATCAGGAGACTCAAGAACACATCTGGAATGAGCAGGTCTTTCTGTCCTTGCTACTAATTTCTAAAAAATAAATAGTTTACCTTTTATTTTTGGAGAAGGTAATGGCACACCACTCCAGTACTCTTGCCTGAAAAGTCCCATGGACGGAGGAGCCTGGGCTGCAGTCCGTGGGGTCGCGAAGAGTCGAACACGACTGAGAGACTTTCCTTTCACTTTTCACTTTCATACATTGGAGAAGGAAATGACAACCCACTCCAGTGTTCTTGCCTAGAGAATCTCAGGGACGGTGGAGCCTGGTGGGATGCCGTCTATGGGGTCGCACAGAGTCGGACACGACTGAAGTGACTTAGCAGCAGTAACAGCAGCAACCTTTTATTTTGCCAGGTAGCACTTGGACTTAAGTCTCTGAAGCGTCCACCGTCTGGCTCAGTGTTTGCTAACATTTGGTTAATTATATTTTCTGCTCTGTATTTTCTCCTGTGAAAACAGTAACAATCTTTGCAAAAATTAAGGTTTATTTCTTCACTATTGTCAACATATTGATCTGACAGTAAGAAAAATACAGATTATGTTTATTTCAACCTGCAGTTACCCTGAATCTAAATCCTCCTTACCTAGTCAAAGTAGAGATAAGATGAATTGCAAGATTTCCCCACTTAGTGATCCACAACTTCCTATTATTCATTTTGTTTCTTCCTTTTTGAAATAGTCACCTTACCTATATCATTTAGGAATATTTACAGTAATAAAAGGATATGAAGAAATGTCAAAGCAATTCATGAAAATCCAACAGATTCAAATAATCAGTATCTAAAATCAATTCTTTTTGATTAATGCAATAATTTGATGATTTGTGGGAATACTTGGATTCTACTAACAAACATTAGAAATGAAAAGTGGGGAAAATGCCCTTATTTTATACCCACACTATATCTTTTTAGAACAAAGATTGACTCAGGTGTTAAAGCCTCTTTATGACTCATAATTTCCTCTCTTATTAGAGAGGCAAAAACAAGAAATGTGTATTACACAAAATTGATGATGCATTTAAGTCCTCTTAGGCTTCAAAATCACTGCAGATGACTAGAGCCATGAAATTAAAAGATGCTTGTGCCTTGGAAGAAAAGCTATGACCAACCTAGACAGCATATTAAAAAGCAGAGACATTACTTTGTTGATAAAGGCCATCTAGTCAAGGCTATGGTTTTTCCAGTAGTCTTGTTTGGATGTAAGATTTGGATTGTAAAGAAAGCTGCTGCTACGGCTGCTGCTAAGTCGCTGCAGTTGTGTCCAACTCTGTGAGACCCCATAGATGGCAGCCCACCAGGCTCCTCCATCTCTAGGTTTCTCCAAGCAAGCACAATGGAGTGGTTTGCCATTTCCTTCTCCAACGCATGAAAGTGAAAAGTGAAAGTGAAGTCACTCAGTCATGTCTGACTCTTAGCAACCCCATGGACTGCAGCTTACCAGTCCCCTCCATCCATGGGTTTTTCCAGGCAAGAGTGCTGGAGGGGGTTGCCATTGCCTTTTCGTAAAGAAAGCTGAGCGCCAAAAAAATTGATGCTTTTGAACTGTGGTGTTGGAGAAGACTCTTGAGAGCCCCTTGGAGATCCAACCAGTTCATCCTAAAGAAGATCAGTCCTGGGTGTTCATTGAAAGGACAGATGTTGAAGCTGAGGCTCCAATACTTTGGCCAATTGATGCGAAGAGCTGACTCACTTGAAATGACTCTGATGCTGGGAAAGGTTGAGGGCAGGAGGAGAAGGGGAAGACAGATTATAAGATAGCATCACTGACTCAATGTCAGTGAGTTTGGGTGAACTCCGGGAATTGGTGATGGACATGGAGGCCTGGTGTACTTCAATTCATGGAGTCGCAAATAGTCAGACACGACTGAAGGACTGAACTGAACTGAATTAAGATTTTCTCCAAAATACATGATGCAACTTTGTTTACTAGAGGTGAACATTTTTATGTTAGTGAAAAGAAAAAAAAAAAAAACTGAGAAAAAGTAAAATATATCTAAGAAACTCATACTGCAAAATATTAGTACCTGTGACTAAACTCATGAAGTTTTCTTGGGTGTGGTTCTATCTTACAGCACATTTAGTGTTGTCTCTGGAATAATTTAGGGCATATTTCTATGTCTGTGTCTGAGCTCTGGATTTTTCAATTATTTTGTTCTCAGAAATATGTGACAAATAAGCTAGTGGTAAATAATCCACCTGCCAATACAGAAGGTACAAGAGATGCGGGAATGATCCTTGTGTGGTAAAGATCTCCTGGAGGAGGAAATGGCAACAAATCCTGTATTCTTGCCTAAGAAATCCCATGGACAGAGGAGCCTGGTGGCTTGCAGTCAATGGGATCACAAAGATTATGAAACGACTGAATGACTGAGCACAACCTGGTTTCATATGTGGGATTATTGAGACCGAAATATAGATTTTTCCTATTATTCTTTTGTCCCTGTCTCTTCAGAGTTCAGTCCCTATAATTGATTCAATATTCCCACTCATCCAACTTTTATCACATATGCTTAACCAACTCCAATAAAGGCACACTGTTGTAATTCCATAATAATGCAAACACAGAGATGCACAATACACACATATGCACATCCATTAAATTTATTGTGACAATTAAAATTTCTATATAAATATAGGAAAACCCAACTGGACTCACATTGCTCAGAGAGGACCATGTATTCTTGTATAAAGTCAGATTTTAAACATAAAAAAGACCTTAATAAATACATTTACATGTAAAATATTCTGAACAGAGGCATTATATTCCTTTCTTTTGATGTATATTCATTTATGCATTCATCTACTGGTTTATATACAGTCATTCATATTTATGTTGCTATTTTCAATGTTAATTTAGTGGAAAGAGGTATTGTTTATATAAAAAAATGTATATTTAATTATTTATATCATAAACTCAAAATGAATGATTGTGTGCTTACATAATTTCTCATATCTAGGGTCTCTTTATGGAAATCTTTAGAAGTGGACTTGAGGGACAACAACAACAAAAAAAAAAACATTTTGGAATTTTTATATACTATCTATGTTACTAGTATAAAATACCACATATCTAGTATGTTATCTAATTAATTGTAAAGATGTTAAACAATATGTGTCAGGTATATACTAGATTATGCTTGAAAGACTTCAGGCACTTTCCTATTTATTCAGAAATCTCACCTGGCAATTTGGAGGTATACAGGATTTCTTTACATTTGTTTGCTTTCATTGTCTGTTTCTTCCACTTGCTGGTTTGCTGTTGTCTTCCCCCATTGCTTTCCATAAAGATAGAATGCTTATAAGACTAAAGTCACTGAAATTGGTACATTTCTAAATTTGAAAAAAGGGATTCCTACTGATGAATTTTGATGGATTCTATATTTCATTTGTACGATGATCCCAGTACTAAGATAGCAAAGTGCATTCTTGTGGGGGATATTCTTGGGGCAAAGCTCAAACCATGTAACTAATTGCTAATCACTATGCATGAATTAAATTCAAGAAACATGCATTTCTATTACTCAAGTTCTTTAATACCACTGTTGACTTTTCTGGTACACATTTTGAAGATGTCAAGTTTTCCTTGTTCCTGTCCTGATTCCTTTCAAATTAGTTATTCTATCAGGTTTTTCTGAGTCTTCAGGGATACAAAAGTCCTCTGGTTACATTTTGTTTAGCTAAGACATAACTTTAGCTCCTTAAACAAGTCTTCTCCTTCAGATCATGTAGACTATCTTCCCTTCAATGATTTAAAACTGAGTCATTGCAGCTACACTATTATTACAAATTATGTAATCTAGTTTAGCTCTCAATGTATTTCTGGTCTCATTAAGAATGGTGTCCTTTAATAACTAGAAAAAATATTTTTAGGAGAAATTCTATACAACAGATTCAAGCAAGCAACAATAATTCTTCTATATTTATGGATTTCTAGGTACCCCTGATGTCTTCTGTGGTAGTTAAGGTGATAAAGAAAACCTGTGCAATGCAGGAGACTGGAGTTTGATCCCTGGGTTGGAAAAACGTCCTGGAGAAAGGAATGGCTACCGACTCCAGTATTCTTGCCTGGAGAGTTCCATGAATAGCAGAGCCTGGTGAGTTACAGTCCATAGGGATGCAAAGAGCAGACACAACTGAGTGACTAACACAA
Source organism: Oryx dammah (assembly GCF_014754425.2). Taxonomy (NCBI): domain Eukaryota; kingdom Metazoa; phylum Chordata; class Mammalia; order Artiodactyla; family Bovidae; genus Oryx; species Oryx dammah. Next base: position 771,630 of record NW_024070202.1, read on the forward strand.
CACCAACTGATAACACTGAAACAATAGTACCGAAGCAAGTGTCCACCCAAAAGGTCACATTCTTAGAATAGCCATCTGTTCCTAAAATGTTCAATATTATGACACAGATTTTAGTTCCATTTTCCCCAAGTACACTGTTTCCTTGCTGCTATAGGAAATATTAGAAGGGCTTGTAGGTGAATAAAGACATTATTCAACATGAAGGGATGATAGAAGTGTTGATTATTGATAATTAAAGCACAATGATATATATTTTCAAGGCACTTTTCATTGTTCTTTATAATCTAACCATTTGCACTTTTTTTTTCCTTCTTTTTCCAGTTTTATTAAGATGTAATTGACACCATCATTTTCCTTAAGGGGGATAATGTATAGTTTGATAATAATATGTGAAATGATAATAGCTATAAGGTTAATAAACAGATCTATTACCTCATATAGGCTTTTCTGGTGGCTCAATGGTAAAGAAAATTGCCTATCAATGCAGGAGATGCCTGTTCAATCCCTGGGTTGAGAAGAGCTCCTGGAGTAGGAAATGGCAACCCACTTCAGTATTCTTGCCTGGAAAATTTCTTGGGCAGAGGAGCCTAGCAGATTACCATCCATGGGATCACAAAGAGTCAGACATGACTGAGAAAGCATGGTCAGTGGTTATTTGCTTAAGTTATCTAGTTATGAAATGCAGTTTATGTAGCAAGACATAAGTGGAACAGTGTGCAAAAATAAATCAGAGAAGCAAGCTTTTGAATATATATATATGTATATATATGCATGTATATTCAAAGATTGAGGAAAAATGTTTGAAAACCATATATAGAGAGATAGATAGATAGACAGATAGATATAGATATGACAAAGAACTTGTAGCCAAAGTATATGAAGTATCCTCACAGACAGTAAGACAACAAACAACCTAATAAAAATTGAACAAAGAATTTGAACAAATTAAGTCTCATCAAGAAGATATATACATGGGCGATCCTAAGATGGTGGAGGAATAGGATGGGGAGACCCCTTTCTCCCCCACAAATTCATCAAAAGAACATTTAAATGCTGAGTAAATGCCACAGAACAATTTCTGAATGCTGGCAGAGGACATCAGGCATCCAGAAACGCAGATCATTGTCTTCGAAAAGAGGTAGGAAAATATATAAAAGAAACAAAAGAGACAAAAGAGGTAGGGATGGAGCTCCATCCCGGGAAGGGAGTCTTAAAAAGAGAGAAGTTTCCAAACACCAGGAAATACTCTCACTGCCGAGTCTGTGGTGAGCCTTGGAAGTGCAGAGGGCAACATAACAGGGAGGAAAAATAAATAAATAACTAAAACCCACAGACTACGAGCCCAACGGTAACTCCCCCAGTGGAGAAGCAGCGCAGACACCTACATCCACCACTGGCAAGCGGGGGCTGGGCAGGGAGGCACAGGCTGCATTGCTTAGAGTAAGGATCAGGCCCGAATGCCCCGAGTGTAATCAGAGCGAACTAACTTGGGCTAGCAAACCAGACTGTGGGACCACGCCTAAAGCTCTAACATGAGACACTGCCAAGACCGTGCACAGAACAAAGGATGGAACAGAATTAGCCAGCTGCAGACCATCTCCCTCCGGTGACAGGCAACCAGAGCCAGAAGGGCCAGAAGGGGGCAATCGCAATCCCAGAAAGACATTATCTACCAAACTGCAAGCAGGCTTCTTCACTAACTAAGACTTCTTGGGCTTCTGGACAGTCATCATCCGCGTGAGAAGGTGCACCAGTTGTACACGCAGAAAACTGAGCAGCAGGGATAGGAGAGGTGATAAATCTCAGGGACAGGGCTCACCAAACACCTGAGCTACTCGGACCTCGGAAGGGCACAAAATGCAGGTCCAATCGAGTCTGCACCTCTGAGGACTACCTGAGTACCTGAAGCTGAGCTGCTTAGACCTGGGAGGTGCATGCAGCCCAGGGCCAGCCTCAGACGGTTCCTGGCGGAGCAACCTAGAGCCTGAGCTGTGTGCGCTGCAAGCAGGGGCAGGCTCAGTGTGGTTGAGACACCGCAAACACATGCCAGTGTTATTTGTTTGCAGCATCTCTCCCTCCCCACAGCACTGAACAAGTAAGCCTAAAAAAAGTGTCCACCAACGCCCCCCTTGTGTCAGGGTGGAAATCAGACACTGAAGAGACCAGCAAACAGAAGAATATAAAACAGAGGGAACTGCCTTGGAAGTGACAAGTGTAATAGATTAAAACCCTGTCATTAGTACCGACTGCATAGGAAGGGACCTATAGATCTTGAGAAATATAAGCCGGACCAAGGAACTATCCAAAAATGAACTGACCCCACACTGCCCACAGCAACATCAGAGAAAGTCCTAGATATATATTTACTATTTTCACGATCATTCTTTCTTCTTCTTCTTCTTCTTCTTCTTCTTTTTTAACCTTTTTTAAAAATTTAAGTCCTCTATTACGCCTTTAATTTGTATTTTTATAACCTACTGTTACTTTTCAAAAAAGACTCTATTTTTAAAGCAAACTTCATATATATTTTTTTCATAATTTTTGTGACTTTTTTTTCTTCTTCTTCTTTTCTTTAATATTGCATTTTTGAAAATCCAACCTCTACTCTAGATTTTTAATCTTTGCTTTTTGGTATTTGTTATCAATTTTGTACCTTTAAAAACCCAATCTTAAGTACCCATTTTTACTTGGGAGTGAGATTACTGGCTTGATTGCTCTCACCTCCTTTGGATTCTCCTTTTTCTCCACCATGTTGCCTCTGTCTCCTCCCTACCCCTTCTCTTCTCTACCCAATTCTGTGAATCTCTGTGTGTTCCAGACGGTGGAGAACACTTAGGGAACTGATTACTGGCTGGCTGGATCTGTCTCTCTCCTTTTCATTTCCCCCTTTTATCCTCCTGGCCACCTCTGTCTCCTTCCTCCCTCTTCTCTTCTCTGTATAACTCCGTGAACATCTCTGAGTGGTCCAGACTGTGGAACACACATAAGGAAATGATTACTGGCTAGCTTGCTCTCTCCTCTTTTGACTCCACCTCATCTCATTCGGGTCACCTCTAACTCCCTCCTCCCTTTTCTCTTCTCCATGTAACTCTGTGAACCTCTTTGGGTGTCCCTCACCATGGAGAAACTTTTCATCTTTAACCTAGATATTTTATCAATGGTGCTGTATAGAAGGAGAAGTCTTGAGACTACTGTAAAAATAAGTCTGAAAACCAGAAGCAGGAGACTTAAGTCCAAATCCTGAGAACATCAGAGAACTCCTGACTTCAGGAAACGCCTTCATACCTACACTAAAACCAAGCACCACCCAAGGGCCAACAAGTTCCAGAGTAAGACATACCATGCAAATTATCCAGCAACATAGGAACACAGCCCTGAGCTTCAATATACAGGCTGCCCAAAGTTACCCCAAAACCATTGACATCTCATAATTCATTACTGGACACCTCACTGGACTCCAGAGAGAAGAAATCCAGCTCCAGCCGCCAAAACACTGACACAAGCTTCCCTAGCCAAGAAACCTTGACAAGCCACTGATACAACCACACCCACAGTGGGGAAATTCCACAATAAAGAGAACTCCACAAACTGCCAGAAAACAGAAAGGCCACTGGAAAGGCAGCAATATAAACAAGATGAAGAGACAGAGGAATACCCAGCAGGTAAAGGAACAGGATAAATGCCCACCAAACCAAGAGGAAGAGATAGGGAATCTGCCTGATAAAGAATTCTGAATAATGATAATGAAAATGATCCAAAATCCTCAAATAAAAATGGAATCACAGATAAATAGCCTGGAGACAAGAATTGAGAAGATGCAAAAAAGGTTTAACAGGACCTAGAAGACATAAAAAAGAGTCAATATATAATGAATAATGCAATGCAATGCTTCTGCTAAGTTGCTTCAGTCTTGTCCAACTCTGTGCAACCCCAGAGATGGCAGCCCACCAGGCTCCCCCTTCCCTGGGATTCTCCAGGCAATCCAGGCAATCCCAGGGATGGGGGAGCCTAGTGGGCTGTCGTCTCTGGGGTTGCACAGAATCAGACACGACTGAAGCGAATAATGCAATAAATGAGATAAAAAACAGAGGGAGGCAACAAATAGTAGAATAACAGAGGCAGAAGATAGGATTAGTGAAGTAGAAGATATAATGGTAGAAGTAAATTAATCAGAAAGGAAAAAAGAAAAATGAATTAAAAGAAATGAGGACAATCTCAGAGACCTCCAGGACAATATTAAATGCTCCAACATTCGAATCATAGGAGTCCCAGAAGAAGAAGACAAAAAGAAAGACCATGAGAATACTTGAGGAGATAATAGTTGAAAACTTCCCTAACATGGGGAAGGAAATAATCACTCAAGTCCAAGAAACCCAGAGAGTCCCAAACAGGATAAACCCAAGGTGAAACACCCCAAGACATATATTAATCAAATTAACAAAGATCAAACACAAAGAACAAATATTAAAAACCAGCAAGGGAAAACAACAAATAACACACAAGGGGATTCCCATAAGGATAACAGCTGATCATTCAATAGAAACTCTTCAGGCCAGGAGGGAATGGCAAGACATACTTAAAGTGATGAAAGAAAATAACCTACAGCCCAGATTACTGTACCCAGCAAGGATCTCATTCAAATATGAAGTAGAAATCAAAAGCTTTACAGACAAGCAAAAGCTGAGAGAATTCAGCACCACCAAACCAGCTCTCCAACAAATGCTAAAGGATACTCCCTAGACAGGAAACACAAAAAGGCTGACTGGATATGAAAACAAGACCTCTATATATGTTGTCTACAAGAGACCCACCTCAAAACAAGGGACACATACAGACTGAAAGTGAAGGGCTGGAAAAAGATATTCCATGCAAATAGAGACCAAAAGAAAGCAGGAGTAGCAATACTCATATCAGATAAAATAGACTTTAAAACAGAGGCTGTGAAAAGAGACAAAGAAGGACACTACACAATGATCAAAGGATCAATCCAAAAAGAAGATATAACAATTATAGATAAAAAAATTAAAAAAAAATTATAAACAGATACACACCCAACATAGGAGCACTGCAATATGTGAGACAAATGCTAACAAGTATTAAAGGGGAAATTAACAATAACACAATAATAGTGGGAGACTTTAATACCCCAATCACAAATTTGGATAGATCAACTAAACAGAAAATTAACAAAGAAACACAAACTTTAAATGATATAATACGCTGGTTAGACCTAATTGATATCTATAGGACATTTCACTCCAAAACAATGAATTTCAACTTTTTCTCAAGTGCACATGTAACCTTCTCCAGGATAGATCACATCCTGGGCCATAAACCTAGCCTTGGTAGATTAAAAAAAAAAATTGAAATCATTCTAAGTATCTTTCCTGACCATAATGCAGTAAGATTAGATCTCAATTACATAAGAAAAACTGTAAAAATTCCAACATAAGGAAGCTGAACAACACGGTTATGAATAACCAACAAATCACAGAATAAATTAAAAAAAATCAAAATATGCATAGAAACGAGTGAAAATGAAAATACAACAACCAAAAACCTGTTCAGTTCAGTTCAGTACAGTCTCTCAGTCATGTCCAACTCTTTGCAACCACATGAATCGCAGCACGCTAGGCCTCCCTGTCCATCACCATCTCCCGGAGTTCACTCAGACTCACGTCCATCGAGTCCGTGATGCCATCCAGCCATCTTAACCTCTGTCGTCCCCTTCTCCTCCTGCACCCAATCCCTCCCAGCATCAAAGTCTTTTTCAATGAGTCAGCTCTTCTCATGAGGTGGCCAAAGTACTGGAGTTTCAGCTTTAGCATCAGTCCTTCCAAAGAAATCTGGTCTCCTTCAGAATGGACTGGTTGGATCTCCTTGCAGTCCAAGGGACTCTCAAGAGTCTTCTCCAACACCACAGTTCAAAAGCATCAATTCTTCAGCGCTCAGCTTTCTTCAGAGTCCAGCTCTCGCATCCATACATGACTACTGGAAAAACCATAGCCTTGACTAGACGGACCTTATTTGGCAAAGTAATGTCTCTGCTTTTGAATATGCTATCTAGGTTGGTCATAACTTTTCTTCCAAGGAGTAAGCGTCTTTTAATTTCATGGCTGCAGTCAACATCTGCAGTGATTTTTGGAGCACAAAAAGATAAAGTCTGACACTGTTTCCACTGTTTCCCCATCTGTTTCCCATGAAGTGATGGGACCAGATGCCATGATCTTTGTTTTCTGAATGTTGAGCTTTAAGCCAACTTTTTCACTCTCCTCTTTCACTTTCATCAAGAAGCTTTTTAGTTCCTCTTCAATTTCTGCCATAAGGGTGGTGTCATCTGTATATCTGAGGTTACTGATATTTCTCCCGGCAATCTTGATTCCAGCTTGTGATTCTTCCAGTCCAGCGTTTCTCATGATGTACCCTGCATAGAAGTTAAATAAGCAGGGTGACAATATACAGCCTTAACGTACTCCTTTTCCTATTTGGAACCAGTCTATTGTTCCATGTCCAGTTCCAACTGTTGCTTCCTGACCTTCATACAGATTTCTCAAGAGGCAGGCCAGGGGGTCTGATATTCCCATCTCTCTCATAATCTTCTAAAGTTTATTGTGATCCACACAGTCAAAGGCTTTGGCATAGTCAATAAGCAGAAATAGATGTTTTTCTGGAACTCTCTTGCTTTTTCCATGATCCAGTGGATGTTGGCAATTTTATCTCTGGTTCCTCTACCTTTTCTAAAACCAGCTTGAACATCAGGAAGTTCACAGTTCACGTTTTGCTGAAGCCTGGCTTGGATAATTTTGAGCATTACTTTACTAGCATGTGAGATGAGTGCAATTGTGCGGTAGTCTGAGCATTCTTTGGCATTGCCTTTCTTTGGGATTGGAATGAAAACTGACCTTTTCCAATCCTATGGCCACTGCTGAGTTTTCCAAATTTGCTGGCATGTTGAGTGCTCTATTTTCACAGCATCATCTTTCAGGATTTGAAATAACTCCACTGGAATTCCATCACCTCCATTAGCTTTGTTCGTAGGCCCACTTGACTTCATATTCCAGGATGTCTGGCTCTAGATGAGTGATCACACCGTTGTGATTATCTGGGTGACGAAGATCTTTTTTGTACAGTTCTTCTCTATATTCTTGCTACCACTTCTTAATATCTTCTGCTTCTGTTAGGTCCATACCATTTCTGTCCTTTATCAAGCCCTTCTTTGCATGAAATGTTCCTTTTGTATCTCTAATTTTCTTGAAGTGATCTCTAGTCTTTCCTATTCTGTTCTTTTCCTCTATTTCTTTTCATTGATCATTGAAGGCTTTCTTATCTCTTACTATTCTTTGGAACTCTGCATTCAGATGCTTTTATCTTTCCTTTTCTAGTTTCCTTTTTGCTTCTCTTCTTTTCTCAGCTATTAGTAAGGCCTCCCCAGACAGCCATTTTGCTTTTTTGCATTTCTTTTCTATGGGGATGGTCTTGATCCCTGTCTCCTGTGCAATGTCACGAATCAAATTCCGTAGTTCATCAGGCACTCTCTTTATCAGATCTAGGCCCTTAAATCTATTTCTCACTTCCACTGTATAATCATAAGGGATTTGATTTAGGTCATACCTGAATGATCTAGCAGTTTTCTTTCTTCAGTTTAAGTGTGAATTTTGCAATAAGGAGTTCATGATCTGAGCCACAGTCAGCTCCTGGTCTTGTTTTAGTTGACTGTATAGAGCTTCTCCATCTTTTTATCTGCAAAGAATATAATCAATATGATTTCGGTGTTGACCATCTGGTGATGTCCATGTGTAGAGTCTTCTCTTGTGTTGTTGGAAGAGGGTGTTTGTTATGCCCAGTGCATTTTCTTGGCAAAACTTTATTCGTCTTTGCCCTGCTTCATTCGGCATTCCAAGGCCAAATTTGCCTGTTACTCCAGGTGTTTCTTGACTTCCTACTTTTGCATTCCAGTCCCCTATAATGAAAAGGACACCTTTTTTAGGTGTTAGTTCTAAAAAGTCTTGTAGGTCTTCATAGAACCGTTCAACGTCAGCTTCTTCAGTGTTAGTGGTTGGGGTATAGACTTGAATTACTGTTATATTGAATGGTTTGCCTTGGAGATTAACAGAGATCATTCTGTCGTTTTTGAGATTGCATCCAAGTACGGCATCTCGAACTCTTTTGATGACCACGATGGCTACTCCATTTTCTGAGGGATTCCTGCCAACAGTAGTAGATATAATGGTCATCTCAGTTAAATTCACCCATTCCAGTCCATTTTAGTTTGCTGATTTCTAGAATGTCAACGTTCACTCTTGTCATCTCTTGTTTGGCCACTTCCAATTTGCCTTAATTCATGGAGCTGACATTCCAGATTCCTATTGAATATTGCTCTTTACAGCATCAAATCTTGCTTCTCTCACCAGTCACATCTACAGGTGGGTATTGTTTTTGCTTTTGCTCCATCTCTTCATTCTTTCTAGAGTTATTTCTCCACTGATCTCCAGTAACATATTGGGCACCTACTGGCCCGGGGAGTTCGTTTTTTAGTATCCTATCATTTTGCCTTTCATACTGTTCATGGGGTTCTCAAGGCAAGAATAATGAAGTGGTTTGCCATTCCCTTCTCCAGTGGACAACATTCTGTCAGACCTCTCCACCATGACCCGCCTGTCTTGGGTTGCCCCATGGGCCTGGCTTAGTTTCATTGAGTTTGACAAGGCTGTGGTCCTAGTGTGATTAAATTGACTAGTTTTCTGTGAGTATGGTTTCAGTGTGTCTGCCCTCTGATGCCCTCTTGTAACACCTACCATCTTACTTGGGTTTCTCTTACCTTGGGCGTGGGGTATCTCTTCACGGCTGCTCCAGCAAGGTGCAGCCACTGCTCCTTACCTTGGATGAGGGGTATCTCCTCACTGCCGCCCTTCCTGACCTTCAACATGGGATGGCTCCTCTCCAAAACCTGTAGGACACTGTACAAGCAGTGCAAAGGCAAAAGTTCATAGCAACAGAGGCATACTTCAAGAAACAAGAAAAAAGTCAAATAAATAACCTAAATTTACACATAAAGCAACTAGAAAAGGAAGAAATGAAGAACCCCAGAGTTAGTAGAAGGAAAGAAATCTTAAAAATTAGGGCAGAAATAAATGCAAAAGAAACAAAAGAGACCATAGCAAAAATCAACAAAGCCAAAAGCTGGTTCTTTGAAAGGATAAATAAAATTGACAAAACATTACCCAGACTCATGAAAAAACAAAGGGAGAAAAATCAAATCAATAAAATTAGAAATGAAAATGGAGAGATCACAACAGACAACACAGAAATACAAAGGATCATAAGAGACTACTATCAGCAATTATATGCCAATAAAATGGACAACGTGGAAGAAATGGACAAATTCTTAGAAAAGTACAACTTTCCAAAACTGAACCAGGAAGAAATAGAAAATCTTAACAGACCCATCACAAGCATGGAAATTGAAACTGTAATCAGAAATCTTCCAGCAAACAAAAGCCCATGTCCAGACGGCTTCACAGCTGAATTCTACCAAAAATTTAGAGAAGAGCTAACACCTATCCTACTCAAACTCTTTCAGAAAATTGCAGAGGAAGGTAAACTTCCAAACTCATTCTACGAGGCCACCATCACCCTAATATCAAAACCTGACAAAGATGCCACAAAAAAAGAAAACTACAGGCCAATATCACTGATGTATATAGATGCAAAAACCCTTAACAAAATTCTAGCAATCAGAATCCAACAACACATTAAAAAGATTACACACCATGACCAAGTGGGCTCTATCCCAGTGATGCAAGGATTCTTCAATATCCACAAATAAATTAATGTAATTCACCACATTAACAAAATGAAAAATAAAAGGCATATGATTATCTCAATAGATGCAGAGAAAGGCTTTGACAAAATACAACATCCATTTATGACAAAAACTCTCCAAAAAGGAGGAATAGATGGAACATACCTCAACATCATAAAACCTATATATGACAAACCCACAGCAAACATTATCCTCAATGGTGAAAAATTGAAAGCATTTCCCCTAAAGTCAGGAACAAGACAAGGGTGCCCATTTTCACCACTACTATTCAACATAGTTCTGAAAGTTTTGGCCAAAACAATCAGAGCAGAAAAAGAAATAAAAGAAATCCAAATTGGAAAAGAGGAAGTAAAAATTTCACTGTTTGCAGATGATATGATCCTCTGCATTGAAAACCATAAAGACTCCACCAGAAAATTACTAGAGCTAATCAATGAATATAGTAAAGTTGTAGGATATAAAATCAACACACAGAAATCCTTTGCATTCCTATACACTAATAATGAGAAAATAGAAAAAGAAATTAAGGAAACAGTTCCATTCACCATTGCAATGAAAAGAATAAAATACTTAGGGATATATCTACCTAAAGAAACTAAAGACCTATACATAGAAAACTATAAAACACTGGTGAAAGAAATCAAAGAGGACACTAACAGATGGAGAAATATACCTCGGTTTTGGATTGGAAGAATCAATATAGTGAAAATGAGTATACTACCCAAAGCAATCTATAGATTCAATGCAATCCCTATCAAGCTATCAGTGGTATTTTGCACAGAGATAGAACAAATAATTTCACTATTTCTATGGAAATACAAAAAACCTCGAATAGCCAAAGCAATATTCAGAAAGAAGAATGGAACTGGAAGAATCAACCTGTCTGACTTCAGGCTCTACTACAAAGCCACAGTCATCAAAACAGTATGGTACTGGCACAAAGACAGAAATATGGATCAATGGAACAAAATAGAAAGCTCAGAGGTAAATCCACACACCTATGGACACCTTATCTTCGACAAAGGGGACAAGAATATACAATAGATTAAAAACAATCTCTTTAACAAGTGGTGCTGGGAAAACTGGTCAACCACTTGTAAAAGAATGAAACTAGAACACTTTCTAAGACCATACGTAAAATAAACTCAAAATGGATTAAAGATCTGTAATGGATGTAAGACCAGAAACTATAAAACTCCTAGAGGAGAACATAGGCAAAACACTGTCTGACATAAATCACAGCAGGATCCTCTATGACCCACCTCCTAGAATACTGGAAATAAAAGCAAAAATAAACAAATGGGATCTAATTAAACTTAAAAGCTTCTGCACAACAAAGGAAACTATAAGCTAGATGACAAGGCAGCCTTTGGAATGGGAGAAAATAATAACAAATGAAGCAACTGACAAACAAGTAATCTCAAATATATACAAGCAACTCTTGCTGCTCAATTCCAGAAAAATAAATGACCCAATCAAAAAATGGGCCAAATAACTAAATAGACATTTCTCCAAAGAAGACATATGGATGGCTAACAAACACATGAAAAGATGCTCAACATCACTCATTATCAGAGAAACGCAAATCAAAACCACAATGAGGTACCATTTCACGCCTGTCAGAATGGCTGCTATCCAAAAGTCTACAAGCAATAAATGCTGGAGAGGCTGTGGAGAGAAATGAACCCTCTTACACTGTTGGTGGGAATGCAAACTAGCACAGCCACTGTGGAGAACAGTGTGGGGATTCCTTAAAAAAAAAAAAAAAAAAAAAAAACTGGAAATAGAACTTCCTTATGACCCAGCAATCCCACTGCTGGGCATAGACACCGAGGAAACCAGAATTGAAAGAGACACGTGCACCCCAATGTTCATCACAGCACTGTTTATAATAGCCAGGACATGGAAGCAACCTAGATATCCATCAGCAGATGAATGGAAAAGAAAGCTCTGGTACATATACACAATGGAGTATTACCCAGCCATTAAAAACAGTACATTTAAACCAGTTCTAATGAGGTGGATAGAACTGGAGCCAATTATAGAGAGTGAAGTAAGCCAGAAAGAAAAACACCAATATAGTATATTAACGCATATATATGGAATTTAAAAAGATGGTAATGATAACCCTGTATATGATACAGCAAAAGTGACACAGATGTATAGAACAGTCTTTTGGACTCTGTGGGAGAGGGCGAGGGTGGGATGATATGGGAGAATGGTATTGAAACATTTATATCATATAAGAAATGAATCTCCAGTCTAGGTTTGATGCATGATACAGGATGCTTGTGGCTGGTGCACTGGGATGACCCAGAGGGATGTTATGGGGAAGGAGGTGGGAGGAGGGTTCAGGACTGAGAACAGGTGTACACCTGTGGCAGATTCATGTTGATGTATGGCTAAACCAATACAATATTGTAAAGTAAAAAAATAAATAATAATAATAAAATATATTTAAAAAGAAGATATATACAAAGAAACCCACTTCAGACCTAGAGACACATACAGACTGAAAATGAGGGGATGTAAGAAGATATTCCACGCAAATAAATATCAAAAGAAAGCTGGAAAAGTAATACTCATATCAGACAAGATAGACTTTTAAATTACAAATGTTAAAAGAGACAAGGAAAGACATTACTCAATGACCTAGGGATCAATCCATGAAGAAGACATAACAGTTGTAAATATATATGCACCCGACACAGGAACACCTCAATACATAAGGCAAGTGCTAATATCTATAAAAGGGGAAATTGGCAGTAACACAACAGTGGGGAACTTTAACACTGAAATTATACCAACGGATGTATCACCCAGGCAGAAAATTAATAAGTAAACCAACTCTTAAATGACACAATAGACCTGATAGATTTGATATTTATAAGACATTCCATCTGAAAGAAGCAGAATACATTTTCATATCAAGTAAACATGGACCACTTTCCACAGTAGATCATATCATGGACCACAAACCAAGACTTGGTAAATTTTTAAAAACTGAAATAGTAACAAGCATCTGTTTCCAACGACAATATGAGAAATCCATTACAAGATAAAGCTGTAAAAAACACAAACATATGAAGGCTAAACAATATGTGACTAAACAACCAATATCACTGAAGAAAACAAAAAGGAAATAAAAAAATACCTAGAGACAAATGACAACAAAAACATGACAATCTAAATCCTAAGGTGCTCAGCAAAAGCAGTTCTAAGAAGGAAGCTTATTGCCATACAATATTACCTCAGGAAACAAGAAAAATCACAAATAAACAACTTTACATTACACCTAAAGCAATTCGGTTCAGTCGGTCAGTCGTGTCCGATTCTTTGCAACCCCATGAACTGCAGCACACCAAGCCTCCCTGTCCATCACCAACTCCCAGAGTCCACACAAACCCATGTCCACTGAGTCGGTGATGCCATCCAACCATCTCATCCTCTGTCGTCCCCTTCTCCTCCTGCCCTCAATCTTTCCCAGCATCAGGGTCTTTTCCAAATGAGTCAGCTCTTCACATCAGGTGGCAAAAGTATTGGAGTTTCAGCTTCAACATCAGTCCTTCCAATGAACACCCAGGATTGATCTCCTTTAGGATGGACTGGTTGGATCTCCCTGCAGTCCAAGGGACCCCTAAGAGTCTTCTCCAACACCACAGTTCAAAAGCATCAATTCTTTGGTACGCAGCTTTCTTTATAGTCCAACTCTCACATCCATACATGACTACTGGAAAAACCATAGCCTTGACTTGGTGGACCTTTGTTGGCAAAGTAATGTCTCTGCTTTTTAATATACTGTCTAGGTTGGTCATAACTTGCCTTCCAAGGAGCAAGCATCTTTTAGTCTCATGGCTGCAATCTCCATCTGCAGTGATTTTGGAGCCCCCCAAAATAAAGTCAGCCACTATGTCCACTGTTTCCCTATCTATTTGCCAAGAAGTGATGGGACCGGATACCATGATCTTAGTTTTCTGAACGTTGAGCCTTAAGCCAACTTTTTCACTCTCTTCTTTAGAGAAAGAATAAACAAAACTTGAAGTTAATAGAAGGAACCAAAACCTAAAGATTAGAGCATAAATAAATGAAAAATATAAAGAAAATAACAACAAAGATCAGTGAAACTAAAAGCTGGTTCTTTGAGAATATGAAGTTGATAATCCTTCAGTCAGACTCATCAAGAGAAGCAAAGAGAAGACTCAAGTCAATAAAATTAGAAATGAAAGATGAGAAGTAACAACTGACATTACAGATATTTTCCATCAGTCATCAATGATGTGCAAGAGGTATGTGCTATAGAAAGAAGAAGGAAAGTTAGTGATGAGGACTGAAGTAGACAGCCTAGAATACATCAGAGTCTTTTCATATGCTGTTCCCTATTTTTGTGGAATGTCAAGAATTTTCCTGGAATAGAAGGGTATCTCCATGCCATTGCCACAACTTGGATTTGAATCGTGAATTTTCTAAAAAACACTTAGTTCTTCTTTAAGTTATCCAATTCCAGACAAGGAAGCCTATTTTAATCAAATGTCTCCTGCAATACTATTTTTGACTTCCATTTAGTGGGCTTAATTTTTTTTTAAATTTTTTTTCCTTATCATATTTATTAGATCCAATAAAATGGACGAATATGTACGCCAAATCAGTCTTTAGATGCTGTAATATACATCTGATATTTGAATAGAGACAAATTAACAAGATTACATGCTTATTTACTGCACAATACTTGCCAATCCACTGATGCCCTATTTATCTTAGACTTTAATTTTCAGACAATATTTTCAGTTAGGCTGACTTTTATGAACAACAATTCCAAAAGTTTGGTGAATTGATAAAATATGGTAGAAATAGAAACCTATACATCTTTTATATAAAATAAGAATTTTATAAGTTTGTAGCTTTTTCCACAATGAAAAGTTTTCCTAATATGCCATAATGTCTCAAAAATGCCCTTAAATTTTTATCTCATTATGATTTTGAGGCTCACTTATTACTAAACTGCTTAGTTCATTAATGTCTACTACTAGTCTCTGGGATCACTGAGAGTTGGACACGACTCACTGACTTCACTTTCACTTTTCACTTTCATGCGTTGGAGAAGGAAATGGAAACCAACTCCAGTGTTCTTGCCTGGAGAATCCCAGGGACGGCAAAGCCTGGTGGGCTGCCATCTATTGGGTCGCACAGAGTCGGACACAACTGAAGTGACTTAGCAGCAGCAGTATCAGCTTAAATTCATGAGTATAGAATCCATAAGATGTACTATAAAATATAAAAAGCCTGAGTTCTGAAAGATCGCTCAGTAAATCTTCAACGACAAAACCTTTAAGACATTGCATAATGTTTTAGTAAGACTGAAATAATGTT
The DNA here is from genome assembly GCF_014754425.2 of Oryx dammah. Lineage (NCBI taxonomy): Eukaryota > Metazoa > Chordata > Mammalia > Artiodactyla > Bovidae > Oryx > Oryx dammah. The sequence goes on from NW_024070202.1 coordinate 786,820, forward strand.
TGAATGACAAATGAACAAAAATTAGCATAAGTAGAAAAGTCAAAACGTTTTTCAAAAATGGTAAGTGCTATATATAAACCCTGCCCACATAATAAGCATGATATCTGAGGAAACCTGCAATATTTCTTAGCAGTGAAGCTGTGCTTAGTCACTCAGTCATGTCTGACTCTTTGCAACCCCATGGATTGTAGCCCACCAGCCTCTTCTCTCTATAGGGATTCTCCAGGCAAGAATACTGGAGTGGGTTGCCATTTCCTCTTCCACTCTTAACAGTGGAGTTTAACACAATTAATTATTCACTTAGGAACTTGATAAAATTGTTTTTCATGCGTCATGCCATATAATTTTAATTACACAATTACTATATGTGTGTGGTTGTGTGCACATATGCATAAAACAAATATTTTTAAATATAGTTTAGCTTTCAATTTTATTAAGGCCTCTTTTACATCCTTGTTCCATAGGCTAAATATCAGAGGATTTAGCAGGAGAATCACAAGGATGTAAAACAAAGAAGTCATTTTGTCTTCTTCTAGAGAGTAGGATGAACTTGGCCTGAAATACATAAGGAGCATAGCTCCCTGAAAAATTGACACTGCAGTTAAGTGGAAGGTACAGATGGTAAAACCTTTGACTCTCCCCTCAGCAGAATGGATTTTCAAGACTGGAAGGATGATATAAAAATAAGAGTAAGGACTCCTAAAATAGTACTCAGTTCAATAGAACCCAAAGCAGTGAATATCACTAACTCATTGACCTGTGTATCTGAGCAGGACAGGGAAAAAAAAAAAAGGTAAATCACAGAAAAAAAATGATTAATCACATTTGACCCATGGAAGCATAAATGGAATGCTAATGCTGTGTGTATCAGAGCATCTGCCATCCCCACCAGGTAAACCACAGGCATGAGCAGGGAGCACATCTTGCTGAATATGCTGACCACATAGAGCAAGGGGGTGCTGATGGCTTTTTACTGGTTATAGGCCATCACTGCCAGTAGGAGACACTCAGAATCGGCAAAGACACAGAAGACCAAGAATTGCAGAGCACAGCCATGGAAAGAGATTAACTTGTTCTTGGAAAGTAGGGAGAAATATCAATAACCTCAGATATACACATGACACAACCCTTATGACAGAAAGTGAAGAAGAAGTAAAGAGCCTCTTGAGGGAAGTGAAAGAAAAGAGTGAAAAAGTTGGCTTAAAGCTCAACATTCAGAAAACCAAGATCATGACATCCAGCCCCATCACTTCATGGCAAATAGATAGGGAAACAATGGTAGCAGTGGCTGACTATTTTCTTGGGCTCCAAAGTCACTGCAGATGGTGACTGCAGCCAAGAAATTAAAAGGCCCTTGCTCCATGGAAGAAAAATGATGACCAACCTACACAGCATATTAAAAAGCAGACATTATTTTGCCAACAAAGTTCTGTCTAGTCAAGGCTATGGTTTTTCCTGTAGTCATGTATGGATGTGAGAGTTGGACTATAAAGAAAGCTGACACCAAAGCACTGATGGTTTTAACTGTGGTGTTGGAAAAGACTCTTGAGAGTCTCTTGGACTGCAAAGAGATCCAACCAGTCCGTCCTAAAGGAAATCAGTCCTGAGTGTTCATTGAAGGACTGATGCTGAAGCTGAAATTCCAATACTTTGGCCACATGATGTGAAGAACTGACTCATTGGAAAGGACTCTGATGCTGGGAAAGATTGAGGGCAGGAGGAGAAGAGATGACAGAGGATAAGATGTTTGAATGGCACCACTGACTCGATGGTCATGTGTTTGGGAGTTGGTGATGGACAGGGAGGCCTGGTGTGCTGCAGTCCATGGGGTCGCAGAGATGGACATGACTGAGTGACTGAACTGAATTGAACTGACAAATAGGTCCACCATCATGATGGGGCCAATGGCTGTGGAATAGCAGAGGTCAGAGAAGGAGAGGTGACTGAGGAAAAAGTACAAGGGTATATGCAGCTACGGATCCATCCTAATTAAAATAATCATTCCAAGATTTGACAGAATGTTAACAAGATAAACAAAACAAAAAAAAAAACATGATAAATAAGGTCACTTTAATCCCAGACTTATTAGTAATTCACCTAAATATGAATTGAGTTAAGGATGAGCAATTTTCTCTTTCCATTCTTTGGTGTTCTCTAAAATTTTGAAGTAACATAAGATGAGACTCTCACAACTATAGTGGAGCCATGAAAACTAGTGAGGAGACCCAAATGCCACATATAGAGAGAACATCCTCCCCACAGAGAACCTCCAGATGAGGCAGGACAGCAACTAGAAAGGAGCCATAAGTCCCCTCCTGAACTTGAGAGGAGGCTTATGCCACAACTCAAGAGAAGCCCATGGCCACGAGTGAGGAGCCCACCTGACAACTGGAGAGTGACGCACCACCACAACTGGAGAGGAGATCCTGGACATTGCACCTCAAAAGGGTCCCCTCCACCCCAAATAAAGATGCACCACCTGTACCAGTCAAGTAGACCCCCCTACTAGCATCAGAGAAGAGTAACCTCAGCACAAGTATAGAGCAGCCCCTTGAACATCACCACTTGAAAGGAGCATTCCCATACAACACAATTATACAGAAGCCATGAATCGCAGCATGCCAGGCCTCCCTGTCCATCACCATCTCCCAGAGTTCACTCAGACTCATGTCCATTGAGTCCATGATGCCATCCAGCTATCTCATCCTGGGTCGTCCCTTCTCCTGCCCCCAATCTCTGCCAGCATCAGAGCCTTTTCCAATGAGTTAACTCTTTGCATGATGTGTCCAAAGTACTGGAGCTTCAGCTTTAGCATCATTCCTTCCAAAGAAATACCAGGGTTGATCTCCTTCAGAATGGACTGGTTGGATCTCCTTGCAGTCCAAGGGACCCTCAAGAGTCTTCTCCAACACCAGAGTTCAAAAGCATCAATTCTTCGGCGCTCAGCCTTCTTCACAGTCCGACTCTCACATCCATACATGACCACAGGAAAAACCATAGCCTTGACTAGGCGGGCCTTAGTCTCTGCTTTTGAATATACTATCTAGGTTGGTCATAACTTTTCTTCCAAGGAGTAAGAGTCTTTTAATTTCATGGCTGCAGTCACCATCTGCAGTGATTTTGGAGTCCAAAAAAATAAAGTCTGACACTGTTTCCACTATTTCCCATGAAGTGATGGGACCGGATGCCATGATCTTCGTTTTCTGAATGTTGAGCTTTAAGCCAACTTTTTCGCTCTCCTCTTTCACTTTCATCAAGAGGCTTTTTAGCTCCTCTTCACTTTCTGCCATAAAGGTGGTGTCATCTGCATATCTGAGGTTATTGCTATTTCTCCTGGCAATCTTGATTCCAGCTTGCGTTTCTTCCAGTCCAGTGTTTCTCATGATGTACTCTGCAGGGGTCACAAAGAGTCGGACACGACTGAGCGACCGAACTGAACTGACACAGAAGCCTCCTTCCTCAACTAGAGAGGAGGCTTCCATGCCACAACTAAAGACGAGGGGCTGTGCAAAAATTAGAGAGAAGGCTCACAAATATCGCACCTGGAAAGAGTGCCTGTGCACATTGCTACCAGAGAGGAAATCCCCTCCACAATTTGAGAGGAACACTTCACTGCAACTCTAGAGGTGCCAGTCACACACTGTAACTAGAGAAGAGTCCCCTAAAAACTCAAGAGGATACTGCACACCACAACTATGGGGGAACTCATCCAACACAAGTAAGAGTTTACCCCCCACACCAACTAGAGAGGAGCACTATGCCACAGGTTGCTTAGTCACCCATGCATCACAACTAAACTGAAGCCACCCTGAACCTTGCTACTAGAGAGGAGCCACACCATCACACTACCACAACTAAAAGGAGCCCCCCCCACCCCAAGTAGAGAGGAGTCTGCAAACGACAATTAGAGAATAGCCATCCCACCATGAGTAAAGAGTGGACCCTCACTGCAACTAGCGTGGAGCCTCATGCCACAACTAGAAAGTAGCCTCCAGCACATTGCAACCAGACAGGGACCAGCCTGCACATCACCACTATAAAGGATCTGCCCCACTGTAGCTCGAGAGGAGGCTCCACCATAATTCTAAAGGAACCCTGAGTCACCTGCTACTACACATGAGGCAATTTGACAGGAGACCAAGGCTGTAGGAATAAAAGGTGCCTCTGGCCAATGTGACAGAGGGACTCCCTGGTCAAAACTGAAGCGGATTGCCCCAGATAAACTAGAGTGGTGTCCCCCAGGATATCACACCTAGGCCTTCTGCCTCCAATGGAGATGAGCTTCATGAAGTAAGTTGAGTGGAGTCCCTCACACCTAGAGCAGCAATTCCATTAATATTGGTGAAGAACCCCTGGTACCAAAAGTAGAGGGGAGCTCCCCCATGGAAATGGCCACCCCCCCAACCAGAGAGGACACAGCCCTGCACCTGGAGAGGAGCCCACCACCACAACTCAAGAGGAGCCTGCTGGACATAATACATAAATAGGAACCCCTCTGCTGCTAAAGAGATGAACCTCACACCATAAGTACAGAGGAGCTTGGACACCACAACTAGAGAGAATCGAAACCATCACAATGACAGAGTTGACCCTGACCACAATGGTAGAGAAGTATGATGTTGAAACTAGCGAGTAGCCACCCAACATTGCAGCAAGACAGGAGACACCCCCGTGCACATCCCTGCTAGAGACAAGTTACTCCAAGACAACTCAAGAAGAGGCCCCAATGCAAGTCGAGAGGAACCCTAAGTAACCCCCAAGTTGAGAGGAACCGCGAGTTCACTGCCATGGCTCCAGTGGAACCCTAGGTCCCACACTGCAACTCAAGAGGAACACTGATTTTGCACTGCAACTCGAGAGTACCTCTGAGTCCCTGCTGTGACTCAATAGGAACCCCAAGTTCCCCTCTGCAACACAAGAAGAGGCCTGATTCCCCAGCTGCAATTTGAGAGGAACCCTAAGATCCCTGACGCAACTCAAGAGGAATCCCAAGTTACCTGCCTCAACTCGAGAGGAGGCCTGACTCCTCTGTTGCAACTCAAGAGAACCCCAAGTTTCCCACCACAACTCAAGAAGTACCCTGACTTCACCATCTCAACACAACATGAGGCCTGATTCACCTGCAGTGACACAAGAGGAACCCCAAGTTTCCCATCACAACACTAGTAGGGACACTAGCCCATTGATGCAACTCCAGAGGATTCCCAATATGAGCTTACCCCACCACAATTCGAGGGGAACATTCTACCGCCACAAGACAAGAAGCCTCAGATCACAACTAAGCAGAAGGTACACCCTGCCACAAATAGATAGGAGCTTTCTGCACATCACAACAAGAAAAATCTCCCCTTCTCATTACAACCATAGAGGAGTCACCCAACTCCCAATTTGAGAAGAGTGCTCTAGCACATCTAGAGAAGAGCCCAACTACCACAATTAAAGAGAAGTTCCCCTGCCACAACTAGCGAGGAGACAAGCCGACCCATAGCAAATAAAGAGCGCACTCCCACTGCAATTAGAATGGAACCCATGCTGCATCTAGGGTGTAGCCTACACATGTCACTTAGACAGGGACTAGCCTGCACATCACTACTTCAGAGGATCTGTCCCACTGCAGCTCCAGAGGAGTCTCCACCACAACTCTAAAGGAACCCTGAATCACATGCTGCCACTCAAGAGGCACCCCAAATTCCCCGCTGAAATTTCACAGGATCCCTAGACTGGAACAAGAAAAGGGGTCATTGGACCAAATGACGGAGTGGCTCCCCAGCCAAAACTGAAGCAGATTCCCCAGGCACAACTAGAGTGGTGTCCCCCGGGATATCACACTGAGAAAGAAGACCTTGTTCGTCCAATGGAGATAAGCTCCCTAAAAGAACTCTAGTTGAGGCCCTCAAAACTAGAGAACAGTAATCCCACTAATATTAAAGAGGAACCCATAGCACCAAAAGCAGAGAAGACCTCCCCCGTGGAGATACACACACCCTAACTGGAGAGGACACAGCCTCACCCCTAGAGAGGAGCCCTACACCACAACTTGAGAGGAACCCACTGGACATCACACACAGAGAGGAACCCCTCTTCTGCTAATACAGGTGAACTTCACACCACAAGGAGAGAAAAGCTTGCCCACCACCATTGGAGAGAATTGAAACCCCAAAACTACAGAGTTAACCCGGACAACAAGGAGAGAGTAGTCCCTTGCCAAAACTAGGGAGCAGTCACCCATCACTGCAACAAAACAGGAGCCGCCCCCTGCCCCCGCATATCCCTGCTAGACACGAATCGCCCCAAGAGAACTCGAGAGGAGGCCTCAACACAAGTCACCAGGAACCCCGAGTACCAACCAAGCTCAAAAAGAACCCCGAGTTTCCCACCATGACTCCAGTGGAACCTTGCATCCCACACTGGAAATCCAGAGGAACACTGATTTCCAGCTGCAATTGGAGAGGAGTTCTGAGTCCCCTGCAGCAACTCTAGAAGAAACCCTGAGTTTCCAGGAACAACTAGAGAGGAACTCCGTGTTTCTTCTGCTGTCCGAGAGGAAGTCCAACTCCCCTGCTGCAACTTGAGAGGAAACACAAGTTCCTTACCTCAACTCGAGAGGAGTCCTGATTCCCCTGTTACCACTTGAGAGGAATCCTGAGATTACCATCACAACTCGAGAGGAACATTGAGTTTCCTGCCACAAGTTGAAACAACAATGAGTTCCCCTCAACTCGAGATAAGGCCTGATTCCTCTGCAGCAACTCGAATGGAACATGTGACCCCAGGTGCAGGGTCTGGGGTGTGGTGTCACCCAGAGACTGTGCACGTGTGACCTAAGGTACAGAGTCTGGAGAGAAGTGTCACCCTAGAAACTGTGGAAATATGACTCCAGGTGCAGGGTCAGGATGGGATCATGCTGGAAATAGTAGTCATGTGAACCCAGGTGCATGGTCTGGGAGGGAGTCAACATGGAGATTATTGACGTGTGACTCCAGGTATAGGGTCTGGGAGGTGGGGTTACCCTGGACTGTGGATATGTGATCCTAGTTGCTCAGTCTGGTGGGTGGGGTCACCCTGGAAACTGTGGACATGTGACCCCAGGCACAGCGTCTACAGAGGGGTGTCACCAATAGAAACTGTGCAACTGTGACCCAAGGTCCAGGATCGAGGGGGGTCACCCTGGATACTGTGGACGTTGACCCCAGATGTAGGGTCTAGGAGGTGGGGTACCCTAGAGACTTTGGATATGCGACTCCAGATACAGGGTTTGTGAAGTGGGGTATCTTAGGAGACTGTGTACACGTGTCCCCTGGTACAGGTTCTGGTAGGTGGGTTCATTTCCAGGACAGTGAACATGTGGCTTAAAGTGCAATGTCTGGGGAAGAGGCTGACCCTGGAGACTGTGGACTTGTGATAACATGTATATGGCCTGGAAGGGGGTAACCATGGAGACTATGTACATGTGACCACAGGTGTAGGGTCTGGGTGGGGGGTCACCTTGAGACTGTGGATGTGAACCCAGGTGCTGGGCCTCAGAGCTGGGGTAAGCCTGGAGACTGTGGATGTGGGAACTCAGGTACAGGGTGTCGGTGGTAGGGTTACCCTGGGGACTGTGGACATGTGACCCAAAATGCAGTGTCTGGGGAAGGGTCTGACTCTGGATAATGTGGACATGTGACCCGTTTATATGGTCTGGGAGGAGGTCATCGTGGATACTGCAGACATTTAACACCAGGTGCAGATGGTGATTGCAGCCATGAAATTAAAAGACACTCCTTGGAAGGAAAGTTATGACCAACCTAGATAGCATATTAAAAAGCAGAGATATTACTTTGCCAACAAATGTCCATCTAGTCAAGACTATAGTTTTTCCAGTGGTCATGTATGGATATGAGAGTTGGACTGTGAAGAAAGCTGAGCACTGAAGAATTGATGCTTTCTAACTGTGGTATTGGAGAAGGCTTTTGAGAGTCCCTTAGACTGCAAGGAGATCCAACCAGTTCATCCTAAAGGAGACCAGTCCTGGGTGTTCATTGGAAGAACTGATGCTGAGGCTGAAACTCAAATACTTTGGCCACCTCATGTGAAGTATTGACTCACTGGAAAAGACCCTGATGCTGGGAGGGATTGGGGGCAGGAGGAGAAGGGGACAACAGAGGATGAAATGGCTGGATGGCATCACCAACTCGATGCACATGAGTTTAGGTGAACTCCAGGAGTTGGTGATAGACAGGGAGGCCCGGCATGCTGTGATTTGTGGGGTCGCAAAGAGTCAGACACGACTGAGTGACTGAACTGAACTGAACTGATAGGGCCTGTGAGGCGGGTCACAATGTGACCCAAGTACAAGGTCTGGGGAGAATAGTCATCCTGGGGACTGTGGATGTGTGATCCCAGATGTAACATTTGAAGGGGGTCACCCTAAAGACTTCAACATGTGACACTAGATGCAGGGTCTGAGAAGGGATCACCCTGGAGACTGAGGACATGTGAACCCAGTACTGGGTCTTGGAAGCAAGGTAACCCAGGAGACTATGTATGTGACCACAAGTGCCGGGTCTGGGAGGTGGGATCACCCTGGGGACTGTGGACCTGTGACTCAAAGTGAAGAATTTGGGGAGGGGGCTCTCCTTGGAGACTGTGCACATGTGCTCCAAGGCGAATGATCTGAGAGGGGATCATCAAGGAGACTGTGGACTTGCAACTACAGTAATTGGGTCTAGGAGTTGTGGTTACCCTGGGGATGGTGGACATGTGATCTCAGGTGCAGGGTCTGGTGGGTGGGGTTACCCTGGACACTGTGGATGTGTGACCCCAGGAATAGGATCTGGGAGGTGAGGTCACTTGGGGCCAGTAGACTTGTGATCCCAAGTGCAGAGTCGGGGAGGTGGGGTCACCCTGGAGACTGTAGACATGTTATCTCAGGTTCAGGATCTGGGAGGGTTTTACCCTGGGCCACGGATGTGAGAATCCAGGTACAGAGTCTGGGAGGCTGTCATCCTGGAAATGGCAGACATGTGACCCCATGTGTAGTGACTGAGCAGGAGGTTACCCTGGAGGCTGTGGACTTGTGATCCCAGGTGCTCGGACCAGTGTTGTGGGGTCACCCTGAAACCTATAGATGTGTGACTACAGGTTCAGTGTCTTTGGTGGTGTCACCCTGGAGACTATGGACCTGTGACCAGATGTTCAGAGTCTGGGAATGGTGGTAACCCCGGAGACTGTGGAGGTGTGACCACAGGTAAAAGTTCTGGTGAGGTGGGGTTACCCTAGAGACTGGACATGTGATCCAAGGTACAAGTTCTGGTGAAGTGCGGTCAGCTTGGAGACATGGACGTGTGACCCCATGTGCAGGGTTTGGGAGTGAGTTTACCCTTGAAACTGAAAATGTGACCCGAGATACAGAGTCTTGGAGGGAAGTCACCAAGGAGACTCTGGACATGCGATCTAGGTGCAGGTATTTCGAAGGGGTCATCCTGGAGCCTGTGGATATGTGACATCAGGTGAAGGGTTTGATGTGTGGGATCACCGTGGAGACTGTGGAGTTTTGAAACCTGGTACAGGTTTTGTGAGATGGATTCACACTTGAGATGGGACATGTGACCCTATGTATATCGATTTGGAAGGGTGTCACCCTGGATATGGTGGACATGTGACCTCAGGTACACGGTCTGTGGGGGAGTTTACCCTGGAGACTGTGGCCATATGACCCCAAGTACAGGGTTTGGGCTGGGGTGTCAGCCTGGATACTCTGGACATGTTACCCCAGAAGCAGAATCTGGAAGTGAGTCAACTTGGAGATTCTGGACATGGAATTCCAGGAACAGTGTCCGGGGATGTGTGTCACCCTATAGACAGTAGAAATGTTACCCCAGGTGCATGTTTGGGAGGGGGTCACCCTGAAGACTGTGAAGGTGTGACCACAGGTGCATGGTCTGCAAAGTGTGGTCTCTCTGGAGATAGTGGACATGTGACCCCAGGTAAAGGGTCTTGGAGGTGGGGTCACCCTGGAGAATGTGGACATGTTACCTCAGGTGCAGGGTCTGGGAGGAATTTACCCTGGTGATCATGGATGTTAGAATACAGGTGCAGGGTCTGAGAGTTTTGGTCACCCTAGAGACAGTGGATGTGATCCCAGTACAGTGTCAGGGAGGTTGGCTCAGCCTGGAGAATGTGGATGTGTCACTCCATACAGGATGTGGGGAGGATTATCACCCTGAAGACTGGACATGTAACCCCACATACAGGGTCTGGGAGCATGGTCACAGTAGACTGGAAATTTGACCCCATGTGTAGTATCTGTGAGGGAAGGTTATCCTGGAGACTGGATGTGTGATTCCAAATGCTTGAATTGTAGTTGTGGGGTCACATTGAAGTCTATGAACATGTGACCACAGGTTCAGTGTCCTGGATTGTGTCACCCTGGAGACTGTGGTCATGTGGTACAGGGCCTGGGAAGATGGTCACAGTAGACTGTGGAAATGTAACCCCAGGTGTAGTGTCTGTGAGGGAAGGTCACCCTGAAGTCTGTGGATATGTGACCATGGGTTCAGTGTCCTGAGTGGTGTCACCCTGGAGATGATGGATGTGTGACTAGATGTTCACCGTCTGGGAGTGGTGGTCACTCAGAAGACTGTGGAGGTGTGACCACAGGTAAAAGTTCTGGTGAGGTGAGGTCACCCTAGAGACTGTGGACATGTAACCCAAGGTACAAGTACTGGTGAGGTGCAGTCACCCTGGAGGCTGTGGTGGTGTGACCCCAGGTGCAGGGTCTGGGAGGTTTATCACCCCAGAGACTCTAGAGGTTTGACCTCAGGTGCAGGGTCTGAGAGGGGAGGTTACTGTGGAAACTAGAAATCTGACCCCAGGTCATGTGGGGTGTCACCAAGTACACTCTGGATGTATGACCCAGGTGCAGGTATTTCAAGCGGGTCACCCTAGGGCCTGTGGACCTGTTGCCTTAGGTGAAGGGTCTTGGAGGTGGGGTCACCCTGGAAACTGTGAATGTGTGACCTCAGGTTTAGGATCTGGCTAGAAGTTTCTCCCTGGAGACTAACATGTGACCCCAGGTGTAGGATTTGCTGATGTGGGGAACCTTGCTGACTGTGGACTTGTGACCCCAGTTGCAGAAACAGAGAGGAGGTTTACCCTGGAAACTGCAGATATGTGACCCCAGGTATAGTGTCTGGGAGGTGGGGTCACACTGGAGACTGTGGAGTTTTGAATCCTAGTATAGAGTCTGGGAGGTGGAGTCAGGCTGGAGACTGGTTATGAGACACCATGTACATGGTCTTGGAAGGGGGTCACCCTCGAGATGGTGGAAATATGACCTCAGGTGGAAATATGACTTCCTTCTGTGAGGGAGTTCACTGTGGTGACTGTGGCCATATGATCCCAAGCACAGGGTCTAGGGTAGGGTGTCAGCCTGAAGACGCTGGACATGTTACCGCAGGTGCAGGTTCTTGAAGGTCACCCTGGAGATTCTGGACATCTTATTCCAGGTACAGCCTCTGGGTACATGTGTCACCCTATAAACAGTGGAAATGTGACCCCAGGTGCAGGTTCAGGAAGGGGTCACCCTGGAGACTGTGAACATGTGACCCCAAGTGCATGGTTTGAGAGGTGTTGTCTCCCTGGAGACAGTGGACTTGTGACTCCATGAACAGGGTCTGGGACGTGGGGTCACTTGGGGACTGTGGACATATGACCCCCAAGTACAGGGTCTGGGAGGGGTCACCCTGGGGACTGAAGACATGTGACTTCAGGTACAGGGTCTGGGAGTGTGTTTTGGGAAACTATGGACATGTGAACCCAAATGCAGGATTTGGTGGGGGGTCACATAGGAGATTTTGGATATGGGAACCCAGGTGCTGTGTGTGGGAGTCCTTGCCCTGGACTGTCGATGTGTGACCCCAGGTTCAGGGTCTGGGAGGGGTGTCACCCTGGAAACTATGCATGTTTTACCGCAGGTGCACTGTGTTTGGAGGTGGGTCACCTTGGAGACTGTTGATGTGTGATTGCAGGTGCCGGTGCCGGGTTTGTAAGGGTGTCACACAGGAGACTGCAGATATATGACCCCAGGTAGAGTCTGGGTGGGGGATCACACTGTGGAAGTATGATCCCAGGTGCAGTGTCTGGGAGGGAGGTAATGCTGGAGACTGTGGACATGTGACACCAGGTGCAGGATTGGGCAGGGGTGTCACCATGGATATTATGGAAGTGTGACACCAGGTACAGGGTCTGGGAAAGGGCATCAACCTGGAGGCTGTGGATGTGTGAACCAGGTACAGGGTCTGGGAAAGGGTGTCAACCTGGAAATTGTGGACATGTGAACCTAATTTCAGGGTCTGGGAGGACAGTCACAGACTTTGGATATGTGACCTCAAGTACAGTGCCTGGGAGAGGACACCCTGGGATTTGAAGATTTGTGATCTCAGGAAAAGGTTCTGGGAGGATGTCAACCTGGAAACTGGACATGTGACCCCAGGTGTAGGTCTGTTAGGAGTGGTTACCATGGATTGTAGACATATGATCCCTGGTGCTCAGACTGATGTGGTGGGATCACCCTGAACTCTGTGGATGTGTGACCACAGGTACAGGGCCTGGGGGTGTGTTACCCTGGAGACTATGGATGTGTGACCACAGCTAAAAGTTCTGATGAGGTGGGTTCACCCTGGAGCCTGTGGACATGTAATCCAGGTAAAGGGTTTGGAAGTTGGGGTCACCCTGAAGACTGTGTACATGTGACCTCATGTACAGGGACAGGATAGGGGTCATGTAGGAAACTTTGGGATATGTGAACCCAGCTGCAGTGATTGGGAGAAGACAGTGGACATGTGACCACAGGTACAGTGTTTGGGCAGTGATGCCACCATAGAGACAGTGGAAGTATGACCCAGGTGCAGGTTTGGGAGGGGCTCTCCAGATCCCTGGAGACTGTGGAAGTGTGACCCCAGGTACAGGGACTGTGGACGTGCGACCCCATGTGCAGAGTCTGGGGAGGGAGCTCATTCTAAAGACTGTGGACATATGTCCCCAGGGACCTTGTCTGGGAGGTGGGATCACCCTGGAGACTGTGAACATGTTACCTCAGGTGCAGGGTCTGGGAGTGGTTTACCATGGAGACCGTGGACCTGAGAACCCAGGTGCTAGGTCTGTGAAGTTTGGTCACTGTGGTCGTGATACCACAGTACAGGGTCAGGGAGGTTGGGTCATCTGGAGAATGTGGGCGTGTGACCCTATGTACAAATCTGAGGACTGTCCACGGTGGACTGTGGACATGTGACCCCAGATGTAGGTTGTGGCAGGGGGTGTTACAATGGAGACCATGGACAGACGACCGCAGGTGCAGGGCCTGGGAGGGATGTCACCCTGGAGACTGTGGACTTGTGAATTCAAGTGCATAGTCTGGAGGGGGTTCACAAAGGAGACTTTGGATATATGAACCCTGTGCACTGTTTGGGAGTCCTCTCCCTGAAGACTGTGGATGTGTGACCCCAGGTTCAGGGTCTGGGGGGTGTCACCATGAAGACTGTGGACATGTAACCCCAGGTATAGGGTCTGGGAGGGGTTCACCCTGGAGATTGTGGATGTGTAAGCCCAGGTGCAGGGTTTGGAAAGTAGGATCACTCCTGGGATTGCTGACAGGTTACCTCAGGTGCCTGGTGTGGGAAAGAGTCACCTTGTAGACCATGGACTTGCACTCTTAGGTGCAGGGTCAGGAAGGTGCTATCACCCTGAAAACTGTGGTCATGTGACCCCGGGTACAGGGTCTGGAGGTGGGTTTATCCAGGCTACTGTTGACGTGTGACCCCAGGTAAAGTGTCTGGGGTGGTTTGTCACCCTGTAGACTCTGGACATGTTACCAACGTGCAGGGTCTGGGAGGGGGTCACCGTGGAGAATGTGGACGTGTAACCCCAGGTACAGGGTCTGGGAAGGGTAAACCCTGAGGACTGTGGACATGTGACTCCGGGTGTAGGGACTCAGAGGTGGCATCACCTTGAGACTGTGGACATGTGATCTCAGGTGCATGGCCTGGGAGGAGGTCACCATGGAGACTGGATGACTCCAGGTGTATGGCCTGGGAGGTGGGGTTACCCTGGACTGTGGACATATGATCCCAGTGACTCGGTGTGGGAGGTGGGTTCACTGGAGACTGTGGATGTGTGAGCCCAGATACAGAGTTTGTGGATGGGTATCACACTAGACACTGTGGAAACATGACCCCAGACCCAGGGTCTAGAGGGTGTCACACCGAATATTGTACGTATGTGACTCCAGGTGCAGGATCTGAGAGGTGGGGTCACTCTGGAGACTGTGAACGTGGGACCCCAGGTACTAGGTGTTGGAGGCGGGGTCACACAGTAGACTGTAGACATGTGACCCCAGGTACAGAGTCTACAAGGTGGGGTCACCTCAGGGACTGTGGACGTGTGACTAAAAGTGAAGGATTTGGTGAGGCAGGTCTCCCCGGAGACTCTGACTTGTGATCCAAGGTTAATGGTCTGGGAGGGGGTCACGATGGAGACTGTGGACTTGTGACTCCAGGTATAGAGTCTAGGAGTTAGGGTTACCCTAAGACTGTGAACATCTGACCCTGGTAGAGGGTCTGGATGTGGGCTCATCCTGGAAACTGGAGGTGTCACCTCATGTTTATGGTGTAGGGGGTTACTCTGGATACTGCAGATATTTGACCCCAGGGACAGGATCTGCCGGGGAGGGGTCACCATGGAGACTATACACATGTGACCCCAGGTACAGGACCTGGGAGAGGTATCATCCAGGGGACTGTAGAAATGTGACCCCAAGTGCAGGATCAGAAGCAGTTACCCTGGGGACTGCTTAAGTGTGACCACAGGTACAGGGTTGGGAGATGGGATCACCCTTCAGACTGTAGACATGTGACCCTGGTCCAGTGTCTGAGAGGGTGTCACCCTGGAGTTTGTGGACATGCGGCCCAGGTGCAAGGTCAGGAGGGTTTCACCATGGAGACTGTGGACATGTGACTGCAGGTGCAGGATCTGGGAGGTGGGTCACCCTGGAAGTTTTGGACGTGTGATTCCAGGTGCAGAGTGTGTGGAGGGGGGTCACATTGGAGACTGGAAGTTTGATCCCTGGTACAGGGTCTGGGAAGGGGGGTTACCCAGAAGGCTGTGGATGTACCCCAGGGTAGGTTCTGTGAGGGGTTCACCACGAAGTCTGTGGACATGTGACCCCAGGTGTAGGGTCTGGGAGGTGGGTTTACTCTGGAAACTGGAAATGTAATGCCAGGTACATGGTCTTGGAGGTGGGTTCACCCTGAAGACTGTGGACGAGTGACGCCAGGGTCAGGGTCTTGGAGGTGGGGTCACCCTAGAGACTGGACCTTTAACCCCAGATGTAGGTTCTGGTGTGTGGGGTCACTTTGTGGAGTGTGTACATATGCAGGGATTTAAGAGTAGACGTTTGACCCCAGGTATTGGGTGTTGAACGTGGGGTCACACAGTAGTGCCTGGGCTCCAGGAACAGAATCTGTGAGGTGGAGTCATTGTGGACATGTGACTAAAAGTGCCAAATTTGGTAAGAGGGCTCTCCCTAGAGACTCTGATGTGTGATCCAAGGGGTCTGGAAGGGGGTCACCATGGAAACTGTGGACTTGTGACTTCAGGTATAGGGCCTAGGAGTTGGAGTTACCCTGCAGACTGTGGACATGTGACCCCTGGTAGATGGTCTGGAGTTGGGCTCGTCCTGGAAACTGTGGAGGTGTGACCCCATGTTTATGGTCTGGGGGCAGTTACACTTGACACTGCAGATATTTGACCCCAGGGACAGGGTCTGGGAGGGGGGGTCACCATGGAGATGATGCACATGGGACCCCAGGTACAGGACCTGGGAAAGGTGTCATCCAGGGGACTGTAGAAATGTGACCCCAGGTGCAAGATCAGGAGCAGTCACATGGAGACTGTTTAAATGTGAGACAGGTGCATGGTCTGGAAGGTGGGGTTACCCTTCAGACCGTAGATGTGTGACCTCAGACCAGGGTCTGGGAGGATGTCACACTGGAGCTTGTGGACGTGTGACCCAGATGCAGGGTTGGGAGGGTTTCATCGTGGACACTGTGGACATGTGACCCCAGGTGTAGGGTCTGGGAGGCAGGTTTACTCTGGAAACTGGAAATGTAATTCCAGGTAAATGGTCTGGGAGGTGGGTTCGCCCTGGAGACTGGACATGTGACACCAGGGTCAGGGTCTTGGAGGTGGGGTCACCCTGGAGACTGTGGACATTTGAGCCCAGGTGTAAGGTCTAGTGCCGGGAGCCAGCACGAGGAGTCCTGCCCATGGCAAAGGTCATGAGGTTAAGGGGACCAACACGCAAAGGCGAGTTGGGCCTTAAGGGAGCCTCGCTGGATCTGCTCGTGCATCTGCCCCAAAACCAGAGTCTCCCTGCCTTACTGCATTGTGCTTTTCACCTACTCTTCTGACATTACACGGGGGGCTATCCCCCACCACCTCTCTCTGAAAAGGAGTTAACTTAGGACTCCAGTTAATAAATCTCCTGGACATGACAAGGGTGTTTCAGTCCAAAAACCTCTGTGCTGGCAGACTAGCTTGTGTGACAGGATTATCCACACTCTTGCTACTACCTACATGATTGTTTACAACCTCTCAACCATAAACAGCACAGAGAGTTTGGAGTATTTTGAAAGTCTTAGTTAGCATAGGGTTTTTTCTAAAGATAAAAATCATGTTGGCAAAGGGTTTCATTGCTGAGTTAATGATTGCCGCCAGGCCTCCATATCCTTAGGCACCTGGGAGTATGTTAATCGATGTAATTGGAATGTAGAAAAAGAAATATAGTAGTTTTGATGTTAGCAATACTAGACTTTTGAGTTAACGAATTTTCTCTTTGTTATAGATCACTGTACTCCTCTTTCTTTGTTATAAATCATTGTGTCCTTGCTATGTAAAAATGTAACTTTATCACTATCTTAAGACTAAGTAGATCTTAAGGGAAAACAAGTTTTCTGATCGATTAACCTTTATCAATAGAAAGAAAGGTGGGGCCATAAAATGCTAATCTGTCTCCAGACCAGAAGATATTGTAAAACAAATGTAAGACCTTTGTAAGAACAAAGATATGCTGAGAACACTGTCTTTAGCTAAGGGTCGGAGCAGCTGACCCTGTGTGACTCTGTTTCTTACATTTATCCCTATGTACAACTAAAAGAATAAAAGTGGACCTGAAAAATAAATAAATGGACCAGTTCCTGGAAAGACTGGTTTCCCCCATGTGGTCTTTTCTCGTTCTCTTCTTTTCTGGCTGAATTCCCATCTGGAGCGTGGAGGCTCGCCAAGCCTACTAACTTTGCCTGGGCTTCCGGGAAGATGCCTGTGGCCTACGTGGGTGGTGCAAACTCCTTGTCTCGGAGTTTTATTGGTTTTCCACGTAAACCAAGTTATTCAACATCTTTTCTCCACTAATTTTCCTACTACACTATTCTTTTCTGATCTCTCTTTATATCTCTAATTAAATAAGTCTCTCCTTGCTGACTCCGTCCCCACTTTGAATTCCCTGGATCCACCAGGGCTGGACCCTGGCAGTCTAGGAAGTGGGGTCACTCTGAAGAGTGTGGAAGTGTAATCCCAGGTGCAGGGACTTGAGCAGTTACTCACCCTGGAGTCAGTGACATCTGACCCTAGGTACATCATCTGGGAGGTGAGGTCACCTGGAGATGGTGTATATGGTACGCTAGGTGCAAAGTCTGTGAGGTAGGTCACACTGGAGACTGTGGATGTGTGACACCAGGTGCTGTATCTGGGTAGGGAATCACCCTGGATATTGTGGAAGTATGACAACATGTACAGGGTCTGGGAGGGTTGTCACCCTGGAGACTGGATGTGTGACCCATGTACAGTGTCTGGGAAAGGGTATCACCCTGGAGACTGTGGCATGTGACCCTGGGTACAGCATATGAGAGGAAGGTCACAGAAGAGACTGTGGACCTGTGAACCCAAAGACAGTGCTTGGGAGGGGTCACCTTGGGGACTGAAGACGTGTGAGCTCAGGTACAAGGTCTGAGAATTTGTCACACCAGAAACTGTGGACATATCACATCAGGTGTAGGGTTTGTGAGGGGAGGTTACCCTAAAGACTATGGACAGGTGATCCCAGCTGCTCAAACAGGTGTGGTCAGTCACCCTGAAATCTGTGGACATGTGACCACAGGTACAGGGTCTAGGGGTGTGTCACCCTGGAGACTGTGGACATGTGACCAGAGCTAAAAGTTCTGATGAGGTGGGGTCACTCTAGAGACTGTGTATGTGTGACCCCACATGTAGGTTCTGGGAGGGGAGACTAGAAATGTGATCCCAGGTACACAGTCAGGGAGGGGTGTCATCAAGGAGACTGGACATGTGACCCCAGGTGCAGGTACTTCTGAAGGTTCAACCTGGAGTCTGTGGAAGTGTGACCCCAGGTGAAGGGTCTGGGAAGGATTTACCCTGGAGACCGTGGATGTGAGAAGTCAGGTGTAGGGTCTGGGAGGATGGTTATCCTGAAGACTGATTGTGATACCCCAGTACAGGGTCAGGGAGGTTGGGTCACCCTAGAGAATGTGGATGTGTGACCCCATGTACACAATCTGGGGGGTATTGTCACCCTGGAGACTGGTTAGGTGACCACAGGTTCAGGGTCTGGTAGGTGGGTGTCACAACGGAGACTGTGGATGTATAACCCCAGGAACAAGGTCTGGGAGGGTTGTTATCCTGGAGAGTGTGCATGTTTAACCTCAAGTGCTGGGTGTATGGAGACAGGTCACCTTGGAGACTGTTGACATGTGACTCCAGGTGCAGACTCTGGGGAGGGAGCTTACCTGGGAGACTGTTAGACATATGGCCCCAGGCATATGGTCTGGGGTGTGGGGTCATCTTGGAGATAATGGACAAGTAACACCAGGTGTAGGGCCTGAGAGGGTAAGTTCCCTGTAGACTATGGTTGCAAGACCCTAGTACAAGGACAGGGAGGTTGGGTCACCCTGGAGAATGTGGATGTGAACATCTTGTACAAAATATGGGGGTGTATTGTTACCCTGGAGACTGTGGACATGTAACCCCAAGTACAGGACCTGGGGTGGAGGCCATGCTGGAGACTCTGGACATGTGACACCAGGTTCAGAATCTGGGCAGGGCTGTCACATAGGACATTATGGAAGTGTGACCCCCATGTACAGGGTCTGGGAAGGTGTCACTTGGGAGGTTGAAGATATTTCTTCCCAAGTACAGGGTCTGGGAGGGGGGGTCACCCTAAAGACTGTGGACATGTGTCCCAGGTACAGCGTCTGGGAGGTGGGTTCACACTGGACACTGTGGACAAGTGACCCCAAGTGCAGGTTCTGTGAGGTGGTGTCCCCCAGAGACCGTACATGTGACCCTAGGTACAGGGTCTGGGAGGTGTGGTCCCCCTTAGGACTGTGGATGTGTGATTCAAACTGCACGGTTTAGGGAGGGGGTTCTCCCTGCAGACTGTGGATGTGTGATCCTAGGTGCATGGTATGGGAGGGGGTCACCATAGAGACTGTGGACCTGTGAATCCAGATATAGTGTGTAGGACTTGGGGTTATACTGCTGATTGTGGACATGTGATTCCAGGTGCAGGGTTTGGGATGTGGGGTCACTCTGGAGATTGTGCAGCTGTGACCCCAGGTATAGGATCTAGGGAGAAGTGTCCCCCTAGAGATTTTGGAAATGTGACTCCAGGTGCAGGGTTGGGTGGGAGTCAACCTGGAAACAGTGGTCGTATGATCCCAGAGCATGGTCTATGAGGGAGTCACCATGGACACTATGGAGGTGCAACTCCAGGTTTAGGCTCTGGGAGGTGGGGTAACCTTGTAATGTGGATACGTGATCCTAGTTGCTCAGTCTAGGGGCAAGATCACCCTGGAGACTGTGGAAGTGTGACCCCATGTACAGTGTTTGCGAAGGGGTGTCACCCTGGGCACTATAGAAATGTGACCCCAGGTCCAGGGTCGAAAGGAGGTCACCCTGGATACTGTGGACATGTGACCCCAGGAGCAGGGTATAGAGGTGCCATCACCCTGGAGACTTTGGGTATGGGGCCCCAGGTGCTTGATCTGTGAGCTGGGGTCTCCCTGGAGATTGAGTACACGTGTCCTCTGTTACAGGTTCTGGGAGGTGGGTTCATTTTGGGGACTGTGGACGTGTGACACAAGTGCAGTGTCTGGGGAAGAGGCTGACCCAGGAGACTGTGGACTTGCAACAACATGTATATGGTCTGGGAGGGGGCAACCCAGAAGACTATGTTCATGTTACTCCAGGTACAGGGTCTGGGAGGTGGGGTCACCCTGGTGACTGTGGACATGTGACTCCAGTTACTGGGTCTTGGAGGTGAGGTCATCCTGGAGACAGTGGACATGTGACTAAAAGTGTGGGGTTTGGGAAGAGGGCTTTACCTCGATAAGTGAAAGTGAAAGTGAAGTTGTGTCCAACTCTTTGCGACTCCATGGACTGTAGCCCATCAGGCTTCCCAGTCCATGGAATTCTCCAGGCAAGAGTACTGGAGTGGGTTGCCGTTTCCTTCTCCAGGAGATCTTCCTGACCCAGGGATCGAACCCAGTCTCCTACATTGCAGGCAGACGGTTTACCATCTGAGCCACACTGACTGAGCGACTGAACTGAACTGAACTGAAATGGTCTGGGAAGGGGTCACCATGGAGACTGTGGACGTGTGACGCCAGGTATATGGTCTGGGAGATGGAGTTACCCTAGACTGTGGGATGTGTGATCCTAGCTGCTCGGTCTGGGGTCAGGATCACCTTAGAAACTGTGGACATGTGACCCCTAGGTATAGTATCTGTGGAGGAGTGTCATCCTGGACACTGGAAATGTGTCCCCAGGTCCAGGGTCGAAGGGATCACCCTGGATACTGTGGACATATAACCCCAAGTGCAGGGTCTAGGAAGTGGGGACACCCTGGTGTCTTTGGACATGCAACCCTAGATGAAGGGTCTGTGAGGTGGGCTATCCCTGGAGACTTAGTATGCTTGTCCCCCAGTACAGATTCTGGGATGTGGGGTCACCCTGGGGACTGTGCACATGAGACACAAAGTGCAGTGTCTGGGGAAGAGACTGACCATGGAAAGTGTGGACGTGTATCCCAGTGTATATGGTCTGGGATGGGGTCACCATGGAGACTGGACATGTGACCTCAGGTGCAGGGTATGAAAAGTGGGCTCATTCTTGGGATTATTGACAGGTTAGCCTGGGTGCATGGTCTGGGATAGAGTCACCTTGGAGACTGTGGACATGTGACCCAGGGTGCAGGGTGTGGGAGGTGCTGCCACCTCACACACTATGGTCATGTGACCCAAGGTACAGGGCCTGAAGGTGGGCTCATCCAGGAGACTGGGACATGTGACTCCAGGTAAAGTGTCTGGGGTGGTTTGTCACCCTGTAAACTCTGGACTTGTTACCAATATGCAGGATATGGGAGGGGGTCACGTGTAGGAGACAGGCCTACTTAAAGGCCTGGCAAGAGAGTTAATCAAACTTGCTGAGAGGACATGAATCAGCATGTCACTCCTGAAGGAATCCAAGAAGGAACAGAAAATATCTTGAATGCAGGATGTATGCCTGGGGTTGGAAAGCCATCAACAAACTGTTTCTATTTCTGTCTCCAGTTAAGTTCAGTTCAGTCGCTCAGTCGTGTCCAACTCTTTGAGACCCCATGAATCGCAGCATGGCAAGCCACCCTGTCCATAACCAACTCCCTGAGTTCACTCAGACTCACATCCATCGGGTCAGTGATGCCATCCAGCCATCTCATCCTCTGTCGTCCACTTCTCCTTCTGCACCCAATCCCTCCCAGCATTGGAGTCTTTTCCAATGAGTCAATTCTTCGCATGAGGTGTCGAAAGTACTGGAGTTTCAGCTTCAGCATCATTCCTTCCAAAGAAATCCCAGGGCTGATCTTCAGAATGGACTGGCTGGGTCTCCTTGCAGTCCAAGGGGCTCTCAAGAGTCTTCTCCAACACCACAGTTCAAAAGCATCAATTCTTTCGTGCTCAGCTTTCTTCACAGTCCAACTCTCACATCCATACATTACCACAGGAAAAACCATAGCCTTGACTAGACGGACTTTTGTTGGCAAAGTAATGTCTCTGCTTTTCAATATGCTATCTAGGTTTGTCATAAATATTCTTCCAAAGAGTAAGCGTCTTTTAATTTCATGGCTGCAGTCACCACCTGCAGTGATTTTGGAGTCCAAAAAAATAAAGTCTGACACTGTTTCCACTGTTTCCTAATCTATTTCCCATGAAATGATGGGATCAGATGCCATGATCTTCGTTTTCTGAATGTTGAGCTTTAAGACAACTTTTTCACTCTCCACTTTCATTTTCATCAAGAGGCTTTTTAGTTCCTCTTCACTTTCTGCCATAAGAGTGGGATCATCTGCTTATCTGAGGTTACTGATATTTCTCCTGGCAATCTTGATTCCAGCTTATGCTTCTTCCAGCCCAGCATTTCTCATGATGTACTCTGCATAGAAGTTAAATAAGCAGGGTGACAAATACAGCCTTGATGTACTCCTTTTCCTATTTGGACTCAGTCTGTTGTTCCATGTCCAGTTCTAACTGTTGCTCCTGACCTGCATACAGGTTTCTCAAGAGGCAGGTCAAGTAGTCTGGTATTCCCATCTCTTTCAGAATTTTCCACAGTTTATTGTGATCCACACAGTCAAAGGATTTGGTATAGTCAATAAAGCAGAAATAGATGTTTTTCCAGAACTCTCTTTCTTTTTCCATGATCCAGCGGATGTTGGCAATTTGATCTCTGGTTCCTCTGCCTTTTCTAAAACCAGCTTGAACATCTGGAAGTTCACGGTTCACATATTGCTGAAGCCTGGCTTGGAGAATTTTGAGCATTACTTTACTAGCGTGTGAGATGAGTGCAATTGGGCCATAGTTTGAGCATTCTTTGGCGTTGGCTTTCTTTGGCATTGGAATGAAAACTGAACTTTTCCAGTCCTGTGGCCACTGCTGAGTTTTCGAAATTTGCTGGCATGTTGAGTGCAGCACTTTCACAGCATCATCTTTCAGGATTTGAAATAGCTCAACTGGAATTCCATCATCTCCACTAGCTTTATTCCTAGTGATGCTTTCTAAGGCCCACTTGACTTCACATTCCAGGATGTCTGGCTCTAGGTGAGTGATCACACCATCGTGATTCTCTTGGTCTTGAAGATCTATTTTGTATAGTTCTTCTGTGTATCCTTGCCACCTCTTCTTAATATCTTCTGCTTCTGTTAGGTCCATATTATTCCTGTCTTTTATTGAGCCCATCTTTGCATGATACAGTCCCTTGGTGTCTCTAATTTTCTTGATGAGATATCTAGTCTTATTCGGTTGTTTTCCTCTATTTCTTTGCATTGATCACTGAGGAAGGCTTTCTTATCTCTTCTTTGAAACTCTGCCTTCAGATGCTTGTATCTTTCCTTTTCTTCTTTGCTTTTTGCTTCTCTTCTTTTCACAGCTATTTGTAAGGCTTCCTCAGACAGCCATTTTGCTTTTTTTGCATTTATTTTCTATGGGGATGGTCTTGATCCCTGTCTCCTGTACAATGTCACGAACCTCATTCCATAGTTCATCAGGCACTCTATCACATCTAGTCCCTTAAATCTATTTCTCCCTTCCACTGTATAATCATAAGAGCTTTGATTTAGGTCATACCTGAATGGTCTAGTGGTATTCCCTACTTTCTTCAGTTTAAGTCTGAATTTGCTAATAAGGAGTTCATGATCTGAGCCACAGTCAGCTCCTGGTCTTGTTTTTACTGCCTGTATAGAGCTTCTCCATTTTTGGCTGCAAGAATATAATCAATCTGATTTTGGTGGTGACCATCTGGTGATGTCCTTGTTTAGAGTCTTCTCTTGTGTTGTTGGAAGAGGCTGTTTGCTATGACCAGTGCATTTCCTTGGCAAAACTCTATTAGTCTTTGCCCTGCTTCATTTCATATTCCAAGGACAATTTTGCCTGTTACTCCAGGTGTTTCTTGACTTCCTACTTTTGAATTCCAATCCCCTATAATGAAAAGGACATCTTTTTGGGGTGTTAGTTCTAAAATGTCTTGTAGGTCTTCATAGAACCGTTCAATGTCAGCTTCTTCAGCGTTACTTGTTGTGGCATAGGCTTGGATTACTGTGATATTGAATGGTTTGCCTTGGAAATGAATAGAGATCATTCTGTCATTTTTGAGATTGCATCCAAGTACTGCATTTCGGACTCTTCTTTTGACCATGATGGCTACTCCATTTCTTCTGAGGGATTCCTGCCCGCAGTAGTAGATATAATGGTCATCTGAGATAAATTCACCCATTCCAGTCCATTTTAGTTCGCTGATTCCTAGAATGTCACGTTCACTTTTGCCATCTCCTGTTTGACAACTCCCAATTTGCCTTGATTCATGGACCTGACATTCCAAGTCCCTATGCAATATTGTTCTTTATAGCATCAGACCTTGCTTCTATCACAAGTCATATCCACAACGGGGTATTGTTTTTGCTTTGGCTCCATCCCTTCATTCTTTCTGGAGTTATTTCTCCACTGATCTCCAGTAGCATATTTGGCACCTACCGACCTAGGGAGGTTCTCTTTCAGTATCCTATCATTTTGCCTTTTTATACTGTTCATGGGGTTCTCAAGGCAAGAATACTGAAGTGATTTGCCATTCCCTTCTCCAGTGGACCACATTGTGTCAGACCTCTCCACCATGCCTGCCCGTTTTGGGTGGCCCCACAGGGCATGGCTAAGTTTCATTGAGTTAGACAAGACTGTGGTCCTAGTGTGATTAGATTAACTAGTTTTCTTTGATTATGGTTTCAGTGTGTTTGCCCTTTTGCAACACCTAGGTCTTTGTCCTTGAGGCAGAAAAGCAGGATACAAACATGCTAAATATTAACTGCATAAGATTATCACTGAAGGCCGTCTGACCTGCTGTGCTCCTGTAAGCATGTACAAGGTAGTCTCCCAAAGTATAATAAAGCAGACATGTGATAAATTTGGGCACCTTCACCTCATGGTGGTGTTGATTCCCTGATCTCCACTGTAACTTTTTTGAATGTTTCTCATTCTTTTGCCATGCCGTGCTTTCAGGAACCTATGCCATTGAGCTGGACTCGACAGTCACCATGGAGACTATGGATGTGTAAGCCCAAATACAGGGACTGGGAGGGGTAAACCTGAGGACTATGGACCTGTGACCCCAGGTGTAAAGTGTTGGAGGTAGGATCACCCTGAAACTGTGGACTGGTGATCCCAGGTGCATGGTCTGGGAGGGGGTCACCATAAGTTCTGGGAGGTGGGATTACCATGGACTGTGAACATGTGATCCTTGTTAGTCTTGTGGGCAGGGACACACTGGAGACTCTGTAAATGAAAGCCCAGGTAGTTTTTGCAGAGGAGTGTCATACTAGATACTGTGGAAATGTATCCCCTGGTCCAGGGTCGGGAGGGTGTCACACTGAATATTGTGGCCATGTGACCCCAGGTGAAGGGTCTAGCAGGTTGCATCACCTTAGAGACTGTGGCCATGTGACCCCAGGTGCAGGGTCTGGAGAGGGGTGTCAGCCTGGACTCCGGACATGTTACCCAAGGTGCAGGTTCTGAAAGTGGTCCACCTCAGAGACTCTGGACGTGTGATTCCAGGTACATGGTCTGGAGAGGTGTGTCACTCTATAGACTGTGGTAATGTGATCCAGGTACAGAATGGGGAGGGGGTCACCATGGAGATTGTGAAGGTATGACCACAGGTGTATGGTATGTGAAGTGTGGTGTCCCTGAAAAGAGTGGACGTTTGACCTCAGGTACAAGGTTTGGAGAACTGGTGTCAGCCTGGAGACTGGACATGTGACCCCAGGTACAGGGTCTAGGAGTTGGGGTCACTCGGGGAATGTGACATGTGACCCCATGTGCAGATTCTGGGAAGGGTTCTCACCCAGGAGACTGAACAAGTGACCCCAGGTACATGACTGGGAGGTAAGGTCACCCTGGAGATTGTGGGCATGTTCTCTCAGGTGCAGGGCATGAGAAGGTTTCACCCTGGAGACTGTGGATGTGAGAACCCAGGTGCAGGGCATGCAAGTTGTGGTCACTCGGGGACTGTGGACCTGTGACTCCATGTTCAGAGTCTGGGGAGAGTGTTCTACCCAGGAGACTGTGGATATATGACTCTAGGTATATGACTGGAAGGTAGGGTCACCCTGGAGGCTGTGGACATCCCCAAGATACCTGTTGCAACTCAAGAGTAACCTCGAGTGTCTCACCACAACTTGAGAAGAGCTCCATGTTCTCCACCTCATCTAGAGATGAGGCCCAGATCCGATGCTTCATCTCAAGAGGAATTCCAACTTTCTCCTCGCACCTCAAGAGGAGGTCTGTCTCATCTATTGAAACTTCAGAGGAGCCCCGAGGCTCGTGCTGCAATTCGAAAGGACATTGAGGTCCCCCTCAACTCGAGATAAGGCCTGATTCCCCTGCACCGGCTAGAGTGGAAACCCGAGTATCCCCTCAGAACACGAAGGGAAGTCTGACTCCCCTGTTGCAACATCTAGAAAAAGGCCCAGTTTCCCATCTCAACTCAACAGGTGGCCTGACACCGCTTTTACAACTCGAGATGAAAGCAAAGTTATATACCCTGAGATCCATGTCATAACTGAAGAGGAATCTTGAATTTCCCGTCTCAACTCAAAATGAGGCCCTTTTACCCTGCAGCACCACAAGGTCAACCCTGAGTTCCCCCTCGAAATTCGAAAGGAAGCTTGAACCCCTTTTACAACTTGAGAGGAAAGTTGAGTTCCATGCCACAATACGAGATGAAGCCTGACTCCCCTGTTGAAACTCAATAGGAACCCAGATATCCCTGTTCCAACTGAGGAGGAATTATGAGGTTTCTGCCTGAACTCCAGATGAGGCCCTATTCCCCTGCAGTGACTCGAGAGGAATCCTGAGGTGCCCTTCACAACTTGAAAGGAGTCCTGACTGCCCTGAGGCACTATGAGAAGTTCCCCGATGTCCCTGTTGCAAGTTGAGAGGAACCCCAAGCTTCAAACCACAAGTCAACAAAAACCACGAGATTCCCCCCTCAATGCAATATGAGGCCTTTCCCCTGCATTCCCTGGAGAGCAATCCCAAGTTCCCACTCAAAACTCAAAAGGAAGTTTGACACGCTTTATGCAAGACAAGAGGTTCCCTAAGATACCTGTCACAACTCGAGAGGAACCTCGAGTGTCTCACCACAATTTGAGAAAAGCCTTGCATTCTCCACCTAATCTCGAGATGAAGCCCAGATTCCCTGCAGGGAATTCTGACTTTCCCCTCATACCTCAAGAGGAGGCCTGTATAACCTATTGAAACTTGAGAGGAACCCCGAGGTTCGTGCCTCAAGTCAAAAGGACACCGAGTTCCCCTCAACGTGAGATAAGGCCTGATTCCCCTGCACTGCCTCTAGTGGAACCCCGAGTATCCTCTCACAACACAAAGGGAGGTCTGACTCCCCTGTTGCACCTCTAGAAAAAGCCCAAGTTCCCCACCTCAAATTGATAGGAGGACTGACACCCCTTTTACAACTTGAGAGAAAAACCGAGTTCCATGCTTCAAAATGTTTCCTCTGATGAAACTCGATAGGATCCCCGAGATCTTGTTGCAACTGGAGAGCAGACCTGAATTTCTCGCCTCAAATCAAGATGAGGCCTTATACCCCTGCGGCAACTCAAAAGGAATCCCAAGGTGCCACTTGCAACTTGAAAGGAGGCCTAACTTTTCCTGATGGAACATGAGAGGTTCCCTGAGGTTCCCATCGCAACCTGAGACAAACCCAAGGCTTCCGCTGCAACTCGAGAAACATCACTAGATTCCCCACTCAGTGTGAAATGAGGCCCGATTCTCCTGCAGTGACTCGAGAGAAATCCCGTGCTCCTCCTCTAAACTTGAAAGGAGACTTGACTTCTCTCAGGAAAGTGGAAGTCAAGTGTCCTTTCGAGTTGCGAGGGGGGAGCATGGGAGGGTTCCCTTGAGTAGGAACCCCGAGATCCATGTTGCAACTGAAGAGGAACCCTGAGTTTCCCGTCTCATCTCAAAATGAGGCCCTATTCCCCTGCAAGGACTTGAGAGGATGAGGTGGCCCATGCAACTTGAAAGGAGGCCTGACTGCCCTGAGGCAACATGAGAAGTTCCCTGAGGTTCCCATCACATCTCGAGAGGAACTCAAAACATCCCGCCACAGCTTGAGAGACACCATGAGATTTCTGCCTCAAAGCAAAATGAGCTCCGATTCCCCTGCAGTGATTTGAGAGCAATTCCACGTTCCTCCTCCAACTTGAAAGGAGACTTAACTTTCCTGAGGCAACATGAGATGTTCCCTGAAGTCTCTGTCACAACTCGAGAGTAACCCCAGGCTTCCTGCCGCGACTTGAGAAAAATCATGATTCCTTCCTCAATGCGAGATGAGGCCCTTTTCCCCTGCAGCACATCCAGAGCAATCCCAAATTCCCTACCGAAACTTGAAAGAAGGCTTGTCTCCCTTTATGCAACTCAAGAGGTTCCCCCAGATAACCATCTTCACTCGAGTGGAACCCTGAGTCTCCCGACACAACTCAAGAAGAGCCCTGTGTTCTCCAATTCATCTTCAGATGAGGGACAACTACCCAACTTGGACTCGACAGGAATCCCAGTTTTCCCCTCATTTCAAGAGGAGTCCTGTCTCAACAATTGAAAATCGAGAGGAACCCTGCAGTACCTGCCACAAGTCGACAGGACACCGAGTTCCCCTCAACTCAAGATAAGGACCGACTCCCATGCACTGACTTGAATGGAACCCCAAGTGTCCCCTCACAACATGAAGGGAGGTCTGACTCCCCTGTTGCACCCTAGAAAAAGTCGACATTCCCTGCCTCAACTCAACAGGAGGCCTGACACCTCTTTTGCAACTAGAAAGGAAAGCAGAATTCCATGCCTGAAAAAGAGATGAGCCCTGACTCCCCTGAAGAAACTCAATAGGAACCCCGAGATTCCTCTTGAAACTGGAAAGGAACCTTGAGTTTCCCACCTTAAATCAAGAAGTTGCCCTATTTCTGTGCAGCAGCTCTAGAGGAATCCCGAGGTGCCCATTGGAACTTGAAAGGAGGCCTGACTTCCCTGAGGCAACATGAGAGGTTCCCTGAGGTCCCTGTCACAACTCGAGAGGATCGCAAACCTTCCTACCACAACTCAAACACCACAAGGTTCCCTGATCAATGAGATGAGGTGGGATTCCCCTGCAGTGACTTGAGAGCTCTCCCCAGCTCACCCTCAAACTCGAAATGAGACTAGACTTCCCCGAGGCAAGACAGGAGGCTCTCTAAGGTCCCCATCGCACCTAGAGTCCTGTGGCAACTCGAGAAAAACCACGAGATTCCCCCATCAGTGTGTGATGAGGCCCAATTTCCCTGCAGGGACTCGAGACCAATACTGAGCTCCCCAGGTAACTCAAAAGGAAACTTGACTTATCTGAGGCAAGGAGAGAGGCTACATGAGGTCCCCATCGAAACTCGAAAGGAACCCTGAGTTTTCTTCTGTAACTCAAGAAACACCAGGCATTCCCTGTTAAATACAAGATGAGGCCTGATTCCCCTGCAGGGACTCTGGAGCATTCCCATGCTCCCCCCGCCCCCAACTCGAAAGGAGAAGGATTTCGTTGAGGCAACACGAGAGGTTCCCTGAAGTCGCCCTTGCAACTTGAGAGGAACCCCAAACTTACAGCTGCAACTCGAGAAAAACCACAAGATTCCTCCATTAATGCAAGATGAGGCCTTTTTCCCCTGCAACGCCTCAAGAACAAACCCATGTTCCTTCTTGAACCTAAATAGGACTCTCTTTATGAAACTCAAGAGTAGAGATACCCATCACCACTCAAGTAGAACCACGAGTTTCCTACCACAACTTGAGAAGAGCCCCGTGTTCCCCACCTCATCATGAGATGAGGGCTGATTCCCCTGCTTCATCTCGAGGGGAATCCCGACTTTCCCCTCACAACTCAAGAGGAGACCTTTCTCACCTATTGAAACTCTAGAGGAACCCCAAGATTCCTGCCATAAGTCAAAAGTACACCAAGTTCCCCCTCAACTCAAGATAAGGCCTGATTCCCCTGCACTGACTTGAATGGAACACTGAGTACCCCTCACAACAGGAAGGGAGGTCTGACTCCCTTGTTGCACCTTTAAAAAAAGCCTCAGCTTCCCACCTCAATTGGACAAGAGATCTGACACCCCTTTTACAACTCGAGAGGAAAGCAGAGTTCCATGCCTGAACACGAGCCAAGGCTTGACACCCAGTTGAAACTTGATAGGAATCCCAAGATCCCTGTCCCAAATGGAAAGGAATCCTGAGTTTCCTGCTTCAACTTGAGATGAGGCCCTATTCCCTGGCAATGACTTGAAAGCAATCCTATGCTCCCTCTTGCATTGTGAAAGGAGACTTAACTTACCTAAGGCAAGATGAGAGGCTCCCTGAGGTCCCTGTCGCAACTCGAGAGGAACCCCAAGCTTCCCACCATAACTGGGAAAAACCACAAGATTACCCCTTAACTCGAGATGAGGCCCTATTCCCCTGCAGCAACTAGAATGGAACCCCAGGTATGCCATCACTACACAAACAGAGGTCTGACTCCACTGTTGCACCTACAAAAAGGCCCAAGTTCTCCACCTCAACGTGACAGGAGACCTGACACCCATTTTACAACTTGGGAGGAAAGCAGAGATCCATGCCTCATCGAGACGAGGCCTCACTCCCTTGTTGAAACTCGATAGGAACCAAGAGATCCTGGTGCAATTGAAGAGGAGACCTGAGTTTCCCGCCTCAACTTGAGATGAAACCCAATTCCCCTGAAGCAACTTGAGAGAAATCCTGAAGTGCCCATCACAGCTTGAAAGGAGGCTAGAGAGCAACTCGAGAGCAACCCTAAGCTTCCCATCTCAACTTGAGAAAAACCAGAAGATTCCCCCCTCACCACGAAATGAGGGCCTATTCAGCTGCAGTGACTCGAGAAGAATACCGAGGTGCCCCACACAACTTAAAAGGAAGTCTGAGGTCTCTGAGGCAACATGAGAGGTTCCCTGACATCCCCGTTGCAACTCGAGAGGATCCCAAACCTTCCCACCACAATTTGAGAAACACAAAGAGATTCCTCCCTCAACGTAAGATCAGTCCCTTTTCCCCAGCAGCGCCTCGAGAGTAATACTGAGTTCTCTCTCAAAACTCGAAAGGAGGGCTTTACACCATTTATGCAACTAAAGAGGTTCCCCGAGATTATGTCACCACTCGAGAGGAACACTGAGTCTCCTGTCACAACTCAAGAAGGGCCCTGTGTTCCCCACCTCATCTATA
Organism: Oryx dammah; assembly: GCF_014754425.2. NCBI lineage: Eukaryota > Metazoa > Chordata > Mammalia > Artiodactyla > Bovidae > Oryx > Oryx dammah. The sequence continues at coordinate 818,217 of NW_024070202.1, forward strand.
GATGAGGGCCGATTCCTCTGCTTCGACTCATTGGAAACACAACTTTCCACTCGCACATCAAGAGGAGGCCTTTCTCACCTACTGAAACCCAAGAGGAACTCCGTGGTTCCTGCCACAAATCAAAAGGACACCGAGTTCCCCCTCAGCTTAAGACAAGGCCTGATTCCTCTGCACCAACTCAAATGGAACCACTACTATCTCCTCACAACATGAAGGGAGGCCTGACTCTCCTGCTGCACATCTAGAGGAAGCCCAAATTCCCCACCTGAGCCTGACAGGAGTCCTGACATCCCTTTTACAACTCGAAAGGAAAGAGGAGTTATATGCCTCAAAACAAGATGAGGGCGACTTACTTGTTGAAATGAGATAGGAACTCTGAGATCCCTGTCGCAAATAGAGAGGAACTCTGAGTTTCATACCTCCACTCGAGATGAGGCTCCATTCCCCTGAAGGGACTCGAGAGGAATCATGAGGTGTCCCCTGCAACTGGAAAGGAAGCCTGACTTCCCTGGAGCAACATGAGAGGTACCCAAAGGACCATGTCGCAACGAGAGAGGAACCCAAAGCTTTGTGCCACAACTCAAGAAATATCAGGAAATCCCCCCCTGAATGCGAGATAAGGCCCAATTCTCTTGCAGTGACTCAAGAGCAATCCCACCCACCCGTCAAACCTCGAAAGGAGACTTGATTTCCCTGAGGCAAGATGAGAGGTTCCCTGAGGCCCACATTGCAACTTGAGAGGAACCTCATGCTTCAGGCCGCAACTCGAGAAAAACCACAAGATCCCCCCTTCAAAGTTAGATGAGGCTTTTTTCCCCTGCAGAGGCTTGAAAGCAATCCAGAGTTCCTCACTGAAATGCGAAAGAAGGCTTGACTCCCTTTATGCAATTCAAAAGGTTCCCAGAATTACCCATCGCAACTCGAGAGGAATCCCTAGATTCCTGCTGCAGCTTGAGAAGAGCCCCGTGTTCCCCACCTCATCTCGAGAGGAGGGACGATTCCCCTGCTTTGACTCAAGAGGAATCCTGACTTTCCTCTCGCACCTCAAGAGCAGGCCTGTCTCACCTGTTCAAACTAGAGAGGAACCCCACTTTTCCTGCCACAAGGTGAAAGGATAACCAGTTTTCCTTCAACTCGAGATAAGGCCTAATTCCCCTGCACCAACTTGGATGGAACACAGAGTATCCCCTCACAATAGGAAAGGAGGTCTGACTCCCCTGATGCACCTCCAAAAAAGCCCAAGTTCCCCGCCTCAACTGGACAGGAGGCCTGACTCCCCTTTTACAACTTGACAGGACAGTGGAGTTCCATGTCTCAACATGAGACAAGGCATGACTCCCCTGTTGAAGCTAGATTGGAACCCCAAGATCCCTGTCACAACTGGAGAGGAACCCTGAATTTCCAACCTCAACTCAAAATAAGGTCTATTCACTTGCAGCAACTTGAGAGGAATTCCGAGGTGTCTCTTGCAACTTGAAAGGCCTGACTATCTTGACACAATATGAAAGGTTCCCTGAGGTCACCGTTGGAACTTGATAGGAACCCAAGTTTCCACCCGCAACTTGAGAAACACCAGGAGATTCCCCCTTCATGCAAGATATGGCCCAATTACCCTGCAGTGACTCGAGTGCAATCCTGCTCTCCCTCTTGCAACTGAAAAGAGACTTGACTTCCCTGAGGTAACAGGGGATGTTCCCTGAGGTCCTCGTCATGACTCGAGAGGAACACCAATGTTCCTGCCACGACTCGAGAAAAACCATGAGGTTCCCCTCTTCAATGCTAGATGAGGCCATTTTCCCCTGCAGCACCTGGAGGTCAATCCTGAGTTCCCCCTCGAAACTCAAAAGGAGGTTTGAACCCCCCTTTTACAACTCAAGAAGAAAGTCGAGTTCCATTCCACAACATGAGACGAACCCTGACTCCCCTGTTGAAACTCAATAGGAACCCCGAGATCCTTGCCACAACTGGAGAGGAACCCTGAAATTCCCACCTCAATTTGAGAAGAGTCCCTAAACTCCTGCAACGACTCGAGAGGAATCCCGATGTGCTCCTTGCAACTGGAAAGGAGGTTTGACTTTCCTGAGGCAACATGAGAGGTTCCCTGAGTTCCCTGTCCCAACTCGAGATTAATCAAAAGCTTCCTGCCACAACTTGAGAAACAACACGAGATTCCCCCCTTACTTCAAGATGAGGCCCCATTCCCCTGCAGTGAGTCGAGAGCAATCCCGTGCTCCCCTTCACAACTCAAAAAGAGACCTGACTTCCCTGAGGCAACATGAGAGGTTTCCTGAAATCCCTGTCACTCCTCGAGAGGAATCCCATGCTTCCCGCTGCAACTTGAGAAAAATCATGAGATTACCCTGTTAACACAAGATGAGCCTCCTTTCTCCTTCAGCACCTCAAAAACAATCCCAAGTTCCCTCTAAAAACTCAATAGGAAGCTTGACTCCCTTTATGCAATTCAAGGTATGGGTCACTACTAGAGAGGAACTCTGAGTTTCCCGCAACAACTGGAGAAGAGCCCCATATTCCACACCTCATCTTGAGATGAGGGCCCATTCCCCTGCTTCATCTCAAGAGGAATCCTGACTTTCCCCTAGTACCTCAAGAGCAGGCCTGTCTCATATATTGCAAATTGAGAGGAACCCTGAGGTTCCTGCCACAACTTATAAGCGCACCGACTTTCCCCTCAGCTTGAGATAAGTCCTTCTTCCCCTGCATCTACTCAAATGGAACCCTGGTATCCCCTCACAATAAGAAAGGATGTCTGACTCCCTGTTGCACCTACAAAAAAGCCCGACTTCCCAGCCTAAACACGACAGGAGGCCTGAGATCCCATTTACATCTCGAGAGGAAAGTGGAGATCCATGCCTCAACATGAGACGATTCCTGTCTCCCCTGTTGAAAGTCGATAGGAACCCCAAGATCCCTGTCTTAACTGGAGAGGAGCCCTGAGTTTCCCGCCTTAACTCGAGATGAGGCCCAATTCCCCTGCAGAGACTCGAGAGATTTCCTGAGGTGACACTCAAAACTTAAAATGAGGGCTGACTTCCCTGAGGCAACATGAGAGGTTCCCTGAGATCCCCATCATAACTCAAGAGGAACACGAAGCTTCCTTCTGCAAATAGAGAAAAACCATGAGATTCCCCCATCAACCCGAGGTGAGGCCCTTTAACCCTGCAATGCCTCAAGAGCAACCCCGAGTTCTCACTCAAAACTCGAAAGGAGGCTTGACTCCCTTTATGCAACTCAAGAGGTTCCCAGAGATACCCATCAGCACATGAGAGCAACCCCGAGTTTTCCACCACAACTCGAGAAGAGCCCCATGTCCCCCACTTCATCTCGAGATGAGGATCGATTCCCCTGCTTTGACTTAACAGGAATCATCCCAACTGTCTCCTAGCACCTTGAGAGATGGTCTGTCTCACCTATCGAAACTCTAGAGGAATCCTGCAGTTTCTGCTGCAATTCAAAAGGACACCAAATTCTGTCTCAATTTGAAATAAGGCATGATTCCTCTGGACTGACTCGAATGGAACCCCACATATCTCCTCACAACAAGAAGGGAGGTCTGACTCCCCTGTTACACCTCTAAAAAAGCCCAAGTTCCCTGCCTCAACTCGACAGGAGGCCTGACACCCCTTTTACAACTCAAGCGGAAAGCAGAGTTTCATGCCTAAACATGAGAGGAGGACTGACTCCCCTTTTGAAACTGGATAGGAATCCTGAGATTCCTGTCTCAACTTGAGAGGAGCCCTGAGTTTCCCGCCTTAACTCTAGATGAAGCCTGATTCCCCTGCAGCAACTCGAGAGAAATCCCGAGGTAACTCTCAGAACTTGAAAGGAGGCCTGACTTACCTGAAGCAACATGAGAGTTTTCCAGAGGTCCCCGTTGCAACTCGAGATGAACCCAAAGCTTCCCGCTGCAACTTGAGAAGCACCTCGAGATTCTTCCTTCAATGCGAGATGAGGGTCAATTTCCTGGCAGTGCCTTGAGAGCAATTCCCTATCCTTCTCGCAACTTGAAAGGAGATTTGACTTCCCTGAGGCAACAGGAGAGGTTCCCTGAGGTCCCCCTCACAACTTGAGAGGAACCCCAAGCTTCCCGCCGCAACTCGAGAAAAAACACTCTCCTCAATGAGAGAAGAGGCCCTTTTCCCCTGAAGCACCTCAAGAGCAATCCCGAGTTCCCTCTTGAAACTTGAAATGAGGCTTCATAACCTTTACGCAACTCAAGAGGTTCCCCAAGGTACCCATCGTTTCTAGAGAGGAACTCCGAGTTTCCTGCCACAATGCAAGAAGAGCCTCCTGTTCCCCACCTCATTGCGAGATGAGGGCCGATTTCCTTATCTAGACTCGAGAGGAATCCCGAGTTTCCCCTAGCACCTCAAGAGCAGGCCTGTCTCACCTATTGAAACTCTAGAGGAACCCTGCGGTTCCTGCTGCAGGTCAAAAGGACACCGAGTTCCCCCTCAACATGGGACAGGGCCTGATTCCCCTATGCTGACTCAAATGGAACCCCGAGTATCCCCTCACTACATGAAGGGACGTCTAACTCCCCTGTTGCACCTCTAGAAAAAGCCCAAGTTCCCCGCCTGAACCTGTTACGAGGCCTGAAACCCCTTTAACAACATGAGAGGAAAGCGGAATTCGGTACCTCAACATGAGCCGAGGCCTGACTCCCCTGTTGAAACTCGGTAGGAACCCTGAGATCCTTCTTGCAACTGGAGAGGAAACCTCAGTTTCCTGCCTAAACTCGAGAAGATACCCTATTCCTCTTCAGTGACTCGAGAGGAATCCCAAGGTGCCCCTCACAGCTTGAAAGGAGACCTGACTTCACTGAGGAATCATGAAAGGTTCCCTGAGAACTTCATCGCAACTCGAGAGGAACCCCAAGGTTCTCACTGCAACTCGAGGAAAACTATAAGGTTCCCACCTCAATACGGTAGGGGGCCTTTTCCTCTGAAGCACCTCGAGAGCAATTCCGAGTTCCCTCTCACAACTTGAAAGGAAGCTTGATTCCCTTTATGCAACTCAAGAGGTTCCCCAAGTTACCCGTTACAACACGAGAGGAAGCCCGAGATCCCCACCACAACTTTAGAAGAGCCCCACATTACCAAACTCATCTCAAGATTAGGACCAGTTTCTCTATCTCACAGCAAATTCTGGGCTCCTCAGATGCCAGACCTCTGAGCGTGCTCCAAGGGCCTCAATTCCCGAGTCAGGACCTTCTGTCTCCCTGCACTTTCCAAGCCTTGCAAACACATCCTTAGGTCATCATGGTCCAACCCATGGGGAAGGAGGCTGTAGGACTGTGTCTGAGGGGGCCAGGTGCCATACTGGGGTCACCAGGTGGAGGGAGCCTGGAACCTCCTGTGGGCCCCTGGTGAGGAGTGGCAGGACGCCCACTGGCTGCAGAAATGCTGAAGCAGGGGGAAGCTAGCTCTGGCAGAATGAAACAAACAGCAATGGTATGCCTTTGCAAGTAGTTGCTGGGCTGCCCTGCCTTAGGGCTCCCTGGTTGAAAAATGCGAATTTTGTCTCCTAGGCCTGGGATCCATGTGGGCACCCAGGGTGTTCTCCCTGCAGCATCCGAGCACAGTGCAGACAGACCTAGGCACACTAGCTCTCCCTTGAAGAACAAACGAAAGGGAACAGCAGTGGGGAGGTTGCCTTGACTTTCCCTGGAAGTGTGGCAGCCCTCACTGGGCGCAGGGCCTCAGGGCCCATTGCCACCAAAAATGACTTCTCAGCCAGTGTTTCCTGCCGGGTGTGACTCTCAGCCCACAGGCAGCTGGGGATGCTATCTTCCTTAGAGGAAGGAAAGGAAGCCCCAGAGAGTGGATTTTCAGACCTCTCTCTCACAGCAAGTGCTTGGCTCCTCAGACGCCAGAATTCCAGGCCTGGTCTGAGGGCCTCAATTCCCAAGTCAGGGCTTTGTGTCTCCCTGCACTTTCTGAGCTTTGCAAACACCTTCCCAGGTCAGTGCGGTCGAGGAAGCCATGCTGTGTTCACCTGGTTGATAGCGACTGACACACCCCATGGGGACCTGGAGAGGTGTGGCGGGTCGCCCCCTGGCTGCTGAAATGCCGAAGCAGGGAGCAAAGCTAGCTGTGTCAGAAGGAAGAAAACAGCAACTGGAGGCATTTGCAATCATTGCTGTGCCACCCAGCTTTAGGGGTCCCTAGGAGAAAAATGTGAATTTTGGACCCTAGCCTCAGGATCCAGGTGAGCGCCCATGGTGTCCTCCCTGCAGGATCCGAGCATGGTGCAGACAGACCTAGGATCACTAGCTCTCTCCTGCAGAGCAAATGTAACAGAACAGACCTGTAGAGGTTGCCTTGATTTTCCCTGCAAGTGTGGGAGCGGAGCCCTCCCTGGGTGCAGGGCCTCAGGGGCCATTGCCACTGAAAAATTATCTCCCAGCTATTGCTTCCCAGCCAGGTGGGACTCTCAGCCTGCAGGCGGCTGGGGATGCTATCTTCTTGGAGGCAGTAAAGGAAGCCCGAGAGAGTGGGTTTTCAGGCTTCTATCTCACAGCAAGTGCTTGGCTCCTCAGACGCCAGACCTGTGGGCCTGCTCTGGAAGCCTCAATTCCTCAGTCAGGGCCATATGTATCCTTGCACTTTCCGAGGCTCGTAAAAACATTCCTAGGTCAGTGTGGTTCTGCCCATGGGGAAAGAGGCTGTGACAGTGTGTCTGAGGGGGCCAGGAGTCATTTTGAGGACACCTGGTAGAGGGCACCTGGCACCCCCATGGGCCCAAAGCGAGGAGCTGTGGGCTGCCCCATGGCTGCTGAAATGCTGAAGCAGCAAGCAAAGCTAGCTCTGTCAGAAGGAAGAAAACAGCAACGGGAGACAGTTGAGAGCAGCTGCTGGGCCACCCTGCATTAGGGCTCCCTGGGAGAAAAATGTGAATTTTGGCCTCTAGGCCCAGGATCCAATTGGGTGCCCATGGTGTTCTCCCCACAGGATCCAAGCACGGTGCAGACAGACCTAGGCCCACGAGCTCTCTCCTGCAGAGCAAACGTGATAGAACAGCTGTGTGGAGGTTGCCTTCATATTCCCTGGGAGTGTGAAAGACCTCCCTGGGCGCAGGGCCTCAGGGGCACTGCCACTGAAAAATGACCTCCCAGCCAGTGCTTCTCAGCTGAGTTTGACTCAGAACACAGGCCTCTGAGGATGCTATTTTCCTTGGAGGCAGAAATGGCAGCCCCAGAGAGTGGGTATTCAGGCCTCTATCTCACAGCAAGTGCTTGGCTCCTCAGATGCCAGACATCTGGGCCTGCTCCAAGGGCCTCAATTCCCAAGTCAGGGCCTTGTGTCTCCTTGCACTTTTTGAGGCTTGCAAACATATTTCTAGGTCAGTGCGGTCCTTCCCATGGGGAAAGGGGCTGCGGGGGCGTATCTGAGAGGTCTCGGAGCCATACTGGGGTCATCTGGTCGAGGGCACCTAACGCCACCATAGGCCTCAGTCGAGGAGTGGTGGGCTGCCCCCTAGCTGCCGAAACGCTGAAGCAGGGAGCAAAACTAGTTCTGTCAGAAGAAAGAAAACAGCAATGGGAGGCTTTTGAGAGCACTTGCTATGAAGTCCCGCATTAGGGCTCTGTGGGAGTAAAATGCGAATTTTGACCCCTAGGCCCGGGCTCCAGCTTGGTGTCCAGGGTGTTCTACCCACAGCATCCGAGCATGGTGCAGAGAGATCTAGGATTTTGAGCTCTCTCCTGCAGAGCAAACGTGACAGAACAGCCTTGTGGAGATGGCCTTTTGAAGGTTGCCTTTTCTTCCTGTTGCAGAAGGAAGAAAACAGTAATGGGATGCTTTTGCACCCCTGACTGCCCCATGTTAGGCCTTGCCATTAGAAAAATGCAAATTTAGGCCCCAAGACCTGGGATCCAGGTGGGCACTCAGGGTGTTCTGCCCACAGGAGCCGAGCACGGTGCAGAGACCTAGGCTCACTAGCTCTTTCCTGCAGAGGAAACATGATGGATCAGCCCTGTGGAGGTTGCCTTGATGTTCCCTGGGAGTGTGGCAGCCCTCCCTGGGTGCAGGGCTTTAGGGGCCACTGCCACTGAAAAATGACCTCCCAGCCAGCGCTTCCCAGCTGTGTGTGACAATCAGCCCACCAGAAGTTTGGGATGCTATCTTCCTTGGAGGCAGGAAAGGCAGCCACACAGAGTGTGTTTACAGGTCTCTATCTCACAGCAGGTATTGGCTCCTCAATCGTCAGACCTCCAGGCCTGCTCAGAGTGTCTCAGTTGCTGAATCAAGGCCATGTGTCTCCCTGTACTTTCCGAGCCTTGCAAACACATTCCTAGGTCAGCATGGTCCTGCCCACAGGGAATGAGGCTTTGGGAATGTATCTGAGAGGGCAGGGTGCCATGCTGAGGTCACCTGGTCAAGGGCACCTGGCACCGCCCATTGGTCCCAGGCTAGGAGTGGCGGGCTGGCCCCTAGCTTCTGAAATTTCAAAGTGGAGAGCAAAGGTTGGTCTGTCAGAAGGAAGAAAACAGCAACAGGATGCATTTGAAAGCTATTACTGGGCCACTCCGCGTTAGGGCTCCCCGGGAGAAAAATGCGATTTTTGGCCCCTAGTCCCAGGATCCAATTGGACAACCAGGAGGTTCTCCCTGCAGGATCTGAGCATGGTGCAAACAGAGCTAGGCTCATGAGCTCTCTCCTACACAGGAAACGTGATGGAACAGCCATGTGGAGGTTGCCCTGACTTTCCCTGGGAGTGTGGTAGCCCTCCCTGGGCTCAGGGCCTCAGAGGCCATTGCCACTGAAAAATGATCCCCCAGACCATGCCTCCCAGCTGTTTGTGACTCTCAGCCTGCAGCTGGGTGGGAAAGCTATCTTCTTTTGAGGAAACAAAGGCATCCTCAAAGACTGTGCTTTCAGGCCTCTATCTTACAGCAATTGTTTTGCTTCTCAGACGTCAGACCTCCAGGCCTGCTCCAAGGCCCTAAATTCCAGAGTCAGGGCCATGTATATCCCTGAACTATCTGAGATTTGCAAAAATACTCCTAGTTTATAGAGTTACTGCCCTTTGGGAAGCAGGCTGTGGGAGTGTTTGTGAGGGTGCTGGGTGCCATACTGTGGTCTCTGGGTAGAGGTCACCTTGCACCTCAAATGCACCCCAGGCAAGGAATTCCAGGTTGTCTCCTTGCTCCCGAATTCCCAAAGTGGGGAGCTAAGCTAGGTCTTTCAGAAGGAAGAAAAGAGACTTTGGATGGATTTTCAAGAAGTTTCTAGGCCATATCCAGTTAGGGCTCCTGGAGAGATAAATAAGAATTTTGCCCCCAAAGCTCTTATCCAGGTTGACACACAGTGTGTGTACTCCCAGGATGCAAGAATTTTCCAAACAGACCTAGGCTCACTAGATGTCTCTGGCAGGGGAACTGCGATGCAGCAGACATTTGTTACTTTCACTTTCCCTGTGAGTGTGCGATCCTTTCCTAGGTTCCGGGCCTCAGGGGCCACCCAAAAATGACCTTGAAGCAACTGCTTTCAAGAAGTTGTGTATCTCAGCACTCAGGAGTCTGGGAAAGCTATCTTACTTTGAATGAAAAGCATCCACAGAGAGTGTGTTTTCAGACCTCTATATTGCAGCAACTGTTTTGCTTCTAAGACGTCAGACCTCCAGGCCTGCTCTGAGGGCCTAAATTCTAGAGTCAGGGCCGTGTGTCTCCCTGCGCTTTCTGAGCCTTGCAAAAACATTCCTTGGTCATAGCACTACTGAAAATTTCTTGCTGAAAGGTGCCGGGATTCTTGGCCTCTGGAGGAGAAGAATTCAATCTGGGGCCAGAGTCGAGGCTTCATCCCTCTGAGCTTTTGTGTAATAGAGTTTTATTAAAGTATAAAAGGGATAGAAAAAGTTTCTGACATAGACATCAGAAGAGGGCAGAAAAAGTATCCCCTTGCTAGTGTTAACAATGAAGTTATAGACCTTTTAATTAGTTATTACAATGATTCAATCAAATTTCTCAAGTTTGTGAAAATTTTACAAGACCCACTCCCACAATTTACCATTTAGGATAACAAGATTAAATTTAAAAATAGAATGATCCTACCAGACCCACTCCCATAATATACATTCTAAGATATCAAGATTCAGTTAAGTTGAGTTTGGTTGCTCAGTTGTGTTGGTTTCTTTGTGACCCCACAGCCTGCTAGGCCTCCCTCTCCATCACCAACTCCTGGAGTTTACTCAAACTCATGTCCATTGAGTCAGTGATGCCATCTAATCATCTCATCCTGTCATCCCCTTCTCCTCCTGCCCTCAATCTTTTGCAGAGTCAGGGTCTTTTTAAATGAGTCAGCTCTTCTCATCAGGTGGATTAGTCAGGTTTTCAGGAAGGAGAAACTGTCCTCAAGCAGGATACATTGTTGTTGTACAATCCCTAGTACAGAGTTTAAACCAAATTGTGTAATTGACTAAGACTAAGGAATGTAAACAAATAATTTGTCCTTTCCTCCTCCTTGAGATTTCCAGACACCTATCTCCACTTCAAGAGCCCCAGACCCTTTTCTCCTCCTTGGGGACCCTGGAGTTCTTATCAATCTGCCTAGGAATTGACTCTCTCATTCCTCCCTTTTCTTTTAGGAGAATTATGTTGCCTAGGGAAAGGGGCATTCTCATTCCATAACTGCTTCAGAGCTGATAAGGGGCATTGTCCCTAAATTATTGAGGCAACATATTCTCTTAACCCTCATATTAAGGGTTTGTGATCCAGGGGCCCCAAGTAATAGTTGGAGGAGGCTGTGGCATTCATAGGAGCTTCGACAACCATTTGTAACTTAAAAGCTTTCATGCAATGAGAAGAAAATCCAGCTACAGTTACAGATGCAGGGAGCAAAGAACAAAAAAAGAACAATCAGAATTATTGTACTTAAGATAGTTTTCCACCATGGGGAGCTAGTTAACATCCCCCAAATTGAGGTAATTGAGGCTTCAGGAGTATCCATAGCCTCAATCATCTTGTTCATATATTCAGTAAAATTAGAAACATTAGTGCTCATATCTGAAATATATGTATAGCATTGGGTATGAATAATGGCACAAGTTCCTCCTTGTGCAGCTGTCAGAATATCTAAGGCCAATCTGTTTTGTAAGACCCCCTTTCTAATTTGTGCTTGTTTAGCATTAAGAGCTGAAATAGCTTTTTGAGACTCTTGTAATGCCTGTTGTGTAAAATTAGTCAAAGCATCTACTCATAGCATAACATCTGTATTTCCCAGAGAAGGAACAAATACTGCAGCCAAATAACCATACCAGTGAAATACAGACTTTGCCCACCGAGTTTTAAGGTGTGGTAAATTAGCAGGCTTTTTTGGAAGCTCTGAAAATATAAAGCCGTGAGTAAAAGCAAGACCTAGGGATCATCTCCCTATTCAACCAAGGGGAAGTCATGCCCATAGGTAAGAGCCACATATCCAATAGGTCCCATTTGGAGCAAGCCAGTGTGACAGAGATATCCAGTCTTAATCAGTGCCTGGCCAGCCAAAGGGAGAACCTGAACTGGTGTTGGATAACATGGGAATGATTATGTTGCATATTTTCTGAGGCAAAAATCCCAGTTGTTGCCAATCATTATAATTAAGTTGTTGGCTAACTTCTGGGGATGGCTCTATTTGTTCCCAGCATATAGGGGCAGTAGATATTAGATGTCCTTTTTCAGGAGTTAGCCATTTAATCTTATCCCATATTTTATAAACATCAGGTAAAAAACCATTAGATTTAGACCCGTTTGCCTTATGTGTAGTGAAATAGTCATTAAACAGAGACAATGTAGAATCAAAATTAAAACTCACATTATGTCCATAGTTAAAGTACAAAGTGTTGCACCAGTACGTCTTAGCATTGTTAAATGTCAGCAGTTTAAGAAGAGGCATCACATATGATTGTTGTTGAAGGTATTCACAGACTTGAAGAAAGTTTTTTCCTTGAAGTAGAGATGTCTACCACCACAGGAAACCTTCCACCGATGAAGAGGGGAGTGCTCCACAGACCCAGCAGTTAGACCGATTGTGGAATGCAGCGTAGGAGTGAGCCCAGGACAAGAAGGCATTGTCTTGAGGATCAACTGGCAGACTCAGGATTTTTGGTCAGCAGAAGTAGACTCACATAGATTATCTGAAAAGTACAAAGTCAGAACATAAAAGTAAAGACAAAATGATGTCACTTAGTTCTGGTCAGGTTGCCACCTCTTAACTCAAGTGTGAAATACCCACGAATCAATTCCTGGCACTTTGACAGCTGTGGGAGAAGAAAGAATAACCTGGTAAGGGTCTTCCCAGAGGGGCTCAGAGGACTGGCCCCTAGATCCCAATATTTTTATCAGGCCTCGGTTCCTGGCTCAAATAGAGGCTTAATTGACTCAGAGCCTGGGTTAGGAGTCACCTCCTGGAGTTCTGTTGAAAAGCTGAGAGCTGAGTTACATAATCAGTTAATGCTAAGGCTTCAGGGTCTATAACAACGTCTGTGTATAAGAAAGGCCTTCCATAAATACATTCAAAGGGGGATAATCCCTCCTTTTGGCGGGCAGTCTGAGCCCTCATTAAGGCTATGGGTAGAACTTTAATTAAACTGCCCTACATCTCTTGAGTTAATTTGCACAGATGTTTTTTTTTTTTTTTTTTTTTTTTTTTATAATATCATTATCCCTTTCAACCCTTCCTGAGGATTGGGGTCTCCAGGAACAGTGTAAGTGATATTCTATTCCTAGAGCTTTAAACACGCCCTGAGTTATGGCAGCTTTAAAGGCAGTCATTGTCACTCTGAAGGCTCTGTGGCAGCCCAAACTTGGGGATAATTTCATGGATTAAAATTGTTATCTTTGATCTTGACAACTACAGGAATAGCATTTTGTGCTTGACCCACAGATTTTTCATCATCTCACACTCTAGTATTTACATTTTGTTCAATTAAAGGGACAGAAAGGGAGGGCTCCATATTCATGAAAACAGAGTCATGGATCTTGCTCAGTATATCCTTCCCCAAAAGGAGTGAGGGAGACACTGGCACGATCAGAAACTCGTGTGAAAATGGCACACACAGAGTTACAGTTATAGCTTAAAGAAAAACTGAAATAATACCTTTTGGCTTGTCCAGACAGTCTCACCACGGAAGCAGATTTGGAAGAAAGTGGGCCAGAGGCTTCAGTAAGCACAGAGAAAGTTGCCCCAGTATCTAAAAGGAAATCAACAGATTGCCCCCCTCCCCCCAGTTATTAATACCTGGGTTCCTCAGGAGTACTTAGGATGGGAGCTTGTGTGGGAACCCCCAGGCACTTTCAGTCTTGATTGTCTTGAGAGCCCGACCCCTGAAACCTAAACTTTTGGGGCCAGTCTCTCCTCCAGTGTGGTCCCTTGCAGATCCGACATGGAGCAGGGTGTGGCTTAGATGCCTGAGGGCAATCCTGCTTGAGGTGTCCCTCCCTTCCACAGTAAGAGCAAGCCCATCCCTTTCACCTGGGTCCCTCTGGGAATTTCCTCAGGCTGTTTAAGACTGGTTCTTAAAGCCATTATGAGGGCTTCCACCTGTTCCTTTGTCTTTTTCTGCATTTCTTTCTTTCCCTCAGGTTCCCTACCATAGTAGACTGTTTGAGCCAGTTGCAACAGATTATCTAAAGACTGATTTGGTCCATATGCCTGTTTTAATAGCTTACAGTGGATATCTGGAGCCGATTGAGTGAGAAATCTTTTAAGATCACTCTCCCCTCTTCACTTTCGTGATCAATCTCGGTGAATCTGCAAAGGGCTTCTTTCAGCCTATCTAGGAATTTGCCAGGAGCTTCCTTTTGCTCCTGTTCTATGTTTGCCAATTTAGCATAGTTTAAAGTCTTAGCATGCACTTGCCTGAATCCTTCAAATGTACATCTGACAAAAAGACTCTGATCTCATCTTCCTTTAGCCGTGGTATAGTCCCAGTCTGGTTCAATAGTTGGAACCACCTGATTCCCAGTGGTGGTGGTGGTGGTGAGGGGGGGGTGTGTGGAGGGGAGGGGGGGCAGCTATCTCATTCTCCCTCTTTCCTACTGATTCATTACCAAGCCATTCATCTGCATAAGCAACCGCTTTTCCCAAAACTTGACTTTTTGAGTGGGAAGTCAGCGTTTGTCCCAAGATATGCATCATATCCTTCAAGTAAGGTCATAAAGCAGAGTAACACCTTTATGTTTGTGAAAAGTTCTAATATACTTTTCTGGGTCCTCTAAATAGTCTCAACCACAATTGATACTGTTTGAATTTCTACTGAGACTGAGGCAACCCCTTACTGGAGGGGAGCCCTGAGTCTCAGCCTGTTCAGTTGGGGGCCCCTGATACAGGGGCAAAGTAGGAAGACAGGAGGGAGCTGAAGGTTTCACACTCAAATCTATACCCTTAGGACATAAGTCTGGCATATCTCGAAGAGAGAAAAAGGGCAACACACATGCTACTTCTACCCATTTCCCTTTCTTTCTACAGAACCAGTCTAATTGTAAAACAGTGTTATAATTAAGAGACTGTCCAACTAGCCACCATTCACCATCCTCCAGTGGATACTGTGGCCATGCAGTATCACATAGGGAGACCAGGTGTGCTTTCTTTAAGCTCTGGGGATCAAATCTATCCCAGTTTTTCTGGACACAGTTAAAAGGAGCAAGCCTGGAATTGTTAGCTCCCATCTGTAAGAGAGAAAGAAGCGACCCGTGCCACTGTTCTACCAGAGGTGTCCCTCTCTACTCTAGATGGGGATGGAGACAGACTTTACATGAAAGCTTCCCTTCCCTGGTCAGACTTAGTCTGTCCCTTACTGACACAGGCACCATACTCATCCCTCCCGGTTCTACCACAGAGGTGGGGTGGAGATGTGCTAGGGGTAGACCTGATGGCATCCCAGACTGATGTCCAGTTCCTCACCATTAAAACCTTGCTTGCCTCTGATGCCACCCAGGGTGGAATCAAAGTAAACTTCCAGAATGCCTCTCAAGCTAAGACCGCTGAGGAAAACATTTGTCACCTGAGTGCCTGTGCACGACCCTGAGTATATTCCTGACCACAATAAGACCTGTAGGAACATAAAACTGAGATGTCCCTTCCAAGCATCGCCTCACCAGTACAAGCAATAGAAAAAGAGAAGGTGAAGGGCTGGCCAGTGAAAAATTGATAGAGCCAGTCCTTCCAGTTCATTCCCACAGAGTCCACAGAAAAAAATATCTAAGGAGTTGGGACAAAAGCCACTGGAAAGCCTCCTCTGGTCCACTAAGAGCTAGCATTACCAAAGGAAGAAACTCATTGTACTTTCAGTCTGAGTAACCTTCAACCTCAGAGATGCTGTTGAAGCTAGAGCTCCATTTAGCTTCTGAATTTTTGATTCCTAGCGAGGCTAGGTGTTTCCTGACTACCAATCCAAGTTTAGGACCCAAGTAATAGTACACAGTAACAGCACAGATCACAAGTCCCTTGAAAGTCTATGATCCAACAGATTAGGTTAGTACCTCTAATTCCCAAGAAGTTATGAAATTGTCAAAGAGACCAGAAAGTTTGACTGAGAAAGCAGAGTTCGGTCCACACGATTTGCCCACTTCTGATTGATCCCTGAAAGAGACATTGGGTGCCTCTTGGCATTGGAAAGTCAATATAAACCCCTGACAAGTTTCTGCCATAAGCCATATGAGATCACCGTGGAATCGCAGAGCAGGGCTCCTCACTTGCTTCTCGCAGTGTGTTTCATTCATTCATGTAAGCACACCATAGAGTTAGTAAAATACAGCAGAAAACGTGTTTACAAGGAGAACAAAGAACTAGAACTCAGAGCATTCTTATCTTCTCCTGAAGAATCCTGGACAAGACCCCAAGATGAAAGGTCATTGCTGAACCATGAAAGACACTGTGATTCCTGGCCTCCCAAGGAGAAGAATTCAATCCAGGGCTAGAGACAAGGATTGATGGCTCAGAGCTTTTGTGTTATACAGTTGTATTAAAGTATAAAAGGGGTAGGAAAAGCTTCTGACATAGACGTCAGAAGAGGGCAGAAAGAGTACCCCCTAGCTAGTGTTAGCAATGGAGTGATATACTTTTTAATTAGTTGTTACAATGAATCAAAAGAATGTCTCAAATTTGTGAAAATTCTACCAGACCCACTCCCACAATTTACCTTTTAGGATAACAAGATTAGAATTTAACAATAGAAAGATCCTACAATACCCACTCCAATAATATACAATCTATAATATCAGGATTAGTCAGAAGGTTTTCAGAAAGGAGAAACTGTCGCCAAGCAGGATACAGTGTTGTTGTATAATCCATAGTACAGAGTTTAAACTGAGTTGTGTAATTGACTAAGACTATGGATGTGAGAGTTGGACTGTGAAGGCTGAGCGCTGAAGAATTGATGCTTTTGAACTGTGATGTTGGAGAAGACTCTTGAGAGTCCCTTGGACTCCAAGGAGATCCAACCAGTCTATTTTGAAGGAGATCAGCCCTGGGATTTCTTTGGAAGAACTGATGATAAAGCTGAAACTCCAGTACTTTGGCCGCCTCATGCGAAGAGTTGACTCATTGGAAAATACTCTGATGCTGGGAGGGATTAGGGGCAGGAGGAGAAGGGGACGACAGAGGATGAGATGGCTGGATGGCATCACTGACTCGATGAACATGACTGAGTGAACTCCAGGAGTTGGTGATGGACAGGGAGGCCTGGCGTGCTGCAATTCATGGGGTCGCCAAGAGTCGGACACGACTGGGTGACTGAACTGAACTGAACTGAACTGAAGGAACGTAGACATTTTTTTTTTTTTGCCTTTTCCTCCACCTTGAGAATTCCAGAAGAGAGCCTTCGAGAGCTCCTTTCCCTTGAAGCTTCCTCCTTCGAGAGCCCCAGACCCTTTTCTTCTCCTTGGAGACCCTGGACTTCTTATCAATCTGCCTAGAAATTGACACTCTCAGTACTGCCCAAGAGGAAGCAGGCTGCCAGAGTGTATCTGAGAGGGCCGGGTGCCATACTGTGGTCACCTCATTGAGGTGACCTTGCACCTCAAATGGGCCCCAAGCAAGGAGTTGTGGGCCACCCCCTTGCTTCAGAAATCCCAAAGTGAGGAACAAAGCTAGCTCTGTCTGAAGGAAAAAACAAAAACAAAAACAGCAACCTGGTGGATGTTCAAGCAGTTGCTAGGCTGCACTGCATTAAGACTCCCAAAGAGAAAAATGTGAATTTTGCCCTCTACGCATGGTTTCTAGATTGAAATACAGGGTGTGTCACTGCAATATCCAAGAATTTTCTAGACAAACCTAGGCTCACTATCTGTCTCCTGCAGAGGAAACATGACAGAAGAGCTGTTTGGAGGTTGCTTTGACTTTCCCTTGGTGTGAAGCCCTTGGGTGCAGAGCCTTAGGGGCCATTGCCACTGAAAAATGACCTCCAAGCAAGTGCTTTCAAGCAGTGTGTGACTCTTCACACAGGAATCTGGGAAAGCTATCTTTCTTCATGGAAGGAAAGGCATCCAGAGAGTGCTTTTCAGGGCTCTATCTTGCAGCAATGCTTTCTTTTCTCAGAAGTCAGATATCCAGGCCTGCCCTGAGGGCCTCAATTTCCGAGTCAGGGCTGTATGTCTCCGTGCACTTTCCGAGCCTTCAAATACATTCCTAGGTTATAGCAGTACTGCCTATGAGGAAGCAGGTTACCGGAGTGTGTTTGAGAGGGCTGGGTGCCATACTCATGTCACCTCTTCAAAGTCATCAAGCACTGCAAGAACTCTGAGTTCCTCACCAAGACTCCACTGGAATCCTGCATCCCCTGCTGCAAATCTAGAAGAACACTGATTTCCTGCTGCACTTCTAGAGGATCCCAGAGTCCCTTGTGGCAATACTCGAGGAAACCCTGAGTTTCCAGCAACAACTATAGAGGAACCCTGAGTTTTTGCGGCAACTTGAGAGGAAGGCCTGATTGCCCTGCAGCAACTCAACAGCAATCCGTAGTTCACCCAGCCAACTGGAAAGGAGGCTTGACTCCCTTTTTGCAACTTGAGAGATTCCCCCAGATACCTGTCACAACTCGAGTGGAACAATGAGCTTCCCCCCACAACTTGAGATGAGGCCTGAATTTCCTGAAGAACCTTGAGAGGAATCCCAAGTTTCCCCTCACAATAGGAAAGGAGGCCTGGCACCCCTAGGGCAACTACAGCGGTTCCCTGAGATCCCCATCGCAACTCCAGAGGAACCTCGAAATTCCAGTGGCAACTTGAGAGGAAGGTCGAGCTTCCCACCACAATTTGAGAAATACCACAAGATCCACCCTCAACCCAAAATGAGGCGGAATTTTACTGCAGCGACACAACAGCAATCCCAAGTTCCCCTTCACAACTGGGAAGAAGACTTGACTCACTGTTGGCAGAACAGAGATTCCCCCACATCCCCTTTGCAACTAAAGAGGAACACAAAGCTTCCCACTGCAACTCAAAAAATACCACAAGATTCCTCCTGAAACGGTGATGAGGCCCAGTTCCCCTGTAAAAATTCGAGAGTAATCCCAAATTCCCCCAGGCAACTAGAAAGGAGGCTTCACTCCCTTTTTGCAACTCGAGAAGTTCCACCTGATTCCTGTTGCAACTCGTAAGGAACCCCGAGTTTCCCGCTGCAACTCAAGAAAAACGACAAGATCACCCCTCAACCCGAAATTAGGTGGGATTTCATTGCAGTGATTTGAAAGCAATCCCGAGTTCCCCCTCACAACACGAAAGGAGGATTGACTCAACAGGTTCCCCAGATCCCCGTCACTATTCCAGAGGAACCCTGAGTTTCCTGATGCAACAGGAGATAAGCCAGGAGATCCCACCTCAACTCAGTATGAGGCCTGATTCCCCTGCAGCGACTCGAGAGCAACCTCAAGGCTTGACTCCCTTTTGCAACTCGAGAAGTTTCCCCAGATCCCCATCACACCTCCAGAGAAACCCCGAGTTTCCTGCAGAAACTTGAGAACACCGAGTTCCTAACCACCCCTGCTCCTACTATATAGTGGTCTCGAGTTACCCATTGCAACTTGAAAGTAGGCTTGACTTGATTTTTCAACTTGAGAGGTTCCCACACATCACTATCACAACTCGAGAGGAGCCCTGAGTTTTCCGCCACAACTCGAGATAAACCACGAGATCCCATCTCAACCCAAGATGAGGCACAATTCCACTGCTGCTACACATGAACAATCCCGGTCCCAGGCAGTTGGAAAGGAGGCATGACTCCTTTTATGCAACTCGAGAGGTTCACCCAGATCCCCATCAAAACTCGAGAGTAATCATGAGTTTCCAGCCACAACTTGCAAAGAACACCGTGTTTCCAACCACATCTCGAGATGATGCCTGAAACCCCTGCTTTGACTCTAGAGGAATCCCGAGTTCCCCCATGCAACACAAAAGGAGGCTTGACTCCCCTGAGGCAAATAGAGAAGTTCCCTGAGATCCCTGTCAAAACTTGAGAGGAACCCTGAGATCCCTGTCAAAACTTGAGAGGAACCCCAGGTTTCCTGCCTCAACAGGACATGAGGCCAGATTCCTATGCAGCACCTCGAGAGGAATCCTGAGTTTCCTCAGGCAACTGGAAAGGAGGCTTGACTCCCATTTTGCAACTCAAGAGGTTCTCCCAGATCCCCATTGCAAGTGGAGAGTAATCTCTAGCTTCCTGCCACAACTCGAGGAAAAACATGAGATCCACCCTGAACCCGAAATGAGGCCTCATTCCCATTCAGCAACTCGAGAGCATTCCAGAGTTTCCCATCACAACTCGAAAGGAGGCTTAACTAGCCTTTTGCAACTCAATACGTTACCCCAGATCCCCATAGCAAATCGAGATGAAACCTGACTATCATGCCACAACTCAAGAAAAACCATGAGATCTCCCCTCAACCTGAGATAAAGCCCGTTTTCCCTTCAGTGACTCAAAAGCAATTCCAAGTTCCCCATTGCAACTCGAAAGGAGGCTTGACTCCCTTTTTGCAACTCGAGGGCTTCCTCCAGATCCCTGTCACAACTCAAGAGGAACCCCGAGTTTCTCACCACAATTCGAGAAGAACCCCATGTTCCACACCACATCTTGAGATGAGGCCCGATTTCTGTGCTTCGACTTGAGAATAATCTCAAGTTCCAGTTCACAACTAAAAGGAGACCTGACTCCCCTGAGACAAATCGAGTGGTTCCCTGAGATCCCTGTCACAGCTCAAAAAAACCCCAAGATTCCCGTCACAACTCGATAGGAACCTCAGGAATCCCGTTACAACTCGAGAAAGGACCCAAGTCTCCTGCCTCACCTTGAGATGAGGTTTGATTCCCCAGCAAAACCTCGAAAGGTATACCGAGTTCCCCCTCACAACTAGAAAGGAGACCTGAATACAATGAGGCAACTTGACATGTTCCTTGAGATCCCTGTCACAACTCGAGAAAAACGCCTTGTTCCCCACCTCATGTCGAGATGAGGGGCAATTCCCCTGCTTCAACTAGAGAGGAGTCATGACTCTCACTCTCACCTCAAGAAGAGGCCTGTCTCACATACTCCAACCTGAGAGGAACCCCAAGGTTCCCACCACAAGTTGAAAGGACAACGAGTTTCCCACTGCAACTCAAGATGAGGCCCTATTCCCCTGCAGCCAAGAGAGAGGAATGCTGAGGCAGCCCTTGCAACTCGAATGGAGGCCTGAGGTTCCCTGAGATCCCGTTGCAACTAGAGAGGAACCCTGAGCTTCCTGCCACAACTCAAGAAAAACCACGAGATTCCCCCTTCAACGTGAAATGAGGCCTCATTCCCCTACAGCACCTCCAGAGTAACCCCGAGTTCCTTCTTGTAAATTGAAAGGAGGCTTGACTCCCTTTATGAAACTCCAGAGGTTTCCCGATACACATGGCAACTCAAGAAGAACCCCGAGTTTCCCACTGCAACTCAAGATAAGGCCCAATTACGCTGCAGTGACTCCAGAAGAATCACAAGGGGCCCCTTGCAACCTGAAAGGAGGCCTGACTCCACTGTGGCAACATGAGAGGTTTTCTGAGGTCCCCATTGCAACTCGAGAGGAACTCTGACCTTCCAGCCAAAACTAGAGAAAAATCATGAGATTTCCCCTCAACATGAAATGAGGCCTGATTCCCTTGTGGCACCTCGAGATGCTGCTGATAAGTTGCTTCAGTCATGTCCAACTCTGTGCGACCTCATAGATGGTAGCCCACCAGGCTCCCCTGTCCCTGAGATTCTTCAGGCAAGAATACTGGAGTGGGTTGCCATTTTGTTCTCCAATACATGAAAGTGAAAAGTGAAAGTGAAGTCACTCAGTCGTGTCCGACCCTCAGAGACCCCATGGACTGCCGCCTACCAGGCTCCTCCATCCATGGGATTTTCCAGACAAGAGTACTGAAGTGGGTTGCCATTGCCTTCTCCCGGCACCTCGAGAGCAACTCTGAATTCCTTCTCAAAACTTTAAAGGTGGTTTGACTCTCTATTCAACTCCCAAGGAGCCCCAAGTTTTGCACCCCAACTCGAGAAGAGCCCAGTGTTCCCCACACCTCATCTTGAGATGAGGGCCGATTCCCCCGCTTCAACTCTAGAGGAATCCCAACTTTCCTCTTGCACCTCAAGAGGAGGCCTGTCTCACCTATTGCAATTGGAGAGGAACCCCACGATTAATGCCACAAGTGGAAAGGACTCTGAGTATCCCCTCAACTCGACGTAAGTCTTGATTCCCCAGCAGCAACTTGAATGGGACCCTGAATTTCCAATTGTAACAGTAAGGGAAGTCCGACTCCCATGTTGCACCTGTAGGAAAAGCCTGAGTTTCCTGCCTCAACTCCAGAGGAGGCCTGACACCCCTTTTACAACTTGAGAGGAAAGCGAAGTTGCATGCCTCATCACAAGAGGAGTCCTGATTCCCCTGTTGAAACTTGATAGGAACTCTGAAATCTCTGTCTCAACAGGAAAGGAACACTGAGGTTCCCTCTTCAATTCGAGATGAAGCCCTATTCCCCTGCAGCAACTTGAGAAGAATCCCGAGGTACCCCTTGCAACTCGAAAGGAGGCCTTACTCCACTGTGTCAACATGAGAGGTTCCCTGAGATCCTGGTCACAACTCAAGAAGAACCCTGAGCTTCCAGCCACAACTTGAGAAAAACCATGAGATTCTTCCCTAAATGCAAGATGAGGCCTGACTTGTCTGCAGCAACTCGACAGCAATCCCGAGTTCCCTCTGGAAACTTGAAAGGAGGCTTGATTTCCTTTATGCAACTCCAGAGATTCCCCCAAGATACCCATCGCAACTAGAGGGGAGCCCAAGTTTCCCACCCCAACTTGAGAAGAGCCCTGTGTTCCATACCTCATTTTGAGATGAGGGCCTATTCCCCTACTACAACTCAAAAGGAATCCTGACTTTCCCCTCGCACCTCAAGAATGAGGCCTGTCTCACTAATTGCAACTTGAGAGGAACACCAAGGATCCTGCCACAAGTCAAAAGGACACTGAATTCCCTCTCAACTCGAGATAAGGCCTGATGCCCCTGCAGCGACTTGAAAGGAATCATGAGGTTCCCCTTGCAATTCAAAAGGTGCTCTGACTTCCCTGAGTCTACCCGTGTTACTCTGAGATCCCCATTGCAACTCGAGAGGAAACCCAAGTTTCTGCCTGCAACTCGAAAAAAATTACAAGATCCCCTCTTAACCCGAGATGAGACCGGATTCCACTGAAGCAACAAAGTGAAATGCCCATTTCCACCTCACAACTGGAAACAAGGCTTCACTCTCTATTTGTAAGTAGAGAAGTTGCCTCAGATCCCCATCACAATTTGAGAGGAAGCCTAACTTTCCAACCGCAACTCGAGACGTACTCTGAGTTTTTGGCCGGAACCCAAGAAGAACCACTTGCTCCCACCAAATCTCAAGATGAAGGCCAATTTACCTATTTTGACACTAGAGGAACCCCGAGACTTCCCCTTGCAACGTGAAAGGAGGCATGATTCCCCTGAGGCAACATGAGCAGTATTCTGAGAACCCCGTTACAACTCAAGAGGAATCCTGAGATACTCATCACAACTCGAGAAGAACCCAAGATTCCCACCTCAACTTGAGATGAGGCCAGATTCCACTGCAGCAACATGAGAGGAAACACCAGTTCCCCACTGCAACTCAAAAACAGGCCTGACTCACCTGAGGCAACAGGATAGGTTCCCTCCGATACGAGTCAATACTTGCGAAGAAGCCAGAACTTCCCGCCGCAAATAAATAAAAACAATGAGATTCACCTCTCATCTTGGAGGCCCGATTCCCCTGCAGGGCCGTGAGACCAACCCTGAGTTCCCTCTCGCAACTTGAAAGGAGATTTGACTCCCTTTATGAAACTCATGAGGTTCCCTGAGATACCCGTCACAACTCATGAGGAACACCGAGTTTCCCTCCGCAACTCAAGATTAGGCCCTATTCCCCTGCAGCGACTCGAGAGCAATCCCAAGGGCCCCCTTGCAACTTGAAAGGAGACCTAATTCCACTGCAGAAACAAGAGAGGTTCCCTGAGGTCCCCATCACAACTCGAGAGGAACACCGAGCTTCCTGCTGCAACTCAAGAAAAACCACAGGATTCATCCTCAACAAGATATGAGGCCCGATTCCCTTGAAGCACCTTGAGAGCAATCCTGAGTTTCCTGTCGAAACTTAAAATGCGGCTTGACTCTCTTTATGCAACACCAGAGGTTCACTGAGATACCTGTTGCAACTCGAGAGGAACCCTGATTTGCACTGTAACTGGAGAAGAGCCCCGTGTTCCCCACATCATCTCAACATGAGGGACAATTCTGCTTCGACTCTAGTGGAATCTCAACTTTCCCCTTGCACCTCAATAGGAGTCCTGTCTCAACTATTGCAACTAAAGAGGAAACCCCAGATTAATGTCACAAGTGGAAAGGACTCCGAGTACCCTCTCAATTCGAGATAAGGCCTGATTGCCCTGCAGTGACTCGAATGGAACCCCTAATTTCCCCTTGTAACAGGAAGAGAAGTCTGACTCCCATGCTGTACCTGAAGAGAAAGCCAGAGTTCCCTGCCTCAACTCAACAGGAGGCCTGACACCCCTTTTACAACTCTAGAGGAAAGCAGATTTCCATGACTCAACACGAAACGAGTCCTGACTCCCCTGTTGAAACTCAATAGGAATCCCAAGATCCCTATCACAACTGGAGAGAAACCCTGAGTTTCCCACCACAACTCGAGATGAGTCCCTATTCCCTTGCAGCAACTTGATAGGAATCCTGAGGTACCCATTGCAACTCGGAAGGAGGGCTTCCTTCACTGTGGGAACACAAGAGGTCCCCTAAGGTCCCAGTCACAACTGAAGAGGAACCCCATGCTTCCAGTCACAACTTGAGAAAAACGAAGGATTGCCCTCTCAATGTAAGATGAGCCCCAATTCATCTGTAGCACCTCGAAAGCAATTCCGAGTTCCCTCTCAAAACTTGAAAGGAGGCTTGACTCCCTTTACGCAACTCCAGAGGTTCTCCAAGATACCCATCACAACTCAAGAGGAATCCCAAGTTTCCTGCTGCAACTTGAGAAGAACCCAGTGTTACCCAGCTCATCTCGAGATGAGGGCCAATCCCCCTGCTTCAATTTGAGAGGAGTCCCGACTTTCCACACTCACCTTGAGAGGAGGCTTGTCTCACTTATTGCAACTCAAGAGGAACACAGAGGATCCTGCCACAAGTTGAAAGGACAATGATTTCCCTCTCAACTCGAGATAAGGCCTGATTCCCCTGAAACAACTGGAATGGAACTCCAAGCTTCCCCTCACAACATGAAGGATGGCTTGACACCCCTATTTCACCTCTAGAAAAAGCCTGAGTTCCCCATCTCAACTCAAAAGGAGGCCTGACATCCATTTACAACTCTCAAGGAAAGCAGACTTCCATGCCTCAACAGGAGATGATGCCTGACTCCCTTGTTTGAAACTCGATAGGTACCCTGAGATACCTTCACAACTGGAAAAGAACCCTGAATTTTCCTCCTCAACACGAAATGAGGCCCTATTCTCTTGCAGCAACTCTAGAGGACTCATGAGGTGCCCCTCGCAACTCAAAAGAAGTCCTGACTTCCCTGAAGTAACCCAAGTGGTACCCTGAGAACCCCTTCACAACTCAAGAAGAACCCCGAGCTTCCTCCCGCAACTCAAGAAAAATCACAAAATCCCCCTCAACCCGAGATGAAACCAGATTCCACTGCAGCGACTAGATTGCAATGCGGATTTACACCTGGCAACTTGAAATGAGGCTTGACTCTCTATTTGCAACTAGAGAGGTTGCCTCAGATCCCCGTTACAATTTGAGAGGAAGCCCAAGTTTCCCACTGCATCTCGAGAGGTACCCCGAGGTTCCTGCCACAATTCAAGAAGAAAACCATGTTTCCACCAAATCTCGAGAAGAGGGCCGATTCCTCTGCTATGACACAAGAGGGATCCCAAGATCCTCTGTTGGGGGCCAGCGTGAGGAACTCCGCCCATGGCAAAGGTCATGAGGAAGGAGGCTTGGCATACGCAAAGGCGTGATCAAGCCTCAGGAAACCCCCTGTTCCCGAGCATCTACCCCAAAACCAGAGTCTGTTTATGCTCTCGCCTACACCTCTGACTTTACAGGGGGCTCTCCCCCATAACCGTTTCTCTTGGAGAAGGAGTAAACTTGCAGCTCCAAGGCAATAAAAATTCCTGGGCGTGACCAGAGTGTTTCAGCTTACAGACTCCTCTGAAGGTTATCTAGCCTGCCTGTATAGGTTCATCTGGCCACATGTGATTGTTACTAAAGGCAAATTCTTTTGGGGAGTTAGAAATTATTAATACAGTGGGTTGGTTAGGAATTATATTGGTGAAGGGTTTTTCATTTGTTGTGTCAATGATTGCTGCTAATTCCCTGCTCTGGGTGGGACAAAGATGTCTCAGGTCACACCTCTCTGCTGACAGACTAGCTTGTGTGACAGGATTATCCATACTCCTGCCACTAAGCACATGATTGTTTACTACCTCTTAACCATAAACAGCACAGAGAGTTTTGGAGTATTTTGAGAGTCTTAATTAGCATAGGGCTTTTCTTATCATTGAGTCAATGATTGCCACCAGGCCTCCATATCCTTAGGCACCTGGGAATATATTCAATGTATTTGGAATATAGAAAAGGAAATATAGTAGTTTTTGATGTTAGCAATACTAGACTTTTTGAGTTAATGGATTTTCTCTTTTGTAATAGATCACTGTGCTTTGTTATAAATCACTGTGTCCTGGTTATGTAAAAATGTAACTTTATCAATATCTTAAGACTAAATAGATCTTAAGGGGAGCATTGGTAAAAGGATTTTCATTTGTTGGGCTTATGTTTGCTGCTAAATCTCCATATTCCCTGCCCTTATAATGAATATAACTAACATATAGGAGAAATAAGTATTAACCTTTAAGATTAATCCTGTTAACCTTGGGTTAAATAAATTCCTTTCTTGATTGTAACTCACTACACCCTCACCCTATAGGAATGCAACTTTATCTGGAGGGTGGTGCCTGGTTTAAGAAAAACTACCCTTGGAAGAAATGAGGTTTTTGGTTATCAGAAAGAAAGGATCATAGAATGTCAGCAGGTCTCACTCATGGCCAGAAGATGATGTAATATCCCTAAGAACCCCAGGTGACTCTATTCATCCCTATGTGTAACAAAAGGTATATAAGCAAACCCCAAAATAAAGAAATCGGATCAGTTTCTGGAAAGACTGATTCCACCATGTCGCTTCTTTCTTGCTCCTGTTTCTCTGGCTGAATTCAGCCTCTTTTCTCTGCTAATTCTTCTACTACACTATCCGTTTCTAATCTCTCTCTATATCTGTGATTAAATATGTATTTTTCCAAAGATGCTGATGCCGTCCCCACCTTCGAATTCCCTGGATCCACCGGGGCTGGACCCTGGCAATCCTCTTCACAACTCAAAGCATGACTCCACTGAGGCAACCCAGGTGCTACCCTGAGATCTCTGTTGCAACTCGAGAGGAATCCCGAGATACTTGCCACAACTTGACAGGAACATAGAGTTTCCCACCTCAAGTTGGGATGAGACCAGGTTCCCCTGCAGGGATTTGAGAGGAAACCACATTTCCACATTGCAACTCAAAAAAAGGCCTGACTCACCTGAGGCAACAAGATAGGTTCCCTCAGGTCCCCGTCACAACTCGAGAGGAAGCCACAGCTTCCTGCCACAACTGGAGAAAAACCATGAGATTCACTCCTCATCATGAGATGAGGCCCAATTCCTCTTCAGTGTCTCGAGAGCAATCCCGAGTTCCCTCTCAAAACTTGAAAGGAGGCTTGAGTCTCTTTATGCACCTCCAGAAGTTCCCCGAGTTACCCATCACAACTCGAGAGGAATCCCGTTTCCTGCTGCAACCCGAGAAGAACCCACTGTTCCCCACCTCATCTCGAGATGAAGGCCGATTCCCCTGCTTAAATTCGAGAGGAGTCCCAACTTTCCACTCTCACCTCAAGAAGAGGCCTGTCGCACCTACTGCAACTCAAGAGGAACCCTGACGTTCCTGCCGCAAGTTGAAAGGACATCAAGTATCCTGCTGCAACTGGAGATGAGGTCCTATTCTTTTGCAGTGACATAAGAGGAATCCTGAGGGGCCCTTGAAACTCGAATGGAAGTCTGACTACACTGTGGCAACATGAGAGGTGCCCTGAGGTTCGTGTCACAACTCAAGAAGAATGCTGAGCTTTCTGCCACAACTCGAGAAAAATCATTAGATCCCCCCCTCAATGCGAGATGACCCCTGATTCATCTGCTGCACCTCCAGAGCAATCCCGAGTTCTCTTTCTAAACTTGAAAGGAAGCTTGACTCCCTTTATGCAACTCCAGAAGTTCCTCCAAGATACCCGACACAATTCAAGAGGAACCCCGAGTTTCCCTCCACAACTTGAGAAGAACCCTGTGTTCCCCACCTCATCTCGAAATGAGGGCCTATTCTGCTTTCACTAGAGAGGAATCCCTAATTTCAACTCACTCCTCAAGAGGAGGCCTGTCTCACTTATTGCAACTCAAGAGGAACACCAAATTTCCTGCCGCAAAATCGAAAGGACACCAAGTTCCCCCTCAAGTTGAGATAAAGCCTGATTCCCTTGCAGTGACTTGAATGGAACCCCCGAGTTTCCCCTCAAAACATGAAGGGAAGTCTGACTCCCCTGTTGCCCCTCTAGAAAAAGCCCGAGTTCTCCGCCTCAACTCGACAGGAGGCCTGACATCCCTTTTACAACTAAAGAGGAAAGGGGAGAGTTCCATGCCTCTACACGAGACAAGGCCTGATTCCTCTGTTGAAACTCAATAGGTACCCCAAGATGCCTGTTGCAACTGGAAAGGAACCCTGAGTATCATGCCTCAACTGGAAATGAGGCCCTATTCCACTGCAGCAACTGGAGAGGAATCCAGAGATGACCCTTCACAATTCAAAAGGAGGCCTGACTCCCCTGAGGCAAATTGAGTTTTTCACTGAGATCCCCATCACAACTCAAGAGGAACCCCAAAATTTTCATCACAACCCAAGAGGAATCTGGAGAATACTGTTAGAAATTGAATGGAGACCCAATTTTCCTGCCTCAACTTGAGATTAGCCTGATTCCCCAGCAGCACCTCAAAAGGAATCCTGAGTTCCCCCTCACAACTGGAAAGGAGACCTTGACAGGTTACCTGAGATCCCTGTCACAATGTGAGAGGAACCCTGAGATTCCCATTGCAACAGGAAATGAACACCGAGTTTCTGGCATCAAGTCGTGATGAGGTACAATTCCCCTCTAGCACCTCAAGAGGAATCCTGAGTTCTCCTTCGAAACTCAAAAGGAGGCTTGAATACCATTTTTCAACTCAAGCAGTTCCCCAGGATCCCCCTCGCAACTTCAAAGGAACCCCGACTTTCCTGATGCAACTCGAGAAAAGCCCAGTGTTCCCCATCTCATATCGAGATGGGGGCAGATTCCCGTGCTTCAATTCGAGAGGAATCCCAACTTTCCCCTCACATCAAAAGAGGAGGCCTGTCTCACATATGGCAACTCGAGAGGAACCCCGAGGTTTACTGTTGCAACACAAAAGGACACAGAGTTCCCCCTCAACTCGAGATAAGTCCTGATTCCCCTGCTTCGACTCCAGTGGAACCCCAAATTTCCCCTCACAACACGAAGGGAGGTCTGACTCCCCTGTTGCACCTCTAGAAAAAGCCCAAGATCCCTGCTTCAACACTACAGGAGGCCTTACACCCTTTTTACAACTCCGGTGGTAAGCGGAGTTCCATGCCTCAACAGGAGACAAGGCCTGACTCCCCTGTTGAAACTGATAGGAACCCTGAGATCCCTGTTGCAAATGGAGAGGAATCCTGAGTCTCCCGCCTCAACTCAAGATGAGGCCCTTTTCCCCTGAAGTGACTCGAGAGAAATTCCAAGGTGCCCTTCACATCTCAAAAGTAGGCCTTATTCCCCTAAGCCACACGAGAGGTTTCCTGAGGTCCTCTTCATAATTCGAAGGGAACCCCAAGCTTCCTGCCACACCTTGAGTAAAACCACAAGATTCCCACCTCAACGTGAGATGAGGCCTGATTCCCTGCAGCATCTTGAAAGCAATATTGATTTCCCTCTCTCGACTCAAAGTGAGGCCTGAATTCCTTTTTGCAACTCTAGAGATTTCCATGAGCTACCCGTCAGAACTCGAGATGAACCCTGAGTTTCCAGAAGCAACTGGAGAAGAACTCCGTGTTCCCAACTTCATCTCGAGTAGAGGGTTGATTCCCCTGCTCTGACTCGAGAGGAATCCTGACTTTCCCCTCGCACCTCAAGAGGAGGCCTGTCTCAGCTATTGTAACTTGAGAGGAACCCAACTTGAGAGGAACCCTGAAGTATCCTGCCACAAGTCGAAAGGATACTGAGGTCTCCCTCAACTCGAGATAAGTCCTGATTCCCCTGCTTTGACTCCAGTGGAACCCAAAATTTCCCCTCACAACATGAAAGGAGGTCTAACTCCCCTGTTGTACCTCTAGAAAAAGCCCAAGATCCCTGCTTCAACACTACAGGAGGCCTGACACCCTTTTTACAACTCCAGAGGTAAGTGGAGTTCCATGCCTCAACACAAGGTGAGGTTTGACTCCACTGTTGAAACTAATATGAACCCCAAGATCCCTGCTGCAACTGGAGAGTAACCCCAAGTTTCCTGCTACAACTTGAGATGAAGCCATATTTCCTTACAGGGACTTAGGATGAATCCCGAGGTGCCCTTCACCCTTGAAAGTAGGCCTGAC
Organism: Oryx dammah; assembly: GCF_014754425.2. NCBI lineage: Eukaryota > Metazoa > Chordata > Mammalia > Artiodactyla > Bovidae > Oryx > Oryx dammah. The sequence goes on from NW_024070202.1 coordinate 848,509, forward strand.
TCACCTTATCTAACATGAGAGTTTCCCTGAGTGCCTCATCGCAACTCGCGAGGAACCACGAGGTTCCCGCCACACCTTGAGAGAAACCACGAGGTTCCCCTCTCAATGCAACATGAGAATTGATTCCCCTGCAGCCACTCGGGAGCAATCCCGCATTACCCCTCAACACTCGAAAGGAGGCTTGACTTCCTTTATGCATTTCCAGAGGTTCCCCGAGATACCCATTGCAACTTGAAAGGAATCCCTTGATTCATGCTGCAACTCTAGAAAAGCTCTGTGTTCCCTTCATTTCGAGATGAGGGCCGATTCCCCTGCCTTGACTTGAGAGGAACCCCGACTTTCCCCTCGCATGTCACGAGGAGGCTTTTCTCACCTATTGCAAGTCGAGAGGAACCCCAAGGTTCCTGCCACAAGTTGGAAGGACACCGAGTTCCTCCTCAACTCGAGATAAGTCCTGATTCCCCTGCAGTGACTCGAATGGAACACCGAGTCTCCCTTCACAACATGAAAGGAGGTCTGACTCCTCTAGAAAATGTCTGAATTCCCTTCCACAACCTGACACCCCTTTTACACCTCGAGATGAAAGCAGAGCTCATGCCTCAATATGATACGAGGTCTGACACCCCTTTTACAACTCAAGAGGAAAGTAGAGTTCCATAACTCAAAATAAGACAACGCCTGACTCTGCTGTTAAAACTCAGTAGGAACCCGAGATCCTTGTCACAACTGGAGAAGAATCCCAAGTTTCACACCTCAACTAGAGATAAGGCCCTATCCCCCTGCAGAGACTCTAGAGGAATCCCGAGGTGCCCCTCGCAACTCGAAAGGAGGCCTGACTCCACTGTATCAACATGAGAAGTTCCCTGAGGATCCCATCTGAACTTGAGAGGAACCCAGAGCTTCCTGCTGCAACTCAAGAAAAACCACGAGATTCGCCACTTTACGTGTAATGAGGCTTGATACCCCTGCAGTGACTCTACAGCGATCCTGATTTCCCTCTTGAAACTTGAAAGGAAGCTTGACTCCATTTATGCAACTCCAGTGGTTCCCCGAGATACCCATCACAACTTTAGAAGAACATTGTGTTCTCCACCTCATCTTGAGATGAGGGCCGATTCCCCTGCTTTGACTCGAGAGGAGTCCTGACTTTCCCCTCACAATTCAAGAGGAGGCCTGTCTTATCTATTGCAACTCGAGAGGAGCCCTGAGGTTTCTGCCGCAAGTTGAAAGGACACCGAGTTCTCCCTCAGTTCAAGATAAGGCCTGATTCCCCTGCAGCGACTCGGATGGAACTCCGAGTTTCCCCTCACAACATGAAGGGAGATCTGACTCCCCTGTTGCACCTCTAGAAATAGGTGAGATCCCCACCTCAACTCGACATGAGAACTGACATCCCTTTTACCCTCAAGAAGAAAGCGGAGTTACATGACTCAACAGGAGACGAGCCCTGACTCCACTGTTGAAACTTGATAGGAATCCCGAGTTCCCTGTCACAAATGAGAGGAATCCTGAGTTTCATGCCTCAACTCGAGATGAGGCCCTATTCCTCTGCAGCGACTTGAGAGGAATCCCAAGGTTCCCCTCGCAAGTCGAAAGGAGGCTTGACTCCCCTGAGGCAACACAAGAGGTTCCCTGAGGTCTTCCTCTCAGCTCTAGAGGAACCCCAAGCTTCCTGCCATAACTCGAGATAAACCATGAGATTCCCCCCTCAACGTGAGATGAGCCCCAATTCCCCTGTAGTGACTTGAGAACAATCCCATGTTCCCCATTGCAACATGAAAGGAGGCTTGACCCCCCTTATGTAATTCCAGAGGTTTCTGAGATATCCATCACAACTCGAGAGGAACCCCGAGTTCCCACTGCAACTTGAGAAGAGTGCGTGTTCCCCACCTCATCTCGAGATGTGGACCGATTCCCCTGCTTTGACTCGAGAGGAATCCCGACTTTCCCCTTGCACCTCATGAGGAGGCCTATCTCACCTATCACAACTCGAGAGGAACCCTGAGGTTCCTGCTGCAAGTTCAAAGGACACCAAGCTCCCACTCAACTCCAGATTATGTTTGATTCCTCTGCAGACATAACCTTAACCCTAACCTCTAACCCTAACCCTAACCCCACTTGAAAGGGACCCCGAGTTCCCTTCACAACATGAAGGGAGGTCTGACTCCCCTGTTACACCTCTAGAAAAAGCCCAAGTTTCCCACCTCAACTTGAGATGAGGCCCTATCCCCTATAGCAACTCAAGAGGAATCCCGAGTTGCCCATCACAAATTGAAAGGAGGAATGACTTCCCTGCAGCACAAGAGACGTTCCCTGAGGTCCCCATCACATTTCAAGAGGAACCCCAAGCTTCCCAGTGCAACTCAAGAATAACCATGAAATCCCCTCTTCATTGCAAGATGAGACCCGATTCACCTAGAGTGACTCTAGAGCAATCCCGCATTCCCCTTCGAAACTTGAAAGGATGCTTGACTCACCTTATGCAACTCCAGTGGTTCCCCGAGTTACCTGCCACAACAAGAGAAGAGCCCCGTGTTCCCACCTCATTTCCCCTGCTTCAACTCGAGATGAATCCCGAACTTCCCCTCATACTTGAAAAGGTGGACCATCTCACTTATTGCAATTTGAGAGGAACCACGAGTTTCCTGCCTCAACTCAAGATGAGGCCTATTCCCCTGCAGCGACTTGAGAGGAATCCTGAGGTGCCCATGGCAAGGTGGAAGGAGGCCTGACCTCCCTTGGGCAACAGGAGAGATTCCCTGAAGTCCTGGTTGCAACTTGAGAGGAATCCCGCGTTTCCATCCACAAATTGAGATAAACCACGAGATTCCCCACTCAAACCAAGATGAGGTCTGATTACCCTGCAGCAACTTATAGAGCAATCATGATTTTCCCTTCACAACATGAGAGGAGGATTGACTCCCTTTTGGCAACTTGAGAGTTTCCCCGAGATTCCTGTTGGAACTCAAGAGGAACACCGAGTTTCCCGCCTCATCTCAAGATGAGGGACGATTCCCCTGCTTTCACTCGAGAGGAGTCCTGACTTCCCCCTCACACCTCAAGAGGAGGTCTGTCTTGCCTGTTGCAACTCGAGAGAATCCCCTAATTCCCCCTCACAACTCAAGAGAAACCCCAAGTTTCCTGCCACAACTTTGGAGGAACCCCAAGTTCCCCATCCCAACACCCTGAGGCAACTGCAGAGGATTCCCAAGAAGAGCCTATCCCACGCCAACTGGAGAAGAGCCCTCTACCACAACCAGAGAGGAAGCCTCATAGCGCAACTAAGCAGGAGACCAGCCCTGCCAAAAATAGCCAGTAGCTTCCTGCACTTCTCAACTAGAAAAAAGGCCCCTTCTCATTACAACTACAGAGGGGTCACCCACCTCCCAATTTGAGAAGAGCACTCTACTACGTCTAGAGAAAATTTCAACTGTCACAGTTAAAGAGGTGTTCCGCTGCCACAATGAGGGAGGTGGTGGCAAAAGACAACTAGAAATGAGCCGATTCACAGGAAATAGAGTGGACACCCACTGCAATGAGAGTGTACCCCAAGCCGTATCTAGAGAGTAGCCTCCCACACATTGTACTTAGACAGGGGCCAGCTTGCACTTCACTACTATAGAGGATCTGCCACACTGTAGCTCAAGAGGAGTCTCCACCACAACTGTAAAGGAACCCCGAGTCATATGCTGCAACTCAAGAGCCATCCCGAGTTCCCCACTGTAATTTCACAGGATCCCAAGGCTGGCACAAGGAAAGGGGCCACTGCACCAAATGACGGAGGGGCTCTCCAGCCAAAACTGAAGTGGATTCCCTAGGTACAACTTGAGAGGTGACCCCAGGATATCACACCTAGAGAGAAGACCTTCTGCCTCCAATTGAGGCTAGCTCCCTGAAGGAAGTTGAGTGCTGCTGCTGCTGGTGCTAAGTCACTTCAGTCATGTCCAACTCTGTGCAACCCCATGGACTGCAGCCTACCAGGCTCCTCTGTCCATGGGATTTGCCAGGCAAGAGTACTGGAGTGGGTTGTCATTGCCTTATCCAGAAGTCGAGTGCAGGCCCTCACAACTAGAGAGCCGCAGTCCCACGAATAGAAATGAGGAACCCATAGCTCCAAAGCAGGAAGGACCTCCCCCACTGAGACATGGACACCCCATCTGGAGAGGACACAGCCACGCCCCTCAAGAAGAGCTCTCCACCACAACTTGAGAGAAGCCTGCTAGACATCACACACAGAGAGGCGCCCCTCTTCTGCTAATATAGATGAACCTCACACCACAAGGAGAGAAGAGCTTGCACATCACCACTAGAGAGACTCAAAACCCTGGAACTACAGAGTGGACCCCAACCACAACAATAGAGTAGTCCCTTGCCAAAACAAGTGAGTAGTCACCCATCACTGCAACAAGCAAGACAGGAGCCTCCCTGCCCATCCCTGCAAGAGATGAGTCGCACCAAGAGAACTCGACAGGAGTCCCACCACAAGTTGCCAGGAACCCTGAGTACCAACCAAGCTTGAAGTGAACCCTGACTTCCCCACAACTCCAGTGCAATCCTGCATCCCATGATGCAAATACAGAGGAACACTGATTTCTTCTTGCACTTTGAGAGGAGCTCTCAGGCCACTGTGGCAATTGTCGAGGAAACGCCAAGTTTTCAGCAACAACTAGAGAAGAAACCCAAGTTTCTGCTGCAACTCCAGAGGAGGCCTGACACCCCTGCTGCAACTCGAGAGGAAACACGACTTCCCCACCTCAACTTGAGAGGAGTCCTGACTCCCCTGTTGCCACTCGAGAGGTATCCCCATATCCCCATTGCCACTCAAGAGGAACCCTGTGTTTCCCACTGCAAGTCAAAAGGAATCTGAGCTCCTCCTCAACTCGAGATAAGGCTTGATTCCCCTGCAGTGACTCGAATGGAACCCCGAGTTTTCCCTCACAACATGAAGGGAGGTCTGACTTTCCTGTTGCACCTTGAGAAAAATCCCGAGTTTCTCACCTCAACTCAACAGGAGACCTGACATCCCTTTCACAACTCGAGAGGAAAGTGGATTTCTATGATTCAACATGAGACAAGGCCTGACTCCCCTGTTCCAACTTGAGAGGACTCTGAGATCTCTGTCACAACTGGGAGGAACCCCGAGTTTCCAGCCCTATTCCCCTGCAGTGACTCGAGAGGGATCCTGAGTTCCCCCTTGCAACTTGAAGGGAGGCCTGACTCCCCTGAGGCAACACGGGAGGTTTCCTGAGGTCCCTGTTGCAAGTTGAAAGGAACCCTGAGCTTCCCACCACAGCTCAAGAGAAACCACCAGATTCCCCCCTCAACATGAGATAAGGCCTGATTTCCCTGCAGCGACTCGAGAGCAATCACGAGTTCCCCCTCACAACTTGGAAGGAGGCTTGATACCATTTTGGCAACTCGAGAGATTCCCAAGATACCCATCACAACTTGAGAAGAACCCTGTGTTCCCCACCTCATTTCGAGATGAGAGCTGATTCCCCTGCTTCCACTAGAGAGGAATCCCAACTTCCCCCTCATACTTCAAGAGGAGGCCTGTCTCACACATGATGCCTGGGGACTGCTGACTGTATATATCCATGGAAAACCTTAATCTCCAGAAGCAGAGATAAAGTTCTGATACGTGCATTGGATGACTGACTCTACTAATCTAAGCCTTAACCTTTTTCCAAATGGGGATTGTAATACCTATTTTTAAGAATAGCTGTGAAAATAGAATGCAAGACTAAATTCATTGGGTTTAAAATAAATTCATAAAATCAAAGTCCCCTATGTGGAAGTAGGGAATCAAATGATGTGAAATTATTTTCTGCCAAAACAGTTTCTTCAAAGACTTGTACAATTTTAAATGAGCTATGATAATCTAGGTTCAAGATAAATACAATTTTTTGGCTGTTTATATCATTTTACACTATATTTTTTTCTATTAAGTGAAAGATAACCAGCTATTGCTCTAATTAGTTATATTTTGGTTATTATTTGGGATCATATTCTCTTATGTTTTACTATTTGTAAACCTCTATGCAGTTTTGTGTGTGAGATAGTTTAATCTTTTCCCAGATATCTAATGAGATGTTAATACAAAGATAAAATACAAAATTAGATTTAAAACATGATTATTTCCAAACTGTAATGTTAAATTTTCCCCTAATCTGTTCCCTCAAAACTAAGATTGCTGATAAATATTCTATTACTTGTAGATTTTCTTTTTAGACTTTTAAAGTTTTATTTTTGTTTGATCTGGAAGTTATTTTGTTTGAATTTATCTTAAAATTTTTTGCACAATTGATAAACATTAAGAATATTATCTTATTCAGTATTCTGGGAGGTGGGCCATAGAGGATCCTGCTGTGATTTATGTCAGAGAGTGTTTTGCCTATGTTCTTTAGGAGTTTTATGGTTTCTGGCCTTATGTTTAGATCTTTAATCCATTTTTACTTTATTTTTGTGTATGGTGTTAGAAAGTGTTCTAGTTTCATGCTTTTACAAGTGGTTGACCAGTTTTCCCAGCACCACTTGTTAAAGAGATTGTCTTTAATCCATTGTATATTCTTGCCTCCTTTGTCGAAGATAAGGTGTCCATAGGTGTGTGGATTTATCTCTGAGCTTTCAATTTTGTTCCATTGATCTATATTTCTGTCTTTGTGCCAGTACCATACTGTCCTGATGACTGTGGCTTTGTAGTAGAGCCTGAAGTCAGGCAGGTTGATTCCTCCAGTTCCATTCTTCTTTCTCAAGATTTCTTTGGCTATTGAAGGTTTTTCGTATTTCCATACAAATTGTGAAATTATTTGTTCTAGCTCTGTGAAAAATACCACTGATAGCTTGATAGGGATTGCACTGAATCTATAGATTGTTTTGGGTAGAATACTCATCTTCACTATATTGATTCTTCTGATCCATGAACATGGTATACTTCTCCATCTATTAGTGTCCTCTTTGATTTATTTCACCAGTGTTTTATAGTTTTCTATATATAGGTCTTTAGTTTCTTTAGGTAGATATATCCCTAGGTATTTTATTCTTTTCATTGCAATGGTGAATGGAGTTGTTTCCTTAATTTTTTTTTCTACTTTCTCATTATTAGTGTATAGGAATGCAAGGGATTTCTGTGTGTTGATTTTATATCCTGCAACTTTACTATATTCACTGATTTAGCTTTAGTAATTTTCTGGTGGAGTCTTTAGGGTTTTCTATGTAGAGAATCATGTCATCTGCAAACAGTGAGTTTTACTTCTTCTTTTCCAATTTGGATTTCTTTTATTTCTTTTTCTGCTCTGATTGTTTTGGCCAAAACTTCCAGAACTATGTTGAATAATAGTGGTGAAAATGGGAATGGGCACCCTTGTCTTGTTCCTGACTTTAGGGGAAATGCTTTCAATTTTTCACCATTGAGGACAATGTTTGATGTGGGTTTATTATATATAGCTTTTATTATGTTGAGGTATGTTCCTTCTAGTCCTGCTTTTTGGAGAGCTGTATTTTTTTTTAACCATAAATGGATGTTGAATTTTGTCAAAGGTTTTCTCTGCATCTATTGAGATAATCGTATGGCTTTTATTTTTCAATTTGTTAATGTGGTGTATTACATTGATTGATTTGTGGATATTGAAGAATCCTTGTATCCCTGGGATAAAGCCCACTTGGTCATGATATATGGTCTTTTTAATCTGTTGTTGGATTCTGAATGCTAGAATTTTGTTAAGGATTTTTGCATCTATGTTCATCAGTGATATTGGCCTGTAGTTTTTTGTTTTTTTTTTTTTTTGTGTGTGTGTGTGTGTGGTATCTTTTTCAGGTTTTGGTATTAGGGTGACAGTAGCCTCATAGAATGAGTTTGGAAGTTTATCTTCCTCTGCAATTTTCTGGAAGAGTTTGAGTAGGATAGGAGTTACAAGCAAGGTGAAGACAGCGTTCAGAATGGGAGAAAATAATAGCAAATGAAGCAACTGACGAACAACTAATATCAAAAATATATAAACAATTCCTGCAGCTCAATTCCAGAAAAAATAAACGACTCAATCAAAAAATGGGCCAGAGAACTAAATAGACTTTTCTCCAAAGAAGACATACAGATGGGTAACAAACTCATGAAAAGATGCTCAACATCACTCATTATCAGAGAAATGCAAATCAAAACCACAATGAGGTACCATTTCATGCCATTTAGAATGGCTGCTATCCAAAAGTCTACAAGCAATAAATGCTGGAGAGGGTGTGGAGAGAAAAGAACCCTCTTACACTGTTGGTAGGAATGCAAACTAGTACAGCCACTATGGAGAACAGTGTGGAGATTCCTTGAAAAACTGGAAATAGTACTTCCTTATGACCCAGCAATCCCACTGCTGGGCATACACACCAAAGAAACCAGAATTGAAAGAGATACATGTACCCTAATGTTCATCACAACACTGTTTATAATAGCCAGGACATGGAAGCAACCTAGATGACCATCAGCAGATGAATGGATAAGAAAGCTGTGGTACATATACACAATGGAGTATTAATCAGCCATTAAAAAGAATACATTGCAATCAGTTATAATGAGGTGGATGAAACTGGAGCCAATTATACAGAGTGAAGTAAGCCAGAAAGAAAAACACCAATACAGTATACTAACACATATAAATGGAATTTAGAAAGATGGTAACAATAACCTTGTATGCAAGACAGCAAAAGAGACACAGATGTATAGAACAGTCTTTTGGACTCTGTGGGAGAGGGAGAGGGTGGGATGATTGGGGAGAATGGCATTGAAATTTTTATAATATCATATAAGAAATGAATCGCCAGTCTAGATTGGATGCATGATACAGGATGCTTGGGGATGGTGCACTCGGATGACCCAGAGGGAGTTATGGGGAGGGAGGTGGGAGGGGGGTTCAGGATTGGGAACACATGTATACCCATGGCAGATTCATGTCAATGTATGGCAAAACCAATAGAATATTGTAAAGTAACTAGCCTCTAATTAAAATAAATAAATTTAAATTAAAAAAAGAATATTATCTTATTCAATAACATTTCAATATATACTTGATCTTGACACTATGGATTAAATCATATGTTTAATGTACAGGTACACTATTCACATTCTCTCCAATTTGTTTCCTTTGTTGCTAGTATCTGAGAGCAAACTTTTTTTTTTTATTGTTTTTTCACTATATTTTTTTGACATATTTTTGTCAAATAATTAATTTAAAAAATAAAGGTCATTGTTGTTTTATCCCAGTTACAAAGAAACAATACATTTTGTATATGGGAAACATACACAAAAGTAAACAAGAAAAACTCAAAATTTAAAACATAATCCTTTTTAATATTTGTTTTTTAAATTTATTTTTTATTGAAGGGTAATTTCTTTACAGAATTTTGCTGTTTTCTGTCAAACCTCAAAGTGAATCAGCCATAGGTATACATATATCCCCTCCCATTTGAAACTCCCTCCCATCCCTCCCCCTATCCCATACCTGTAGGTTGATACAGAGCCCCTGTTTGAGTTTTCTGAGACATACAGCACATTCGCATTGGTATCTATTTTACATATGGTAATGTAAGTTTCCATTTTACTCTTTCTTTACATCTCACCCTCTCCTCCCCTCTCCCCATGTCCATAAGTCTATTCCCTTTGTCTGTTTCTCCATTGCTGCCCTGTAAATAAATTCTTCAGTACCATTTTTTAGATTCCATATATATGCATTAGAATACAATATTTATTTTTCTCTTTTTGACTCACTTCACTCTGTATAAAAGGTTCTAGGTTCATCCACCTCATTAAGACTGATTCAATTTTTTTCTTTTTTTTATAGGTGAGTAATATTCCAGTGTATATATGTACCACAACTTCTTTATCCATTCATCTGTTGATGGACATGTAGGGTGCTTCCACATTCTAGCTATTGTAAATAGTGCTGCAATGAACAATGGAATACATGTATCTTTTTCAATTTTGGTTTCCTCAGAGTGGGATTGGTGGGTCATATGGGGGTTTTATTCCTATTTTTTTTCAGGGGATCTCCATACTGTCTTCCATAGTGGCTGTATCAATTTATATTTCCACCAATATTGCAAGAGCATTCCCTTTTCTCAACACCCTCTCAAGTATTCATTGTAGACTTTTTGATTATGGCCATTCTGACCTGTGTGAGGTGTTATCTCACTTTTTTTTTAATGGAAATTTCCTTTATTAAATGTCTGGTAATTTGTACCATCCAGAAAGCACAGTCCTTATCAATTCTCTGTGGAAAGTTCACTGCTTATTTTTTACTTATTTTAAATTTTATTTTTAAAATTTTTTACTGAACTATAGTAGATTTACAATATTATAGTAGTTTCAGGTGTACAACACAGTAATTCAGTATTTTTACAGATTTTACTCTTTTAAATGTCATCATACAATAATGGCTATAATTCTTTACCTGATACAAAATAAACTTGATGCTATTTTATACATAAGAATTTTTAATCTCTTAATCCCATACATGTAATTTGTCCCACCATATTTCTGTCTCTCCTTTGGTAACCAATAATTTGTTTTCTATGTCCTTGTAGTTGCTAAGCTGTGTCTGAGTCTTTGCTACCTTATGGACTAGAGATTGGCAGGCTCCCCTGTCCATGGGATTCTCCAGGCTAGAACACTGGAGTGGGTTGCCCTCATTGTAGTTATGATTTTCATTTCTCTAATAATGAGTGATGTTGAGCATCTTTTCATGTGTTTGTTAGCCATCAGTGTGTCTTCTTTGGAGAAATGTTTGTTTAGGTCATTTCCCCACTTTTTGATTGGGTTGTTTGGATTCCTGGTATTGAGCTGTATGAGCTGCTTGTGTATTTTGGAAATTATTCCTTTGTCAATTTTTTCATTTGCTATTATTTTCTCCTATTCTGAGGGTTGTCTTTTGACCTTGCTTAGAGGTTCCTTTGCTGTGAAAAAGCTTTTAAGTTTAATCAGGTCCCACTTGCTTACTTTTATTTTTATTTCTTTTACTCTGGGAGATGGGTCACAGAGGTTCATGCTTCAATTTATGTCACTAAGTGTTCTGCTTATGTTTTCCTCTAACAGTTTTATAGTTTCCAGTCTTACATTTAGATCTTTAATCCAGTTTGAGTTTATCTTTGTGTGTGGTGTTAGGAAGTGTTCTAATTTCATTCTTTTATGTGGCTGTCACATTTTCCCAGCACTCCTTATTTAAGAGGCTCTCTTTGCCCCATTGTATATTCTTGCCACCTTTGTCAAAAATAAGGTACCCATAGGTGCATGGATTTACTTCTGGGCTTTATATCTTGTTCCATTGGTCTATATTTCTCTTTTTGTGCCAATACCGTACTGGTTTGATGTATAGTATATACTTATATTATACTAAATATTTGTAGTATAATCTGAAATCAGGAAGGTGGATTCCTCCAGCTCAATTCTTCTTTCTCAAGACTGCTTTGGCTATTCGGGGTCTTTAGTGTCTCCATATGAATTGTGAAATTTTTTTTCCTAGTTCTGTGAAAAATGTCATTGGGAATTTGATAGGGATTGCATTGAATCTGTAGATTGTATTTGGTAGTATAGTCATTTTCACATTCTTCTTACCCAGGAACATGGAATATCTCCCCATCTGTTTATGTCATCTTTGATTTGTTTCATAAGTGTCTTATAATTTTCAATGTACAGTTCTTTTGTCTCCATAAGTAAGTTTACTCCTACATATTTAATTACTTTTGTTGTACTGGTGAATGGGATTGATTCCTTAATTTCTTTCTGATTTTTCATTGTTAGTATATATAAATGCAAGTAACTTCTGTGTATCAATTTTGTATCCTGCAACTTTGCTTAGTTCACTGATTAGCTCTGGTAATTTTCCGTTTACTATCTTTAATGTTTTCTATGTACAGTATCATGTCATCTGCAAACAGTGAGAGCTTTACTTCTTCTTTTCCAATCTGGATTCTTTTTATTTCATTTTCTTCTCTGATTGCTGTAACTAGGACTCCCAGAACTATGCTGAATAATAGTGGTGAAAGTAGACACCCTTGTTTTGTTCCTGATCTTAGGGGGAATGCTTTCAGTTTTCCACCATTGAGAATAATGTTTCCTGTAGGCTTATCATATATGGCCTCTACTATGTTGAAGTAGGTTTCTTTTATGCCCATTTTTTGAAGGGTTTTAATCATAAATCGGTGCTAAATTTTGCCAAAGTATTTTTTTTTGCCTCTATTGAGGTTATCATATGCTATTTATCTTTCCATTTGTTAATATGGTGTATCACATTGATTGATTTACATCTATTGGGGAATCCTTGCATCCCTGGAATAAACCAAATTTGATCATGGTATATGAGCTTTTTGATGTGTTGCTGAATTCTGTTTGCTAAGATTTTGTTGAGGATTTTTGCATCTATGCTCATCAGTGATATTGGCCTGTAGTTTTCCTTTTCTGTGTTGTCTTTGTCTGGTTTTGGTATCAGGGTGATTGTGGCATCATAGAATGAGTTTGAAAGTGTTCCTTCCTCTGCAATTTTTTGAAAGAGTTTTAGAAGGATATGGATTAGCTCTTCTCTCAATGTTGGATATAAATCTCCTATGAAGCCATCTGGTCCTGGGCTTTTGTTTTTGGGGAGATTCTTTATCACAGCTTCAATTTCAGTGCTTTTAGTTGGGTTGTTCATAATTTTTATTTCTTTCTGGTTCAGTCTTGGAAGATTGAACTTTTCTAAGAATCTGTCAATTTCTTCCCAGTTGTCCATTTTATTGCCATATTGTTGACCATAATAGTCTCATAATCCTTTCCATTTCTGCATTGTCTGTTGTAATCTCTACTTTTTCATTTCTAATTTTGTTGAATTGTTTCTTCTCTCTGCTTTTCTTGATGAGCCTGGCTAATGGTTTGTCAAATTTGTTTATATTCTCAACAAACCAATTTTAAGTTTTATTAATCTTTACTATTGCTTCTTTCATATCTTTATGATTTCTTTCCTTCTACTAATTTTGGTGTTTTCTTTGTTCTTCTTTTTCCAGTTGTTTTAGGTTAGGTTGTCTATTCAATATTTTTCCTGTTTCTTGAGGTGGGATTGTATTGCTATAAACTTCCATCTTAGAACTGGTTTTGCTGCATCCTATAGGTTTTGAGTTGTCGTGTTTTCATTGTCATTTGTTTCTAGAAATTTTTTGATTTTCCTTTTGATTTCTTCAGTAACCTGTTGGGTATTTAGAAATGTGTTGTTTAATCTATATGTGTTTGTGTTTCTTACAGTTTTTTCCTTGCAATTGATACCTAGTCTCATAGCTTTGTGGTCAGAGAAGATATCTGATACTATTTCAATTCTCTTAAATTTATTGAGGCTTGATTCCTGACCCAAGATGTGATTTATCCTGGGGAATGTTCTATGTGCGCTTGAGAAGAAGGTATATTCTTCTGTATTTGGATGGGATGTCCTGAAGATATTAATGATATCCACCTCATCTAGTGTATCATTTAAGACTTGAGTTTCCATATTAATTTTCTGTTTTAATGACCTGTGCATTGGTGTGAGTGGGTGTTAAAGTCTCCTACTACTATTGTGTTACTGTTAGTTTCTCCCTTTATGTCTGTTACTGTTTGTCTTATGTATTGAGGTGCTCCTATGTTCGATGCATAGATATTTACAATTATTAGGTCTACCTGCTGGATTGATCCCTTGATCATTGTGTAGTGTCCTTCTTTATTTCTTGTAATATTCTTTATTTTAAGGTAATCTTTTGTCTGATATGGATTGCTACTCTACCTTTCTTTTGCTTCCCATTTGCATGGAATATATTTTTCGATCCTCTCACTTTCAGTCTATATGTATCTTTAGGTCTGAATTGAATTTCTTATAGGCAGCATATATATAGGTCTTGATTTTCTGTCCATTCAGCCAGTCTATGTCTTTTGGTTGGAGCATTTAATCCATTTACATTTAAAGTAATTATTGACATATATGTTCCTATTGCCATTTTCTTAATTGTTTGGGGTTGATTTTGTAGATCTTTTTTCTTTTCCTGTATCTCTTGACTATATAAGTCCCTTTAACATTTGTTGTATAGCTAAATTTTCTTGTCTCTAAAGCTTTTTAGTTCTCCATTAGTTTTGAATGAGATTCTTGCTGGGTACAGTAATCTTGGTTGTAGATTTTCCCCTTTCATTTCTTTAAATATATCTTGCCGTTTCCTTCTGGCCTGCAGAGTTGCTATTGAAAGATCAGCTGTTAAGCATATGGGGTTTCCCTTGTATGTTACTTGCTGTTTTTCTCATGCTGCTTTTGGTATTGGTATTCTTTCTTTGCATTTTGTCTTTGTTAGTTTGATTAGTATGTGTCTCAGTGTGTTTCTTCATGGGTTTACCCTGTAGAGGACTCTTTGTGCCTCTTGGACATGATTGACTATTTCCTTTCCCATGTTGGGGAAATTTTCCTCTATAATCTCTTCAAAATTTTTCTCATATGCTTTCTTTTTCTCTTCCTCTTCTGTGACACCTGTAATTCGAATGTTGGTGCATTTGATATTGTCCCAGTGGTCTCTGAGGCTATCCTTTTTTTTTTTTTAATTTTTACTTTATTCTGCTCTACAGAAGTTATTTCCAACATGTTGTCTTCCAGCTCACTGATTAGTTCTTCTGCTTCAGATATTCTGCTATTTATTCCTTCTAGAGCATTTTTAATTTCAGTAATCATGTCGTTTGTCTCTGTATGTTTATTCTTTTATTCTTCTAGGTCTTTGTTAATTGATTCTTGCATTTTCTCCCCTTTGTTTTCACAGTTCTTGATCTTTTTACAATCATTATTCTGAAAATTTTTCAGGTAGTTTGCCTATTTCCTCTTCATTTATTTGTACTTCTGTTTCTAGTTTACTCCTTCATTTGTGAGTATTTCTCTGCCTTTTCATTACTATTTTTAATGTATTGTGCTTGAAGTCTCTTTTTCACAGTCTTCAGTGTTGAATTTGTTCCTTCTTTTGGTTTCCTTCCTCCTAAAGTTGATCCAGTGGTTTAAGTAAGCTTTGCATAGGGTGACACTTGTGCTGAGTTTTTGTTTGTTTGTTTTTCCTCTGATGGGCAAGGCTGAGTGAGGTGGTAATCTTGTCTGTTGATGGTTGGGTTTACATGTTTGTTTTGCTTGTTGTTTAGATGAGTAGTCCTGCACAGGGTTCTACTGATGGTTGGGTGATGCAGGGTCTTGTATTCAAGTGGTTTCCTTTATGGGGGTTCTCACTATTTGATACTCCCTAGGGTTAGTTCTCTGGTACTCTAGGGTCTTGGAGTCAGTGCTCCCACTCCAAAGGTTCGGGGCTTGATCTCTGGTCAGGAACAAAGATTCCACAAGTTGTTTGTTATGGCATTACATGAGATTAAAACAAATATCCAAAAGCAATAAACCAAAAAGGAATCCAAGACAAATGGCAGTTACAAAATCAGACAAATAATGCTTAAAATAGTGGAATATATACATATACGCATATATACACTCAAAAGCAAAGCCAAGAGAGTCCAAGAAAAATAAGGTAAAGTAGATTGACCCAGCGAACAAAGGAAATAAAAAATTATATTTGCCAGTTTAGAACAAAACTAATTAAAGCATAAACTGGAAAACAACACTAGAGCAAGGTGCAAAGTGTGGAGAAAGCAATGAAAATAAAACTAACAAATATGTTGAGAGGAAAGGATATAAAAGAAAAGAATAAACTGGTAAAGTTGAATAGAGGTAGATGAAGGTTTATATACATTAAAGATTAACTCAAGGGGAAAAGAACAGTAGGAAAAGCAAACAAAAGAATCAATGTAGAACAAATATAATAGGTTTAAAAATTAAGACTTAAAATTATAACAAACAGAAAGAAAAAGAGATAAAAAGGAAGAACCACAACAAAAAAAGGAAACAAAGAAGAAATCTCCACAGAACTGCAAAAGAGGCAGAAGTTTTTAACAATAAGTGTGACTGAATATACACACAGACACATATACATGTAAGCAAAATCAAAACAGTCCAACAAAAATAAAGTACAATAAATTGACTTGGTGAACAATGTAAACCAAAAATTAAACCTACCAGTTAAGAACAAAACCAACTAAAGCATGAACTGGAAAACCAAACTAAAACAAGGTGCTAATTGGGGAATAAAGCAATGAAAACAAAACCAACAAATATGTTGAGAAGAAAGGAAAGAAAGAAAGAGTTATGGCCCTATCAGAGACTTTTTAAATAAATTTTTGGAAGTTTCCCCCGATCCTCAAGTTGTGATTGTTTTTCCGTTTTTCTATTTTAGTCTCTAGCCATTAAATCCTGGCCCAACCAGGATCGTTTTTGCCTGGACTAAAGCAATTGCCTCTGTATCAATCAGGGTTGAACAGGACAATCATAACTGTTTGAGGCATTTCAAATAGAGGGGCTTTTTGTACTGCATAGGCAATACAGGAAATTGCTTATGCATCCATGGCTGAGAAGGTGAACAGGATTGTGGAGCAATGTCAACAAAAAATACAATAACTGGGCTAGAGGTACAGATGGTGAGTTGATGCTCCCAGACTCCAAAGCCAGAGTATCCCAGAAAACCTAGAATTATGAAGAGTCTGAAACAGTGGATTTTGGCTGCCTGGAAGACAAAAAGGGAGAGGCACAGCCAGCTTCTCCCTTGACCTGTCTCCATCTTTCCTAGACCCTTTTCTGGCTAACTGGAAGGGAGCAGCAAAGTTGAGTGCACTGAAATCCTGAGGAATTGCAAAGACCAGGCCTCCCTGTCATCCCTGTCCAGACAGAGAGCAGAACAGAGTGTCAGGGAACCAACAGTAATTAAAAAGCAAAAGCAATAGAATATTATTCAGCTATAAAAAGTATCACATTCAAGTCAGATCTAATGAGGTGGATGAACCTTGAGCCTATTATACAGAGTGAAGTAAGGTAGAAAGAGAAAGACAAATACAAAGATGGTACTGACGATCCTACATGCCAGGCAACAAAGGAGACACAGATAAGAACAGACTTTTGGACTCATTGGGGAAAGGTGAGGGTGGGATGATTTGAGAGAATGACATTGAAACAAGTACATTACCATATGTAAAATAGGTGACTAGTGCAAGTTCAGTGCATGAAACAGGGCACCCAAAGCTGGTGCTCTGGGACAACCCAGAGGGATACGGTAGGAAGGGAGGTGGGAGAGAGTTTCAGGATAGGAGGGGACACATGTATCAGTTCAGTTCAGTTCAGTCACTCAGTCGTGTCCAACTCTTTGCGATGCCATGAATTGTAGCACGCCAGGCCTCCCTGTCCATCACCAAATCCAGGAGTTCATTCAGACTCACGTCCATTGAGTCAGTGATGCCACCCAGCCATCTCATCCTCTGCCGTCCCCTTCTCCTCCTTCCCCCAATCCCTCCCAGCATCAGAGTCTTTTCCAATGAGTCAAATCTTTGAATGAGGTGGCCAAAGTACTGGAGTTTCAGCTTTAGCATCATTCCTTCCAAAGAAATCCCAGGGATGATCTTCAGAATGAACTGGTTGGATCTCCTTGCAATCCAAGGGACTCTCAAGAATCTTCTCCAACACCACAGTTCAAAAGCATCAATTCTTTGGTGCTCAGCTTTCTTCACAGTCCAACTCTCACATTCATACATGACCACAGGAGAAACCATAGCCTTGACTAGACGGACCTTAGTTGGCAAAGTAATGTCTCTGCTTTTGAATATGCTATCTAGGTTGGTCATAACTTTTCTTCCAAGGAGTAAGCGTCTTTAAATTTCATGGCTGCACTCACCATTTGCAGTGATTTCGAAGCCCCCCCAGAATAAAGTCTGACACTGTTTCCACTGTTTCCTCATCTATTTCCCATGAAGTGATTGGACCAGATGCCATGACCTTCGTTTTCTGAATGTTGAGCTTTAAGCCAACTTTTTCACTCTCCTCTTTCACTTTCATCAGCTTTTTAGTTCCTCTTCAGTTTCTGCCATAAGGGTGGTGTCATCTGCATATCTGAGGTTATTCATATATCTCCTGGCAATCTTGATTCCAGCTTGTGTTTCTTCCAGTCCAGCGTTTCTCATGATGTACTCTGCATAGAAATTAAATAAGCAGGGTGACAATATACAGCCTTGACATACTCCTTTCCCTATTTGAAACCAGTCTGTTGTTCCATGTCCAGTTCTAACTGTTGCTTCCTGACCTGCATACAGATTTCTCAAGAGGCAGGTCAGGTGGTGCAATATTCCCATCTCTTTCAGAATTTTCCACAGTTAATTGTGATCCACACAGTCAAAGGCTTTGGCATAGTCAATAAAGCAGAAATAAATGTTCTTCTGGAACTCTCTTGCTTTTTCTATGATCCAGCAGATGTTGGCAATTTGATCTCTGGTTCTTCGGCCTTTTCTAAAACCAGCTTGAACATGTATACCTGTTGCCAATTCATGTTGATGTATGGTAAAAAAAAAAAAATCAAAATATTGTAAAGTAATTATCCTCCAATTAAAATAAATAATTTCAAAAAAGCAAAAGCATAGCAATAACAATGAGCCTGGGGAAAGCAAAGAATATGATTTCAGGAGTTACCACATTATTAGATTCAAATGTCCAGTTTTCAACAAAAATATAATAAAGCCTACAAAGAAACATGAAAATATGGTTCATTCAAAGGAAAAAAAAAATAAATCAATAGACATGGTTCCTGAAAAAATCCAGATGGCATATCTATTTAAGTAAAATCTTGAAAACAGTTATTAAAACATGCTCAAAGAACTAAAGAAAGGTGAGAGAAAGTCAAGAAAATAATGTATGAGCAAAATGGAAATATCATTGAAGAGACAGAAAACTTAAAAAGAAATGATAAACAAATTTTAGAGCTGAAAAATACAATAACTGAAATTAGAAATCGCTAGAGGGATTCAATGACCAGATTTGAACAGACAGAAGAAATAAGCCAATAAACATAAAGATAAGACATTAAAATTCATCAAGTCAGGGTAACAGAAGGAAAGAATATTGAAGAAAAGTGAGCTAGCCTGAATGAACTGCAGGACATTATCAAGGGGACCCACATGTGTGCTGTGGGAATCTCAAAGGAGAAGAGAATAAAAAACAGAGAGCATATTTGAAGAAATAATGCAAGACAACTTCCAAAATTTTATGAAAAATATTAATATCAATAGCTAAGAAGCTCAACAAACTCCATGCAAGGTAAATCAAAAGGCCAATTGGGACAAATTATAATCAAAATTTCAAAAGCCAGAGACAAAAAGAAAATCTTGAAGACAATAAGAGAAATGAATTATCAAGTGGTCCTTTATAAGAGCAGATTTCTCATCATAAATTTTGGAGGTTGGATACCAATGGGCTTGTATAATAAAAGTTAAAAAAAAAAGTTTGTCAACCAAAGACTTTATATCTGGCAAAAGTGTCCTACAAAATTAAGGGAGAAATTAAAACATTTCCATACAAACCAAAACTGAGTGAGTTGACCACTAGACGTGCCTTGTGAGAAATGTTCAAGAGTCCTGTAAAGTGAAGTGAAAAGTGACTAGATAGTAATTCACAATTGCATTGGAAATAAAGCATTTCCATATAAACCAAAACTGAGTGAGTTGACCACTAGACCTGCCTTATGAGAAATGTTCAAAAGTTCTGCAAAGTGAAATGAAAAGTCACTGATAGTAACTCAAAGTTGCATTGGAAATAAATACCTCAAATAGGCAGATAAATAAGAAATATGATTATAACAATGGTTCTTAACCACACTTTTTGTTGTCTACAGGATTTAAGAGACCAGCATGTTTAAAGCAAAATAATAATAATAATAATGATAAAGTGTATATAACTGAAAACTAGTATTGTAACTTGCCAGGATCCAGCCCTGGTGGATGCAGGGTAATTCGAAGGGGAGACGGAATTGGCTTCCTAGGAAAAAGCTATTTAATTAGAAATATAAAGAGAGATTAGAAAAGAATAATGTAGTAGGAAAATTAGTGGAGAAAGATGTTGAGTAACTTGGTTTACGTGGAATACCAATAAAACTCCAAAACAAGGAGTTTGCACCACCTATGTAGGCCACTGGCGCCCACTTGAATAATGGAGGGTGCCCTGCCTTGGGCTCCCTTTCATGTGGGTCTTAGAAACCAGGGCAAAATTAGCAGTCTTGGTGAGTATCCACGCTCCAGATGAGAATTCAGCCAGAAGGGGGAAAAAAGAACAACATGGGGGAATCAGTCTTTCCAGAAACTGATCTGTCTTCTTTATTTTCAGGTTTGCTTATATACTTTTTGTTATACATAGGAATGAATACAGAGTCACGTGGGGTAAGCAGACCTGACCCTTGTCAAAATCAGGTGCTTCATATAAAAGTATACAAAGGTCTTAGGGGTTTTACATCATCTTCTGGCCATGAGGCCTGCTGACATTTTATGGTCCTTTCTGATAATGGTCAGTCAACCAGAAAACTTATTTATTCCAGGGGTGATTTTTCCTTAAGCTAGGCACCACCCTCTGAAGGTACCAGATAAAGTTGCATTCCTATAGGGTGAGGGTGCAGGGGATTATAGTCAAGAAAGGAATTTACTTAGCCTAAGGTTTAACATGATTAATATCGAAGGTTAATACTTATTTCTCCTATATGCTAATTATATTCATTATAAGGGCAGGGAATATGGAGATTTAGCAGCAAATATTGGCTCAACAAATGAAAAACCCTTCACCAATATAATTTCTAATCAACCCACTATACTATATTAATAATTTCCTAACTTCTCAAAAGAATCTGTATTTAGAAAGCTTAAAGCATCTCGTGCCTCTCATGGTTGGGAGGCTGTAAACAATCACATGTGGCTGGATGAACCTGTTCAGGCAGGCTAGAGAACCTTCAGAGGAGTTTGTAAGTTGAAACACTCTTGTCACACCCAGGAATTTTTATTGACTGGAGCTGCAAGTTGACTCCTTCTCTGAGAGAGGTGGTGGGGGACAGCCCCTCATAAAGTCAGAGGTGTAAGTGAGCATAAAACAGCAAAGTAGGCAGACTCTGGTTTGGGGGGTAGATGCTTGGGAACATGGGGTCTCCTGAGGCTCGATCCCACCTTTGCATAATGCTGAGCCTCTTTCCTCATGACTTTTGCCACGGGTGGAGTTCCTCACACTGGCTCCCGGCAGCAACTTTGGTTTGCAACTTCAAATCTTGTTTTCTATAAGTACAAAATTTAAGAAACTAATGCATTTAAAAGAATTATTAGTTTATGGTTTTGGGCACACTGTGTATGAAGATATATTTTTTTGACATTGATAACTGATAGGGACAGGGATGAGTTGTAAAGAAGAAGAGCTTTTTGTGTTATTGAAGTTAATGTAATACAAATTTAAAGAGTTAGGGATGTGAAATATAATTCCCATGGTAAGCATAAAGAAAATACCTGCATAATATATATATATATAATTGAGAATGATTTTAAACATTTCAATGCAAAGAAATCAACTAAACATAAAATAAGAGAGTGATGTAGGAAATGAGAGACAAAAAAAGAAAAGAAAAAGCTGTAAGGCATATAGAAAGCAAATAGAAAAATGACATATGTCACTTTGTATCCATAATTACTTAATGTAACAATTATACTTCCTAATCAAAAGAAAAAGTTTGGCAGAGTGGATGAAAACACATGGTCTGGTTGTAAGTTGTATACCTAAAACTTACTTTAGATTCAAAGACACAAAAAATTGAAAGTGAAAGAATGGAAAATCAGTAAAGTTAGTAAAATACAAAGTCAATACACAAAACCAGTTGCATTTCTATGTACTAACAATCAACAGTCTGAAAGGATATTACAGTTTCTTTTTTTTTTTTTTTTTGATGGTTTATTTTTTCATTTATTTATTTTTTATTTTACTTTACAATTCTGTATTGGTTTTGCCATACA
The DNA here is from genome assembly GCF_014754425.2 of Oryx dammah. Taxonomy (NCBI): domain Eukaryota; kingdom Metazoa; phylum Chordata; class Mammalia; order Artiodactyla; family Bovidae; genus Oryx; species Oryx dammah. The sequence goes on from NW_024070202.1 coordinate 870,404, forward strand.
TTGACATGAATCCACCATGGGTGTACATGCATTCCCAAACATGAACCCCCCTCCCACCCCCCTCCCCACAACATCTCTCTGGGTCATCCCGTGTACCAGCCCCAAGCGTGCCATATCCTGCATTGGACATAGACTGGCAATTCGATTCTTACATGATATTATACATGTTTCAGTGCCATTCTCCCAAATCATCTCACTACAAAACAATTTCATTTACAATAGTATCAAAAGTAATAAAATACTTAGGAATTAGCCAAGAGGTGAAAAACTTTTACAATGAATACTATGAAACATTTCTGAAATTATTTAAAAAAGGAAACATATTCCTTGTTCATGGATTCAAAGACTTAATATTGTAAATATGTCAATACTACCAATGTGACCTATGTGTTAAATGCTGCTACTGCTAAGTCACTTCAGTCGTGTCCGACTCTGTGTGACCCCATAGACAGTGGCCCACCAGGCTCCCCCATCCCTGGAATTCTCCAGGCAAGAACACTGGAGTGGTTTGCCATTTCCTTCTCCAGTGCATGAAAGTGAAAATTGAAAGTGAAATCGCTCAGTCGTGTCTGACTCTTCGGGATCCCATGGATTGCAGCCTACCAGGCTCCTCTTCCATGGGATTTTCCAGGCAAGAACACTGGAGTGGGGTCAAGGGGCTGCTAGGGAGGTTAAAAAAGTCAAAGTCTGTGGTCAGAACTCAGCGACTTAAGCTCCTCCCCAGACACCTCCAGAGAGGTCTCCATTACTTAGTTATCTCCTTGTCTTGCCACTGATTTGGTTGTTGAGCACACACTGTCTCCCTGCATCTGAAATTATAAATGGTTCAGGGCCAGAGAGATCTCTGCTATCTAGACTTTGACATCTGGATCCCTAGTGCTGGCAGTGAGGGTCTAAGCAGGTTTCAGCAGATGGTCTGAGAGGGCTTCAGTTACAGAGATTGGGAACAGGCCAGTCTTAGGGCAAGCAGAAAGGGGTCTGGGGCAAAAATCCCAGAGCAGATCTAAAGATCCTCCACCACAAGTATAAAATCAATACTTTTTCTCTCTCAACACATGCTCAGGCCCCAATTAGGACACATGTACTACCAAATGTTCAGCAAACCTGAACAAGGACTCAGAGAGCTTCAGAGCTTGCCTGAGATCTCCAAACTGCTGATTTTGAAGCCTGAGCATTCTCTACCACCCAAGCCAGAGATGGATTGAGGTAGGAGCCCTGGAGCAGGCTTCAGAATAGGCAGCCACAGGGTCAAGTCATCAGCATGAGGAGATGTGTAGGGCACAGGATGCTGGGGCCTGTCAAGCTTCCTAAGAGGGATTAACTGAGAAATCCCTAAGGATGTAAAAGAGAAGCATCAGGAAGCAGTTGCCTGAGCCTCTGGAGGATCAGAGGGATACTGGAAAGGGGATATTAGAAGTCTGGGATGGGGGGTGAGGGTGGGGTGGGGGTGGTGGACAGCCAGGGTGTGACTGGGCAAGGTTGTTAAGACTCAAATCCGGGTCTTTGGAAAAGGAGCTTTCAGGAAAGGGTGGGGAAATTGCACTGGAGGCCCCAGTGGCTACACAGGGAATGGGTGGGGGATCCTGGGGCCCAAGGAGGTTTCAGGAAGACAATGGGGTCTGGGGACAGGGGTGTTCTCCATGAGGGGGATGCTGGGGCCCTGGGGGTCTACACTGGTGGCAGAGGGAAATCTTTGACCAAAATTAACAGAGACTTGCAGGGGAAAAGGTGTCCCTGACCTTGATGTCAGAGATCCAGGAGGCTACAAGTGTGGATGCTGAGGCCCAGGGTGGGGTTGTGGAGGGATTTCTAATAGAGCACAAAGGCCTCGTGTTGATCTCTGATTGGTACATGCTAGGTACTACAACTGCTCCAAGGAGTGGAAAGGAGAGGTTGAGCCCAGACAGTTCTGGCCCTTAAGATTTCAGTAAGTAGGGTTTCTCTGACCAATTACGTGGAAGCCCATGGAGGCTCTGAGAGTCGGTGCTGAGCAGGGGTTTTCTATTCTGTGGCGAACTAGACCTGTTGTGGGAAGGGACAACTGACGATGATGTTGGGGTTCTATGAAGCTGAAACTGAATGAAGATGCTGGGATCCTGGAAGGCTCTGAGGGCAGATTCTGAGGCCTGATGCAACCTTAAGCAATCTGAGAAAAGCTAGAACCCTGGCTGGCTTTTGAAGGCAGAGGTTGAGTGATGGGTGGGATTTAAGAGGCAAGTCTCTGATGCAAGGCACTAGCCAATAGGGTCTGCAAGGGCAGAGACTGGCAGAGAGATCTCTGATGGAGGATTATGTGTCCAAGCAATTCCTCCTTGGTGTCTGGTCCCCTGGGAAGCTCTGAGGGAAGATACTGGGGGTTAAGAGTGTCTGATGGGAGAGAGGTTGAGGCTCGCAAAGGATAGTCTCTAAAGAGAATACTGGGACCACAAGAAAAGAAGGAGGCATTCTCTTAAAATAAAGGAAGACTTTAAGGACAGATTCTAGGAATGAAAGCAGTCTCTAAAGGTGAATGCTGAAGTGGACCTCTGAATAGATATGCTGGCCCAGAAGGGTTTCAGAGGGAAGTTGCTAGAGCCAAGGTGGGTTGGGAGACCTGTGGGATGTGGAGGAGTGGTCTCTGACATGGAGGCCAAGCACAAATAGCCTTTTATAGTGTCTAGACTCCTTGAAAGCTCTAAGGTCAGTCTGTGTGTGTGTGTGTGTCTGTGCGTGTGCCTGTGGAGGGTGATTCTGAAGGAAGATGCTAGAGAAGTTTAAATGAAATCAAATGGACTCTCCCTGAAGTTTGGCCCCTCTTGGAAGCTGAGAGGACAAATTCTGAGGAACGAAGGGTGAATGAAGAAAGATTCTGGGGGTAGGTCTTTAATGACATACCCTGGTAGGAGGCGTTGACCAGGAATGTCGATCCCGTTTAAGTCTCCATTGCTGGGGGAAGTTCCGATCTGCTATGCAAGACGCAGGACAGGGCCAAGTCCCTGATTAGGAATGCTGGCTGAGTCTCTAATAGCAGATTCTGGAGGCCTGAGCCTAAGGTCAGATTTTGGAGCCCGAGGGACTGGGCTGGTCCCAGATGGGGAATATCGGCCCCGCCCAAAATGTACCCCCCACTTCTCTTCAACGATCCCTCCGAGTCATCACCACCCGCCCCAACATTAGCTTGGTCCAGCACCGGCCCAACACCATTCAACCCCGAAACCCCTGTCCCGGCCAAGGCGCTGAGAAAGGCCATTTGTTACCAATGCCGGTTCCCCGGGTCGCGCCGCCGCCAACTCCTCTAGGAGCGGAAGCCAACCCCGGCCACCACCCTCCTCCTCCTTCTCCTCCCCGCCTCCTGGGTCACCTAGAATCGCCGCCGCCGACTTCTCGTCCCCGGGTCGTAGTGGTTCTGCTCGTTCCTGCCACCTACTTCACCTCCGCAGCCGCTGACACAAGACGGCAGCCGCCGCTCCCCAGGCCCGAACAAAACCTTGGGCCCCACCCCACAGAAACCCGTATATAGGCAAGCCGCGCCCATTAATGAATCATGTATAATGGGCTGTTTGTAACTCATTCAAAGGGGAATAGCACCATCTGGTGGCTACTCTGGCAGTAACTAGGCAAACAGGTAAAACGACAGAGAGGGCACGCCTGGGAAACGTAAATAATGAATACATTGTTACAGCCAGGCTACCATGGAAACCCAGAAAGGCCACCAACGACACATTTGCCAAAGTCCAACTCCAGCAGCCAGGGATTCAACCGGAAGAGGTGGACGGTGTCGGTGAATGAGGCAGCCTCTCCCAATTTTCTTTTGGACTGCCTGTTTATTTCAAGTTTAAGATTCTCTTTTATACTTTTACAAAAGCATTAGGCCAGAGGTTCGCCGTTCCCTCTCTCCCAGATTTATTATCTCCATAAATCATTGTTGCTCTTGAAACAGAGTTCCTGCTTCAGTGATTCTCTCAGAACCGGCCTTATCATCTATTATCTACCTCTTCTAACGTGTCCTATAGTTAACTTGTGATTACATTGTAACTCATGCTACATTCCTTAGTTTACTACCTCTCTTCCTAAATCCTGTTTGCCCCTAACATCCTGAGCTCACTATCTCTTAAAAAGGCTTCTAGCTATAGTGTCTCTGAAAATTCCTAACTTCTATTAGCTATAGTAAAATATGCTAACTTTACAACACTTCTTAAATCTTTAACTTGTAACTTTTTAAATTATTTCTAAGCCCTAAATTCAGTAAACTCCTTTGCCATAAATATTCTCCTTGCAAATAGGCTTCCGATATCAATCTCTCCCATGACCTCAAGCTGCGGCCTATGTGCTCATCCTGGAACACGTTTTTGTAAAAGTCCTTGAACAAATGTCAATGATTATGAATTATTTTCTAAGCAATGCTGCAGAAGGCTTTGTGCCTTCTCATGCTCCTCTCAAGAGCAATAAGCACCTTAATATTCCTTTTCAGTCAATTCAGCTGAGGAGAGGAAAAGACAAGTCAGAATTACAAGGCCTAACTCCTTCATCCCGGGATCTGTGCCTGTGGAATGAGGAGAGGGGGCTGGGGACTGTGCCTCCATTTTGTCAGTAATACCTAACGTGGCTCCCAACAACACTTCCTGATTGTGAATTATGCATGAGGCCAGGTGGCTGGTTGACTAACGCCCCGCAACCAGAAAGCCAATGTTGAAACATGGAAGCCACACCCCAATGCTTATGAATAATGAATAATCTTGGAAACCAAGGAGACTGAGGCCACATCTCATGAATAATGCATAAGGTGGGCAAGGACAAAAGAGACAGGTCCACTCACTGCTGCATCTAATATCCTGTAAACAGGGAAATAGGGCTAACACAAGAAAACAATTTCACCTGGCTCATGAATAATGAATAGTGATACTGCAGCAGCCCAACCTGGAAACTCAGAGAGGTCAAGAAAGGCCCCACCCAGTTACTCATAAATTATGCATGAGGCTGGATGGACAGAAATACTCCAGACAGCCCTTGCCCAGCAAGTAAGGATTATGGTATTCCAGCCAAGGCAACATGGTCACCATTTCCTGTTCATGAATAATGAAAGGTGCTGCAGAGCCGGAGGGGAAACCCAGGGGAAAGTGGAGGTGCCTCCTCCCCACCATTAACTAACTGCACGTGAACCAGAGCTGCTTTGGTTCACCCAAATCCAGGTTTACTACCTGTGTTTGGCAGTTGCCTCAGCTTCTGCAACCGTAAAATGGAGGTCGTAGTAGAACCCACCTACATCATAAAGGCAAAATGTGTCACTATGAAAACCAGAGAGTATAAACTATGAAATAAACTCAGAGCAGTGCTGGCACAGAGCACTGTTACATTTTTTAAGTATTAATGTAAAGGTAACATGTAAATATAATATTTTGTATTGATGTAAAATTAGTTATGGGTGAGGGTATACCCAGACACCAGAGAAACCCCCAACTTGGGGCATTATCTAAAAGATAATGCCTTGAAATACCCTTCCAGATTTACACTGTAAAACAGCACTAAGCCACCAATGTTCATTAAATAGGTAGCACAGACTGCCAGGTCACCAGAGGTACAACTGTATACCAAAGCCCCAGGCACACGATAAACACCCACTACATTTCTATTTAATAATAATAGATCATGTTAACCGATTGCCTGCTATGTGGTGGTTCCTTTGGGGAGTCCTTTCCAAGCATTTTGCCATTTGTCTCAGGAATGCAGAGCAGGGAATCAGTTCCTTCAGGTCTCAGGTCAAAGGAGACCCCCTGAGTTCTCAAATCATCACAAAAATCAGTTCCACCCACTGATGACTAGCTTTCTGACCTGGGACCAGACATGTCTCTGGGCCACTGTTTCCCCACCCATAAAATGAGAGCAATAGTCACCTACCTTGTGATGAAGTTTAAATAGGCTCAGAACAGTGCCTGGCCACCTGGTGCTATACGACTAAAAGTAGTAGAAGTACCAGTGAATTGGGTGGGTGGGAGAGAGACATTATGGTATTGAAAACTACAGACTCTTGAACTAGACTACCTGGATTTCAATCCTGGCTCAGCCACTCACTAACTGTGAGTAACCTTAAGTAAATTACTTAGCCTCCTGGTGTCCCAGTTTCCTTATCTACAAAGTGGAACGATAATAACCTACCCTCCAGGGTTGTTGTGGGGATTAAATGGTCTAATAAAGCTGCTAAATGAGTGCAAACTAACCTGATCACCATTATGCTCAGACTCATTTTTTTCAAGTTCACAGATCTGCCAAAGATCACACAGCTGGCAAGGATCGATGTGACTTGAATCTAGAGTCTTTGTTGATAATCTGGGATTATCGGGCAGCAACGAATGAACAATGTGCCAGGCCTCATCCCTTCATGATACACAAAACTTAAATCCTGAAACCTCTAAGGAAAGGATAACAGCTGATCATGCAGATGAAGCCCTAAAAGCTATGCCCTTCATGAATTATGCACAATGCCCCTAGACAAGCCACAAAAAACTCGGGCCGCTACTCACCTTTTTATGCTTTATCATGTGATCTAAATTTGCCTGGCAGACTGCAAGGCACCCCTTTCAGCACTCCCCTTAAGCAAAATGAACCGCTCCCTTGTGAATAATTCACAAGCTGATACTTCCAACGAATCAGGTGCAAAAAGGGCCAAAATGGTCTCCCTCAACAGCTCATCTCCTCATGCATAGCAAATAAAACCATGGCAAAGGAAATCCGGTGACACTGTCCCCTTGGGAAGAGCCTAGCATGCTAGGCTCCAGTGTCCCTTCTACAGCCTGGGCTGGGGGCTCCTCTTCCTAAAACAACATGTGAGCCCCAATGTGTCCGGTCTCTCAGCCTTTAATACCCAAGACATCATATTAGAAGCAGAGGTCACAAAGGTCATTAGATACCTCCACATGCCACGTCGGTCCCGCCTGTTCCCACCATCACCAAGACCCTTCCTGAATCAAGCCCTCCCCAGATTCCACCTTGAGTTCAGGAACCTCAAACTTTGCCTCTCCCCTGGGGAAGCACACCAAATCCTACCCCATGGACAAGAGTATTCATACACGGATCCTAAGGGTTGCCCCAAACATCCCCCTAAACCCGGTCTCTATAAACCCTGCCTCCGAGGGACGCTCAGAAAACAGACTTCAGAGTCCTACCCTTGAGTCCCTAACGCCACTTGTGTCCCCTCAAAAACAGCCACCTCTAAATGCCACACCAGGTTCAGAGCTCCCAAATGTGTCCCTTCGAGGATCCCTGAAATTGAGCCCCTCCTTTGAATGCTGTTCAGGAGACTGGGAGGACTGTGATCCAGCTCACCCTCTGTGCCAGTAGGAAGCCTTGCTTTCCTGCTGGAGATGAACTGAAGCCACGGGGCAATGGAACAGCAAATCACCTCGGTCACAGAAGAGCCAGAGTTTTATGTGTTCGATGCAGTCCCTTTCGAAATCCCAATGATGGTTTTTGTGGAAATAGGAAAACTCATCCTTAAATCTCAAGAGACCCTGAATAACCAAAACAATCTTTAAAAAAGAATAAAACTAAAGAACTCATACTTCCTGATTTCCAAACTTACTACAAAATCAGTCATCAAAACAGTGTGGTAATAAATGCAAAATGAACAAACAAAAAACCCAGTGTGGTATTGGTACAAAGACAAACATATAGACCAATGGAATAGAATAAAGTCCAGGAGTAAGATGTTGAATTTAAGGTCAAATAACTTTCGGCAAGGATGCCAAGACGATTTGGTGGGGAAAGGGCAATCTTTTCAACAAATGGTGCTGGGAGAATTGGATACCCACATGCAAATGTAGGAAGTTGAACACTTGGCATCATGTACAAAAATTAACTCAAAATGAATCAAAGACCTAAATGTAAAACCTAGACCAATAAAACTTTAAGAAGACAACAGAACAAAAATTTCACAACATTGGATTTGGCAATGATTTCTTAGGTATGATACCAGAAGAACAGATTTAAAAAAAAGGAAAAATAGGCTCATTGAATTTATTTAAAAAATTAAAACTTCACCATAAAAAGACACTATCAACAGCATAAAAGAGACAATCCACCAAATGGAAGACAATATTTGGAAGTTAGGTATCAGGTAAGCAAATCATGTTCAGATATATATAGAGAACACTTTTGTAGACGACCTGCTTCTGGGTTGGGGTTTTGTACATAGCAGAGCAGCTCTCTCACTGCTATCTGTTGAAAGACAGCCCTGACACAAGGCTTTGAAGGAACAGAAATTTTGGGGGAAAAAAATTAAAAATAAAGAAAATAAAATTAAAAAGAAAAGAAAAGTAAAAACAGAAAGAATATGTAGAGAATTTATAAAACTCAACAACAACAACAAAAAAAAAAAAACTGATTCAAAAACAGGCCAAGGGATTGGATAGACATTTCTCCAAGGAAGGTATATAAGTGGCCAATAAGCACATGGAAAGATGTTCAACTTCACTATTTATTAGGGAAATACAAATCAAAGCTACAATGACTTGTCACCTCATGCTCATTAAGAACAATATGGAATAGCAGATAAGTTCCAAATAGGAAAAGGAGGACGTGAAGGCTGTATATTGTCACCCTGCTTGTTTAACTTATGTGCAGAGTACATCATGAGAAATGCTGGGCTGGAAGAGGCACAAGCTGGAATCAAGGTTGCCGGGAGAAATAACAATAATCTCAGGTATGCAGATGACACCACCCTTATGGCAGAAAGTGAAGAAGAACTAAAGAGCCTCTTGATGAAAGTGAAAGAGGAGAGTGAAAACGTTGGCTTAAAGCTCAACATTCAGAAAACAAAGATCATGGCATCTGACACTATCACTTCATGGCAAACAGATGGGGAAACAATTGCAACAGTGTCAGACTTTATTTTTGGGGGATCCAAAATCACTGCAGATGGTGATTGCAGCCATGAAATTAAAAGACACTTACTCCTTGGCAGGAAAGTTATGACCAATCTAAACAGCATACTAAAAAACAGAGACATTACTTTGCCAACAAAAGTCCGTCTAACCAAGGCTATGGTTTATCCTGTAGTCATGTATGGATGTGAGAGTTGGACTCTAAAGAAAGCTGAGTGCCGAAGAATTGATGCTTTTGAACTGTGGTGTTGGAGAAGACTCTTAAGAGTCCCTTGGACTGCAAGGAGTTCCAACCAGTCCATCCTAAAGGAAATCAGCCCTGGGTGTTCATTGGAAGGACTGATGTTGAAGCTGAAACTCCAATATTTTGGCCAACTGATGCAAAGAGCTGACTCATTTGAAAAGGCCCTGATGTTGGGAAAGATTGAAGGCAGGAGGAGAAGGGGACAACAAGGGATAAGATCGTTAGATGACATCACCTACTCAATGAACATGAGTTTGGGTAAACTCTGGGAGTCGGTGATGGACAGGGAGGCCTGACGTGTTTTGGTTCATAGGGTCATAAAGAGTCGGACATGACTGAGCGACTCACCTGAACTGAACTCGTTATGATAGTCAATATAAAAAAGCAGAAAACAAATGTTGCTGAGAAATTGGAAAACTTGTGCACTGTTGGTGGAAACATAAAATGGGATAGTTACTGTGGTAAGCAAAGCAGTATGGTGGCTCCCCCCACCCTCACCAAAATATAATTTTCATATGATCTAGAAATTTCTTAACCTAACCTTAACCCATATATATATATATATATATATTCCAAAAGTGAAACAAGATCTCAGTGATATTGGTATACCTAGATTCCTAGTGATATTATCATAAGGGCTAAAACATGGAAACAACCCAAGTATCCATCAATGAATCAATGGATAAAAAAAATGTGGTATATATGTGCAATGAAATATAATTCAGCCTTAAGGAAGATAACATGCTACAGCACATTATCTACAGATGAAACTTGAAGATATTATGCTAAGTGAAATAAGCCAGTCACAATAAGGCAAATAGTGTATGATTCGAGTTATATGAGGTATCTAAATAATCATACTTATAGCCATAAAATGTAGAATGGTCGTTGCTCAAGACTTGGGGGAAAAGAATGAGAAGTAATTGTTGAATGGTTATAGAATTTCAACTTTACAAGATGAAAAGGGTTCTGAAAATGGATAGTGGTGATGGTTGTACAATATTAGGAATATGATTAATACCACTGAGCTGGGTACTTAAAAAAGTTTAAGACTGCAAATTTTATGTTCTGTGTATTTTACCACAATAAAACACATTGGAAAAAAGTAAAATTGCTGGATCAAAATATATGCATATTGTCAAAATCATTGATGTCCATTATCAAACTGACAGAAAGTTTGTACCTATTTGCTGATTGAAAGGGTCATTTGTCCTTTAAGAAACTGTTATGCTAAAGTACCTCTCTCGTGTGTGTCTTTCCCATCCACTCTTTAATTATGTCCCCTGGGAGCTTATAAAACACTGCTACCTTCTCGAAGGTATATATGATTATGGAAGCTTTAGGAAGAGGGCATAATTTTAACAATCACAATGTGGAGGAAAGTGCATGTACGTGTGCATGTTGCATGGCTATCCCTTGCTGGCTACGGATGCTCATGAAATTAAAATGGTCCTTGGTTTTAGGAGGCATGAGAATATGCCGAAACAGCAGAGGTCAAGTCAAAGACCCCTCTAAGATAGAAGATGTGGGGAATGGGTTATGGCCACCATACTGGATAGAAGAGAGCATTTTTCAGAATCGTCGACCATAGATAGTCCTGGAGCTCTACCTGTCATTCCATTCCTGATTAATATCTATTGCCTTTGAAGATTTGATTGTAGGTTTGCTAATTATTATTAACAAGGTGAGTGGACTTCCCTGGTGGCTCAGACGGTAAAGTATCTGCTTACAATGTGGGAGATCCAGTTTCAATCCCTGGGTCAGGAAGATCTCCTGGAGAAGGAAATGACAACCTACTCCATTATTCTTGCCTGGAAAATCCCATGGACAGAAGAGCCTGGTAGGCAACAGTCCATGGGGTCACAAAGAGTCAGACGTGAGCAACTTCACTTTAGCAAGGTGAGAGCATCCAATAACCTAAGCAACCATCTGTGGGGCTGATGTGGCTTAATGTTAGCCAGCGGTTTTTTCCACTTGTTGGAATGTTCTTGACTCATTTTCTTATAATCAAAAGATTGTAAATATTCCATCACCTCTTCCTTCTTATCTTGCCTATTTCTTCTTACATTTTACTAATCAAACCTGACTTCCTAAGGTCATTGATGATTCTGATATTATGTTCTGTTTCTGCAAAAATAATATACAGAATGCTTCCAAATATATACTTATTCTTTACATTCCAATTTCCTTTCTTATAGTTTAATTTTATCTTTAATAAATTTTGAGATGAATTTGAAATAAGGTTTCTTTTTTCTAACTACTTAATCAATAATCCAATTATTATGCCTTAAATAATTTATATTTTCTCCATTGACCTAAAAAAAATTCTATCATATGTTGTTATCTTGTTCTTCAATTCAGTTCAGTTCAGTCGCTCAGTCGTGTCCAACTCTTTGCGACCCCATGTATTGCAGCACGCCAGCCCTCCCTGTCCATCACCAACTCCGAGAGTTCACTCAGATTCACGTCCATTGAATCAGTGATGCCATCCAGCCATCTCATCCTCTGTCATCCCCTTCTCCTCCTGCCCCCAATCCCTCCCAGCATCAGAGTCTTTTCCAATGAGTCAACACTTCGCATGAGGTGGCCAAAGTACTGGAGTTTCAGCTTTAGCATCATTCCTTCCAAAGAAATCCCAGGGTTGATCTCCTTCAGAATGGACTGGTTGGATCTCCTTGCAGTCTTAGATTTCTGCATTTTCTCTTCAGTTTCATCATTGTGTCTTCCCAGTTTGATAGTGATACAATATTGTTAATTGTATTATAACTATGCATTATGGCGTCTGGCAATGAAAGTGATCTTTTATATGCTTGCTTCTGCATTGTGTGTGTGTGTGTGTGTGTGTGTGAGGGAAGGGCTGGATAATTTTTTTCTCCACTGTATGTACTTTAAGATGACCATTAACTTCATTTTGTTGAGTTACAAGATTATCTATCTGATATTTTGTATAGAGCTATCTGAAATTTTAAAAATTAACCTTGAAAAAATTTATTTCTTTACAAATATTGCTTTTCCCTTGTCTTCCCCACCTCTATTCCAGTATGAACATAGTATGCTTCTCAGTTTATACGATTTTAAAAGTATTCCTGGACTTCCCTGGTGGCCCAGTGGTTGAGAGTCTGCCTGCCAGTACAGGGAACATAGGTACAGTCACTGGTCCAGGAGGGTTCCACATGCCATGAGGCGACTGAGCCTGTGCTCTGCAACAAGAGAAGCCACTGCCATGAGAAGCCTGCACACTGCAATGAAGAGTAGTCCCTGCTCTTCGTAACTAGGGAAATACCGTGTGCAGCAAGGAAGACCCATCTCACCCAAAATAAATAAATAAATCTTGGGAAAAAAGTACCCTTAAGTAATTTTGTTATTTTATTTGTTTACTACCTGAACTGTCTTTCCATCTTAAGCTTCTTTCTGCATATTTTATATTCTTGTTTCAATATATAAATTCAATATCTAACAACCATTACTTATAATGCCCCAAACCACACACTTATCTTATTTTACTTATTTTTCCAAAATGTCTTATGATGTGGATATTATCATTATTTGTTTTTTGAAGGGGAACAACAAACAAACAAATGAAATGGAAGCTTAACTAGTTTTATGCTTGATACTACACTTGATCTTAGCCAAAAGGCCGAAACGAAGATCATGGCATCCGGTCCCATCACTTCATGGGAAATAGATGGGGAAACAGTACAAACAGTGTCAGACATTATTTTTTTGGGCTCCAAAATCACTGCAGATGGTGACTGCAGCCATGAAATTAAAAGACACTTACTCCTTGGAAGAAAAGTTGTGACCAAGCTAGATAGCATATTCAAAAGCAGAGACATTACTTTGCTGACTAAGTTCCGTCTAGTCAAGGCTATGGTCATGTATGGATGTGACAGTTGGACTGTGAAGAAGGCTGAGCGCTGAAGAATTGATGCTTTTGAACTGTGGTGTTGGAGAAGACTATTGAGAGTCTCTTGGACTACAAGGAGACCCAACCAGTCCATTCTGAAGGAGATCAACCCTGGGATTTCTTTGGAAGTAATGATGCTAAAGCTGAAGCTCCAATACTTTGGCCACCTCATGCGAAGAGTTGACTCATTGGAAAAGACTGTGATGCTGGGAGGGATTGGGGGCAGGAGGAGAAGGGGACAACAGAGGATGAGATGGCTGGATGGCATCACGGACTCGATGGACGTGAGTCTGAGTGAACTCCGGGAGATGGTGATGGACAGGGAGGCCTGGTGTGCTGCGATTCTTGGTGTCTCACAGAGTCGGACACAACTGAGCAACTGAACGGAACTGAATTAGTTTTAGGAATTTGCTCAAATTCACACCATATGTGTCCTCTTACTTACAATGTCAGGGAACCTAAATTTTAGAGAACAAAGAATTTCCTGGAAAATAGTTTAAAATTTCAGATTCCTTGGCCTATGTGCTGAGATTTTGATCCTAAGGATTTCAAGAACATGTACCTGCCTTCCCTCAGCCTGGTGTGGATGTTGTCATCTACACCTTGGACAATATTGCACTGAGGTTGGTATCATGTGAACGGTGTCTTTTTCCATTCTGTTTTGTTATGGTTATATTGCTAGAATATTAATAAGAAATAAATTGGTGTTTGTGTATTTTATATCTTGCCACCATCTAAGCCACCATATACATTCAATATATAAAAAAAAATGTTCACTTCATCCATTTGGGATAATGAGATAGATGATCAGTACCTGGCACAGTGTCCCAATAGCTGTTAAATAAATTACCTGAAAGTATTGTACATTTCCTTTCTTTGATAGCATTTATATTCACATTGATGAGATATTTTCTATTAGCCAAAACATCCAGAATAACTTTAACTCACAGCTTCAGCACTTTGTTCTCTTTTGTCCCTGTTCTCAACATTCATCACAGACAATAAGGTGTAACAAAGATAGAAATTCTGATAGACTATAGGTATTTTCCTTAATAGCAATTGAGCTATTACCCATTTTACTGAATGTAATTAATTTTTGTAAATATTTGTATAATTTAAAATATTTAAAAAAACATCTTGAAATTTACTTTGATATTGAAATTATTAAGGGAATAGTGTCCATAAAGTATTTTGCCAAAACAAGCCATGAAGTTAAGAGAAAAAAAGAAATATAGTCTAAAAGATTTGCTTTAAAATGTTACCTAAGGTCTAGCTCCTGAGGTCAACCCCCTTAATTTTCCACCAAAAGACATAAATTCACCACATTATTAAGAGACACAAAAAGAATGTTTTCAGAACTTGGGATGAATCTCAATGGTGTCAATTCCTGTAGGTTTTACACAAAGCCTATAGCAACATGGAGCTAATTAGCATGGAGAGGACAAAAATCTGATCGGTGTAGATATGGAAAGAATTGAAGGAGAAAAGTTGAAAATGGCGAGTGTATAGTTGTGAGAATTGAAGGAGAAAAGTTGGAAATCACAAGTGTATAGTAGCAAGAACTTTATAAGAAGATTAGTTGCACAGAGGAGCTGAGAATTTAAGCAAAAGGGGGAGGCACAGTGGTGTCAAAAGAAGAATTCCTTTCGATGGGAAAGAAAATAAAGCTGTTTGAAAAATTAAGGAGTGACCCAGCAGAGTGGTGAAAAAACCACTGATGCAGGAGAGGGGGATCAGAGAGAGAGAGAGGCTGGGTGGAAATAAGCAAGAGGAAATGAGATGTGGTGAACAAGTTGAGATGTTAGCTTCAGTATTCTAATAGGAGAGAAAGAACTCTGTGGGCACAGATTCAGGTGGATGGCTAACTGTGAAGAAAGGAGCTGTGAACATCCTGCCTTAACTGCTTTATTTTCTCAGTGGAGGGAAGTCGGGTGACCATAGAGAAGGATGGGGGGAAGGCATGGGACGTGTGAAGAGTAGGAGTCCACCAAGAGGGAGGGAAAATGAATGGTGAAGGAAATTCTGTATTATATCCCATAAGATGAAGGAAGGTCATATCACAGCCTCTGAGGCTAGTGGCTGTGAACTTGATGGAGACAGAGCAGTATGACAACATGATTTTCCATCCAACTGAGTTGCCTAGCCTCCAGTGCAGAGTAATCCTGTCAAAATAATAATAAGGTTACAACATGTAGTAAGGATACTCCCTGTCCTCCAGCCTCTGAGGCCTCTTCTTCCATTCTTCCCACTTGATAGGACACCTGAAAAAGAGCTGCACTCTTCAGTGTATGAAGAGTGTGGTGAGTCCAAAGGGAGAGAAGCAAAAGGGACTTGCCCAGGTGAAAATCTCATTCCTGTCATTAATAAAAGAATGAAAGAAAACCTGACAGGGTCAGAAAGCACTGAGACAAATGTGAGATGTAGCCAACTTGTTATATACAAAATTCAAGGTGAGGATTATTTGAAATTGATCAAAAGGTGGATTGTCCACACACAGCAGGACTGTTCCAGGTTAGTAGCATCAAATATATTTATGCAGATGTAAGCTTCATTGTGAGAAACCTGATGCTGGGAAAGATTGAGGGCAGGAGGAGAAGGGTGCAACAGAGGATGAGATGGCTAGATGCATCACCAACTCAATAGACATGAGTTTGAGAAAACTCTGGGAGATGGTGAAGGACAGGGAAGCTTGGCATTCTGCAGCTCTTTGCATGGGGTGGCAAGGAGTTGGACATGACTTAGAAACTGAACAACAACAAAACTCTTGGTGTGTGCATTCAACTAGAGCCTGCAGCTTGGGCCATAAAACATGCTCTAATAGTGTATCATCAATGTTGCTAATTTTTTTCACTGATCCTATAAAATCTCCACACTCTTTGCCTCCACTTTGTGATCTTCTAAAAAATAGACTTGTTGCATTAAATGTTCTTAATAGTCAAATAAATGTAAATAGATCTTTCTGGGTAAATATCTCAATTAGAGAAGAAAGCTAATCAACCAAACAGTCCCCTAGGTGTGTCAAGACCTCCAGGCAATTGTGCTTGGGTGGGAGGATGGGTCTCTGAGGCACGGCCATTCAGAGTCACCAGAGGGGCATCTGCCACCCTCACAGGCTTTGGGAAGCCTCCCGGGGTGCTCACCAGCTGCTGCAAGCTGACCTGAGGGTTTGGGGCCAGCTTGGAAGAAACTGCTGCCACCTTGCCCTGTGACCACCCTTCCGTGTGCTGGCTTCAAGAGTGAAGGCAGCTTGGGGCAGCAGTCTCCACTGTCCTGCCATTGGTTGTCCTGAGACAGACCTATTTTGTATGCTTTATTTTTAACTGGAGTTCTGGACTTAACTCCCTGATACACTGGACAAAGTAGTATATGGCTATTGATTTCCTCACTTCAATTCTATCCACTCAGGTGAACTCTATCTAAAGATCGTGAAGTTTATGAAATATACGGCTTCATAAGAACTCCTTTTGGATTCCCATTCTACAGGAGGCAGACAGAGGGTCAGAGTAGCTGGATGGTTTAAAAACAAAAATTCAAGAACAAGCACCTGATTTAAGAATTGCAGCAAGTGGGGGTTAATCTAAAAGTTCCTGTGCTCATATTAGTTATCCATCCTGCTTCTGGATCAGTAAGGAGACCAGAGACTCCATCTGGGGCAATAAACCATCAGTCACTTTTAGAGAAATCATTGCCACTTCCACACTTTGTGTAAATTTAATGTTTTCAGTTCTATGGTGTAGCTTGCTAAAGATGTGCACAGACGGATTTCAAACAGATTTCAAATTCTATGCAAAGCATGTCTAACACTTACAGATGTGGAGAAATAAGTACACAAAATTCTTACAAAAAATTAGTGTCCTAACTCTAGTTGAGTAAAGCCCATGTGAATAATCAAATGAAGATAGAAAGAAAACAGGGAAACCCTGAAAACAATTTCACACACTCACTGAACTTTCTCTATACCAGAGTGGGAAGGCTGAACGGGTTCCCTTTTTTTTCTTTATTTATTATTATTTTTTTTTGAAACATATATACTATCATGTAAGAAACAAAGTGCCAGTCTATGTTCGATACAGGATACAGGATGCTTGGGGCTGGTGCATGGGGATGATCCAGCGAGATGATATGGGGTGGGAGGTGGGAGAGGGATTCAGGATTGGGAGCTTGTATACACCCATGGTGGATTCATGTCAATGTATGGCAAAACCAATACAGTATTGTAAAGTAAAGCAAAGTAAAAATAAAATTAAAAAAAATAAAATGAATTCTAAATTCTCTGTACAAGAAAGGTTTCTGTTTTCTAACTTTCTTAGTACTCAAACATTTTTATTATTGCCAGTTGACTTGACAAAACAAAAAAGAGAAGGTATCCTCCAAGCGTGCCTGAACTTTGCTATACTGTTGCAGGCTGCTATTCTGATTCATAGCAAGAGAAACACCTGCTCAGGAGAAGGGAAAGAGCCAGTGCTCATATGTCAAGAAGATTTGTGCCTCTTTGAAAAATAGCAAATTTCCCTTCACATTATAAAAATCTCAAGTTCAAAGTGAACAATTTGTAAATGGAACAGAAAAATATATACTTTCAAATCTACTGCTTACAGATTGCAGATTACTGCCTCATTGCTAAGGCACAGGGATTTTCATTCTAATTTTTTAACTAAATCATTCTTCAATTCATTTTGTGTCATGATGTTTTTAAAACCATGTAGTTGTTCTCATCCTGGTAGATCGATCTAGTCTAAAGTGTCCTAAGGGCAGGTTGGTGCACATCATTTCCTCAGTACAATTTTTAGTATGGTGCAGACATTTAATAGAGGCTAAACAAGGAGTCCCTATTTGTCAGAACTGTGGAAAATTCTGGAAGAGATGGGCATACAAGACCACCTGACCTGCCTCTTGAGAAATCTGTATGAATGTCAGGAAGCAACAGTTAGAACTGGACATGGAACAACAGACTGAGTCCAAATAGGAAAAGGAGTACATCAAGGCTGTATATTGTTACACTGCTTATTTAACTTATATGCAGAGTACATCATGATAAATGCTGGGCTGGATGAAACACAAGCTGGAATCAAGATTGCCGGGAGAAATATCAATAACCTCAGATATGCAGATGACATCACCCTTATGGTAGAAAGTGAAGAAGAACTAAAGAGCCTCTTGATGAAAGTGAAAGAGGAGAGTGAAAAAGCTGGCTTAAAGCTCAATATTCAGAAAACTAAGATCATGTCATCTGGTCCCATCACTTCATGGGAAATAGATGGGGAAACAGTGGAAACAGTGTCAGACTTTATTTTTCTGGGCTCCAAAATCACTGCAGATGGTGATTGCAGCCTCCTTGGCAGGAAAGTTATGACCAAACTAGACAGCGTATTAAAAAGCAGAGACATTACTTAGGCAACAAAGGTCCGTCTAGTCAAGGCTATGGTTCTTCCAATAGTCATGTATGGATGTGAAAGTTGGGCTATAAAGAAAGCTGAGCACCTACGAATTGATGCTTTTGAACTGTGGTGTTGGAGAAGACTCTTGAGAGTCCCTTGGACTGCAAGGAGATACAACAAGTCTCTCCTAAAGGAGACCGGTCCTGAGTGTTCATTGGAAGGACTGATGTTGAAGCTGAAACTCCAATACTTTGGCCACCTAATGTTAAGAGCTGACTCATTTGAAAAGGCCTTGATGCTGGGAAAGATTGAAGGCAGGAGGAGAAGGTGATGACAGAGGATGAGATGTTTGGATGGCATCACCGACTCGATGGACATGGGTTTGGGTGGACTCTGGGAGTTGGTGATGGACAGGGAGGCCTGGCGTGCAGGTTCAGGGGGTTACCAAGGGTCGAACACAACTGAGCGACTGAAGTGAACTGATACAAGGAGCAGGTGCTATTAGTATTGCTGAAATGCAATGTTTTCCCATTCCATAGCCTGGTTCTTTGACATAGTGGGCAGATGAAAAACTCTGATGCCTGGTAGAAGTTCCCACAGGGCATCATTCTGTGTCTGACCTGCCTATAGCATTTTGCTTGTAGGGGCTACACCTTCCAAGATGCAAGGTGTTATTAACAGTCTTCCCTGAAAGGCTACTGCAAGGGTGTGTGACCTGGGCAATGGTAAAGGGCCCCCTCAAATTGCCCATTCTCACAACGGTCCTGTGCTTGTTTTCATGCTCTGCTGCAGCAATCTTGAAACTCTTAAAAATTTATCTCTCACTCACAGAGTTAGAGAATGAACTTATGGTTTTTAGGGGAAAGAAAGGGACAGAAGGAATAGTTAGGGAGTTTGGTATGGACATGTATACACTAGAGTTTCCCAGGTGGCCCTAGTGGTAATGAAGCTGCCTGCCACTGTAGGAGATGCAAGAGAGGTGGGTTTGATCCCTAGGTTGGGAAGCCCCCCTGGAGAAGGAGGTGGCAACCCACTCCAGTATTCTGAAAAATTCCATGGACAGAGGAACCTGGCAAGCTATGGTTTATTGCGCCACAAGGAGTTGGATGTGACTGAAAACACACACATGACACACTGCTATATTTAAAATGGATAAACAACAAGGACCTACTGTATAACACATGGAACTCTGCTCAATGTTATATGGCAGCTGGGATGGGGAGGGAGTTTGAAGGGGAATGGATACATGTATATGTATGACTAAGTCCCTTCACTGTTCATCTGAAACTATCACAACGTTGTTAATCAGCTATACCTCAATACAAAATAAAAGTTTCAAAAAATAATAAATTTTATACTGAAAAAAAAATCCAGTCACTCAAAATTTAAAACAATCACCAATCAAGAATTCTCCACCCACCTTGGGGAGGTGATTTCATGTAAACAGGGTTTGTTCATTTACACTAACTCTAGTTGGAAGAGCTGGACTCAGGCTGTAACTTTCCAGGCTTCAGAGTTCCCCCTTTAAAGCCTACTTGTCTGACTGGAGTCCCAAGTGGCTGTCATCATGCTCCCATCCTAGCTCAGGATGGCTGTGGCCTGTGGTCTGTATGAGCAACATGAACAAGAACATGGAGGCACAAGCATCTTCAGGAAGAAAGGGTTTAGCGTCAAGTCTTTCAGAGTTGGATTCCCAGTCAGGCTCCCAGGAGTGGCATGCAATTTACCCTGTGGTTTAAAATTTTTTATACCACATATGAGCAGATGCACAAGGAAGTTCTTTGCAAAGACCAAGAATGCTATAACAACAATGGCATCTTACATATTTTGGAGAAAAAAAAAAATGAGAGAATAAAGTCTTGCCAAAATATTTCAAGAGTGCAAAGAACACTTTGATGTCATTTTCACATGTCAGGAGAGCATTTACATTAGTGTGGCAGAAAATCTGTGGGCCTGAGAGCAGGAGACCTGTCAACCTCTGCACATGATTAGCGTGGACATGGTATATACCCTGGAGAATGCCAGCTTTGGGTCTCTGATCATCTGTGAGCTCTGACAAGGTCTCCAGTAGGTGGAAAACAAAGAAGGCAGTCTGACTGAGCTGCTCCTGGCAGTAGGGGGGAAAGCAGGAAGGAGCTTTGTGCATATCTTTGCTTCCATTGAAGATCTTGGCTAACTTGAATTCCTTCTTAGTCAATCCCCCACCTCTAAAGGAAGGAAGTGAAAGAGATATGCTTTTCATGGAAAAGAGAACATGGGCAGATACCAGGAGGCATAAAACCCTTCCAAGAATGGAGATGGTGTTCCAGGTACTTTCCATGGAAGAAATAATTCAGTGCTCACTTTTTCCATAAGGAAGTTACTGTCAAGGAGCTTCATTTCCAGATAAGTCCACTATGGCTGATCCTCCTAGCTCCTCCCTTTACCTTGGTCACATTATATGACACCAATTTGTGTAATAGTCTTAAAGAGTTTTGTGAGAACTCTTCATTATGACCCTTCCATATTGGGTGGCCCTTTACAGCATGACTCATAGCTTCATTGAGTTATACAAACAGCTTCTTTAAGACAAGACTGTGATCCATGACCCATCCCAAGATAGGCAGATCATAGAGAAGAGTTCTGAGAAAACTGTCGTCCAGTGGAGAAGGAAATGGCAACCCATTCCACTATTTTCACTTAAAGAACCCATGGACAGTATGGAAAGGCAAAAAAAGATATGACAACAAAAGATGAGCCCCTCAGATTTAAAGGTATCCAATATGCTACTGGGGAAGACCTGAAGACAATTACTAATACCTCCAGTTAGAATGAAGTGACTGGACCGAAGGAGAAATGATTGTCAGCTGTGGATATGCCTGGTGGTACAAGTAAATTCTATTGTTTTAAAGAATAGGAAACTTGAATGTTAGATCCATGAATCAAGGTAAACTGGACATGGTCAAGCAGGAGATGGCAAGAGTGAACAATCACATTTTAGGAATCAGTGAAATGGATGGGAATGGGAGAATATAATTCTGATAGTTATATCTATTATGATGAAGCAAAAGTAATTATGGTAGTGCAAATATAATTGGATGCCAGGGTCCAGCCCCAGTGGATCTAGGGAATTCAAAGGGGAGACGACGTCGGCAAGGAGAGACTTATTTATTTAGAGATATAAAGAGAGATTAGGAAAGAATAGTGTAGTGGAGAAAATAGAGGAGAAAATAGGCTGTATTCCTTGATTTACATAGAAAGCCAATAAAGTCCTGAGACAAGGGACTTGCACCATATACGTAGGCCACAGGCGCCCACTTGAATAGCAGAGGGTGCTCCACCTTGGGCTCCCTCTCGCGTGGGTCTTAGAAGCTCAGGCAAATAAGTAGATACGTCGAGCCTCTATGCTCCAAATGGGAATTCAGCCTGAAAAGGGCAAATAAGAAAAGAATGACATGGGGGAGCCAAGCATTGGTGCAAGACCCACAACTTTATTTTCAAAGGCAGCTTATATACCCCAAGTTGTACATAAAGAAATAATGGAATATGCAGAATTATGCAGGAGCAGCAGTCCTGACACTTATTGAGACCAGGCTTTCTTTTTGCATACCTTCCCATACACAAAAGGTCTCGGGTGATTTACATTATCTTCTGGCCAAGAGGCCTATTGATATTTTTATGGCTCTTTTCCTAAATAAATGTCTATCAACCAGGAAACTCATTTTCCCCTGAAGTGCTTTTTCTTTAATCTCCATCACCCTCAAAGTACTAAATAAAGTTACATTCCTGTAGAACAAAGGTGCAGTGGGTTATAACAAAGAAAGTACTTAACTCAAAGATATCATGTTGCTAATGCCAGGGCTACTACCTGTTTTTTCTACATACCAACTATATCAACAAATAAAAGATATGAAAACTTGGCAGCAAGTATTGGCTCAACAATGAAACCCTTAATCAGTCCTATTCTAATGATTTTGACTCCTCAGAAGCCCCTACATTCCTAGGATGTTTTAAGCTTCCTATGCCTCTCGCGGTCAGGAGGCTGTAAACAATCACATGCGTAGCTGTAAGAGTCCGGATAAACCTGTCAGGCAGGCTAAAAAGCCATCAGAGGGGTTTTTGGATTGAAGCACTCTTATTATGCCCAGGAGACTTATTATCTAAAAGCTCTAAATTAACTTTTTCCAGAAAAAGGTGGTGGGGGCACAGCCCCCTGTTAGTGTCAGAGGAGTTGGTGAAAGGCGTAATATAGTAAGGCAGACAGATTCTGGTTTTGGGGTAGATGCTCGAGTAGGTCCAAGGAGGTTCCCTTGAGATCCGACTCACCTTTGTCTGTCGGGTCTCTTCCTCATCACCTTTGCCATGGGCGGGATTCCTCATGCTGGCTCCCGGCAATTGGAGTTCAAAGGAATTGCAATTGGTAATAATAATTGCTATTGGTACAAAAATAACAGAGATTCAAAATTTCTTTTGTGCCTAATCGCACCAAATTGTGGCTTTGAACCTCAATTACTTTTGCAGTAACAGCAATTACTTTTGCAACAACTGTCAAAATTTTTGCACCACCAACCACAATTACTTTTGCACCAAACTAATACTACTGTGGGCAAGAATCCCTTAGAAGAAATGGAGTATCCCTCTTTGTAAACAGTGAGTCTGAAATGCAGAAATTGGGTGCAATCTCAAAAATGGCAGAATAACCTCAGTTTATTTCCAAGACAAACCATTCAACATCACAGTAATCCAAGTCTGTACTCCAACCACTGATGTCAAAGAAATTGAAGTTGACTGTTTCTATGAAGACCTACAACAACTTCTAGAACTAACACCAAAAAAAAAAAAAAAAGGAAGAAGAAGAAAAAAAAATAAAAAAAATAAAGAAAGTCCTTTTAATCATAGGGAATTGGAATGTGAAAGTAGGAAGTCAAGAGATTCCTGTAATAACAGTTAAGTTTGGTCTTGGAGTACAAAATGAAGCAGGGCAAAAACTAATGGAGTTTGGTCAAGAGAAAATGCTGGTCATAGCAAACACCCTTTTCCAACAACACAAGAGAAGACTCTGCAAATAAGCATCATCAAATAGTCAATTCTGAAATCAGATTGATCATATTCTTGGCACCTGAAGATGGAGAAACTCTGTACAGTCAGCAAAGACAAGAACAGGAGCTGGCTGATTGTGGCTCAGATCATGAGCTTGCTATTACAAAATCCAGACTTAAATTGAAGAAAGTAGGGAAAACCACCAGGTCATTCAAGTATGACCAAAGTCAAATCCCTTGCAGTGGAGGTGACGAATAGATTCAAGGGGTTAGATCTGGTATACAGAATACCTGAAGAACTATGGACAGAGGTTCATAATGGAGGCATAATGTAAGGGAGGGAGTGACCAAAACCATCCCAAAGGAAAAGAAATGCAAGAAGGCAAAGAGGTTGTCTGAGGAGGCTTTATAAATAGATGAGGGAAGAAGAGAAATTAAAGACAAGGGAGAAAGGGAATGATAAACTCAACAGAATGCAAAGCTCCAGAGAATACCAATGAGAGATCTGAAATCTTCCTTAAGTGAGCACTGCAGAGAAGAGGGGAAAACAATAGAATGAGAAAGACCAAAGATCTTGTCAAGAAAATTGGAGATATCAAGGGAATATTTCATGCAAAGATGGGCAAGATAAAGCATAAGGACCTAACAGAAGCAGAAGATATTAAAAAGAGGTGGAAAGAAAGGTCTTAATGACCCAGATAACCATGATGATGTGGTCACTTACCTAGAGCCAGACATCCTGGAGCGTAGTGTCAAGTGGGACTTAGGAAGCATTATTACAAAACTGGTGAAGGTGATTTAATTCAAGCTGAACTATTTAAAATATTAAAAGATGATGTTATTAAGGTGCTGCACTCAATATGTCAGTTTGAGTGTGTCACTTTGCCAACAAAGATAGGTATAATCAAAGCAATCATTTTTCAAGTAGCCATGTACAGATGTGAGAATTGGACCATAAAGGAGGCTGAGTGCTGAAGAATTGTGTTTTCAAACTGTGGTGCTGGAGAAGACTCTTGAGAGTCTCTTGGACAGCAAGAAGATCAAGCGAGTCAATTCTAAAAGGAATCAATCCTGGATATTCATTGAAAGGACTGAAACTGAAACTGAAGCTCCAATGCTTTGGACACCTGGTGCAAAAAGCTGACTGCCTTGAAAAGACCCTGAGGCTGGGAAAAATTGAGGGCAAGAAGAAAAGGTGGTGAAAGAAGATGAGATGGTTGGATGGCATCATCAACTCAATGCACATGAGTGAGCAAACTCTGGTAGATAGTGAAGGACAGGGAAGCCTGGGGTGCTGCAGTCCATGAGGTCTCAAGGAGTCAGACATGCCTGAGTGATTGAACAAAAACAAAAACCAAAAAAATAAAACAAAAAAAAAACAATATGTCTGCAAATTTAGAAAACTTATCAGTGGCCAGAGGACTGGGAAAAGTCAGGTGTTTTTTTTTTTTTAATTTCATTTTTTAAAAATTTTACTTTATTTTACTTTACAATATGTATTGGTTTTCAGTCCCAAAGAAGGGCAATGCCAATGACTGTTCAAACTACTGTACACATACGTTAATTCCACATGCTAGTAAAGTCATGCCCCAAATCCTTCAAGCTAGGCTTCTGCAGTATGTGAAATGAAAACTTCCAGATGTACGAGATGGCTTCAGAAAAGGCAGAGAAACCAAAAATCAAACTAACAACATTCATTGGACCTAGAGAAAGTGAGGGGACACAAGAAAATCATGTACTTCTGCTTCATTGACTACGCTAAAGCCTTTGACTGTGTGGATCACAACAAACTGTGGAAAATTCTTAAAACAATGGAAATACCAGGCTACCCTACCTGCCTCCTGAGGGACCTGTATGCAGGTCAACAAGCAACAGTTCTTACAAGATATAAAACAATTGACTGGTTCAAAATTGGGAAAGGAGTAAAACAAATGTGTATATTATCACCCTGCTCATTTAACTTATATGCAGAGTACATCATGAGAAATACTGGATTAAATGAATCACAATCTGGAATCAAGAGTGCTGGGAAAAATTTCAATAACCTCAGATATGCAGATGATACCACTCTAATGACAGAAAGTAAAGAAGAACTTAAGAGATTTGATGATGGAGGAGAATGAAAAGGCTGGTTTGAAACTCAACATTAAGAAAACTAAGATAATGGCTTCCAGTCCCATGACTTCATGACTAATGGAATGGGAAAACATGGAAGCAGTGACATATTTTATTTTTTGAGCTCCAAAAATCACTGCAGATTGACTGCAGCCATGAAATTAAATTATGCTTGCTCATTGGAAGAAAAGCTATGACCAACATAGACAGCATATTACAAAGCAGAGGCATTACTTTGCCAACAAATATCTGCATAGTCAAAGCTAGGTTTTTTTTCCAGTAGTCATGTATGGATGTGAGAGTTGGAACATAAAGAAAACTGAGCAGCAAAGAATTGGTGCTTTCAAACTGTGGTACTGGAGAAGATTCTTGAGTCTCTCGAACAACAAGGAGATCAAACCAGTCAATCCTAAAATAAATCAACCCTGAGCAATCATTTGAGGGACTGATGTTGAAGTTGAAGCTTCAATACTTGGCCACCTGATTCAAAGAGCCAACTCAGTGATGCTGAGAATGATTAAAGGCAAAGGAGAAAGGAGTGACAGATGATGAGGTGGTTAGATAACATTACCAACTCTATGGACATGAATTTGAGCAAACTCTGAGAGACAGTGGAGGACAGAGGAGCCTGGTGTGTTTCAGTCCATGGGGTATCAAAGAATCAGACATGACATAATGACTGAACAGCAGCAACAACAACAGCTTAAGAGTTGGCTTAAGTAAATGTTTCTCAGTTCTTTTGAAATATGGTCCTCCTTTCTGATTTTGATTAGAGTTGTGTGACTGAAAGTGTAGTCTGCTTGCTTAGTGATCAAATGTCAATAAAGAGGCAAATTTCATGGAAAAATTTTGTTTTGTCAGTGAAGCCTGATAGGCCAATGGAGAGTGCTTTGGACAAAAAGAAATATGCATGGTTTGTGTGTCTGCCATTTCCTTTCCCAATCCCACAGGACATCAGTGTCCCGAGGGACTCACAGTGATACCAAGCATGTTACCTCTCTGTTTGAGTAAGCAGGGTATTGACAACCCTTAGCAATCACACTTCTTATCTGAATTAGAATTTGCTTTGAATGTCGAACAATGTCTTTGCAGTCTATGAAACATGAACAACCATGGAAACCTTTCTTATTCTTGTTACTTTCTGACATTAGCCAACCACGTGTACTGCAAAAGAAGAAAATTGAAACATAGTTTATTTTCCTTGAGCCTTTCCTTTTCATCAGCAAGCTAAAGGTAGGGAGTGCTGATGGAATGTTCTTCAGTCAAGAGACAAAATAAAAGGTTTTGTGTAGTTTCCACTGTTCTGGTAAGAGCAAAATACGTATACATGGACAATCTAGAAGATAAAAAATGTATGAATCTTGGCTACTGAGTGGGTGTTTCACATGTTTTTTCCTGATAGCTGCTGCTTCCAATTAGGCACCATGGTTTCAAGGAGGGAGATTGCTAACAAAGTAGTTTTCATTCAAGCCATGGATAGTAACTGGTTCTCATGACCATGCTGGATTCTCAGCTTGGAGTCCATTATCCCCTCTATCTCAGGCACTGTTTGGGCACAGCACCTTTAGGAACTTTATACTCCAAAAGGAACTTGTTGGGAGCCCTTGACTAAAGGGCCCTTTCACCTCAGTCACAGTCTTACTTCTAGGTCTAGCCAGATACCTGCCTGCTCCATCTTTGGATTTTGATAACTGTAATATTTTCAGTATGAAGTTTGGAGAAGTAAACATTATATAATGCTTGTAACTGGTACTTTACTTACTTTTCCATCTTCTCTATTTGTATAGATAAAGCTCAAAATCTCCCTGGTGATATATACCTTATTATATACCAGGGCATCTAAAGAATTTTCAGTCAATGAAAAGGTATACCCAAATCTTCATTCTCTTTGTTGTTCCCTTCATTCCCTTTGATGTTACCTTATTAAGGTGCCACAGTAAAGTGAATTTTGTCTCTAATGGTTGATATCCAGATGGTATAAAAACATCCACTGTCCCAAAGTATAGTCAAAAAGGTGCATTTACTTAATTTCTTTCATTACTCAAGCCACAGCTTTAGATGTACAGTAGGTGCTTAATACACAGTTGTTCAAAGAGTGAACAGGAGATGTAATTTTTATGGTTATTGCACCTTTTTAAATAACTTTAAAAGTGTACAATCTGTAGTTGTAACTCCTGGGGGTAGTTAGGCTTTGTGTGTGTGTATATGGGGGTGGGGGTGGGGTGGAGGATGTCTGTGCATAGGTGCATGTACACATTCTCTGAGAAGACAGTTCTCTCTCTCTCTCTTTTTTTTTTTCAATCTCAGTACTTTGTAAAACTAGCTTTTAAAGAAGACTTTTTTGCCATTAGTAGTGATTAATCCACCCCCTATTTTTCTATCATCAGTGAATTTAATTAACATGGCATGTTCCTTCCTTTGAGAGATTAGCAATTAAAACTGTTCCACCTTTCCTTGTCAGCACACACCTGAGAAATTAAAATAGGTGCCTTTTCTTAGATGTTCCTGCTTGTGTTGGCTGTTTGTATGATGACCTTTAGCCGGTTTCCTTTTCATGCATTTACATTCATCTGAAGAGTCACTTCAAATCACTTTTCTAAGGTTTTCAGAGACACTAGATTCTAAGCTTTAGTAAAGTCATCATCAAATAAATTAAAATAAATACACTCCTACTAATGTATTCATATTCAGAACTTACAATGAGCTTTCATTTCTTAAGCAAAGATATGAGTTTAAAATAAGGAAAAGCTGCCACAGTCATCAAGACGATATGGTACTGTCACAAAGACAGAAATATAGATCAATGGAACAAAATAGAAAGCCCAGAGATAAATCCACGCACCTATGGACAACTTATCTTTGACAAAGGAGGCAAGAATATACAATGGAGAAAAGACAATCTCTTTAACAAGTGGTGCTGGGAAAACTGGTCAAACACTTGTAAAAAAAAAATGAAACTAGAACATTTTCTAACACTATACACAAAAATAAACTCAAAATGGATTAAAGATCTAAATGTAAGACCAGAAACTATAAAACTCCTAGAGGAGAACATAGACAAAACACTCTCTGACACAAATCACAGCAGAATCCTCTATGACCCACCACCCAGAATATTGGAAATAAAAGCAAAAATAAACAAATGGGACCTTATTAAAATTAAAAGCTTTTCACAACAAAGGAAACTATAAGCAAGATGAAAACACAGCCTTCAGTATGGGAGAAAATAATAGCAAATGAAGCAACTGACAAAGAATTAATCTAAAAAATGTACAAGCAACTCCTACAGCTTAATTCCAGAAAAATAAAAGATTCAATCAAAAAATGAGCCAAAGAACTAAACAGACATTTCTCCAAAGAAGACATACAGATGGCTAACAAACACATGAAAAGATGCTCAACATCACTCATTATCAGAGAAATGCAAATCAGAATCACAATGAGGTACCATTTCATGCCAGTCAGAATGGCTGCAATCCAAAAGTCTACAAGCAATAAATGCTGGAGAGGGTGTGGAGAAAAGTGAACCCTCTTACACTGTTAGTGGGAATGCACCAACTAGTACATTGGTGTACTAGTTCAGCCACTATGGAGAACAGTGTGGAGATTCCTTAAAAAAACTGGAAATAGAACTGCTTTATGACCCAGCAATCCCACTGCTGGGAATACACACTGAGGAAACCAGAATTGAAAGAGACACATGTACCCCAAAGTTCATCACAACACTGTTTATAATAGCCAGGACATGGAAGCAACCTAGATGTCCATCAGCAGACAAATGGATAAGAAAGCTGTGGTATATATACACAATGGAGTATTACTCAGCCATTAAAAAGAATACATTTGAATCAGTTCTAATGAGGTGGATGAAACTGGAGCCTATTATACAGAGTGAAGTAAGCCAGAAAGAAAAACACCAATACAGTACAATAACTCATATATATGGAATTTAGAAAGATGGTAATGATAACCTTGTATGCGAGGCAGCAAAAGAGACACAGATGTATAGAACAGTCTTTTGGACTCTGTGGGAGAGGGTGATGGTGGGATGATTTGGGAGAATGGCATTGAATGTGTATTATCCTATGTGAAACGAATTACCAGTCCAGGTTCGATTCAGGATACAGGATGCTTGAGGGTGGTGCACTGGGATGAACCAGAGGGATGGCATGGGGAGGCAGGTGGGAGGGGGGTTCAGGATGGGGAACACGTGTACACCCGTGGCAGATTCATGTTGATGTATGGCAAAACCAATACAATATTGTAAAGTAATTAGCCTCCAATTAAAATAAATAAATTTATATTAAAAATGAAATAAGAAAAAACTGAATATTAGATCAGTGGTTTCTGCTTAAGGCACTGAATAAACCAGGTGAAAGAAAAATAGAAAAAGAATCCATTAACCTTGCCACCTTCTCTTATTAGGTATTATCTTGTTATTATTGATAAATTATTTTCCCCCAATGGCTAGTTGCTCACCATGGCTGCTTCTTGTAGTGATGTTTCTGTTTTTCACCTGGATCTGAAAAATGATACTTAAAAATGGGAAAACTTTCTTACTTGTGTCAGTGATTCACTGTTTCACAAAACCTTTGGACTACCTATGAGAATGTTCTCATTTCAAATTAATCCTCCTAAAATTAAAACTTCATGATTTTCCCCCATGGATGGTGACATCAGGGAAGTGGTTATGAGGCACATACTTGATGATAGAGCATCAAAACACATCCTCCAAAGATATAGGACTATTCCATATCTCTTAGTGGGCTCTTAACTTGGACACCAACTGCCTGCTTGTCATCTCCACTTGGAGACATCCAGGTCAACTTGGCCTCAATGCATCCTCACATGAAGGCATGATCATCCCATTCAAGACAATTGTATAAAAACACAGTGTTCCCTGTCTCAGGATTGCATCACCCTACCCAACTGTAAAACCAGACACCTGGATATTTCTCTCATCTCTTCATCAGGAAAATACCCTGATTCTGGGAAAGATTGAAGGCAGGAGGAGAAGGGGATGGTAGAGGATGAAATGGTTGGATGGCATCACTGATTTGAAGGACATGAGTTTGAGCAAGCTCTAGGAATTGAAAGCCTGGTATGCTGCACTCCATGGGGTCACAAAGAGCTGGACAGGACTGAGCAACGAACTTGAACTGAACTCTTCATCAGGAGGAATCCCAGTCTTTCAGGTCTCAGTTTAATGCTTTAGAATCTCTACCAACTCCCACGCTAGGTTTATCTTTTCACTTTCTTACATTATATAGTGACAATAGTGTTAGTCTATCAGTCATGTCCTACTCTTTGAGACCCCATAGACTATAACCAGTCAGACTCCTCTGTTCATGGAATTCTCCAGGCAGGAATATTGGAATGAATTGCCATTCCCTTTTCTAGGGGATCTTCCTGACCCCGTGATTGAACCTGGATCTCCTGCACTTCAGGAGGATTCTTTACCATCTGATAACCAGGAAAGCCCACTTTCTTACATTATCTTGTACTTTTTAGGCATATCACTTTCCATTTAAGTGAGCCATTGTTTGTGTATCTTCTCTCCTGTGTTAGAATGTAAACAGGACAAAAGGAAGGACTGAAACAAATCTGTTCACCATTATATTCCTGGATTCCTTTCTTAGCTCTGAGAAAAGGCACTCAGAAAGTGATTGGAATATGAATGCCAAACATGGTATGACTGTAAGTGGTGTATAAGCATCAGAAAGATTCATCGATTTAACCACCCCTTCCCTGCCAGCCTTGCAACACACAAATCCACTGACAGTGCTTTATTCTACCAGTACTGTTGACAGGAACTTTCTTCATGTTTAAGTGACTTTTGGAGAGTACAGGATTCTCTTTCCCATCTAATTTGCTTTATTATATATCTCCTGTAAGCTTATAGAGGGAAGCAACTAAACAAACTCATCTGGGATCATTATAAACAGTGTGACCAAGATTTCCAGAACTCTCTGTGATCTGTCTTTTTTGTCTTCCTAGAAACACAGATGAATGGCCTGTGCAGTGAGTTGGATGCTGACTGTATTTTGGCCAGTGAGATGTGGTGGGCATGATGTCAGCACTTCTGGGAGGCATATATAAAGCTCCTTATCCTCCAGGGGCAAACTTGGAGCTGCATGTTGGATATGAAAATGCCACAGATAGAAGGAGCTTGGATCATTAAATCACGATTGGAAGAGAACTGGCAAACTGATATGAAAAGAAAAACATTTATCATGTTAAGCCACTGAATTTTGAGAATTGGTAGAGCAATAAAACTATGAGGACTAATATTAAAAAAATGGTATTCTGAAAGGCTATAATAACAAAGCTATGATGTCTGACATTGACTTAGAGTCAGGTAGCAAGAAAGATGGTGACATATGGGGAAATATTTAGTAAAATTTTTATCTGACTATCTCTTTGGAGGTGGATTGAGTCTCATGATTTGGAAACCCTAGCATAAGTAGTTGGAAAAAAATAAAAATGCTATTGTGGGTTTGGAACAGTTGGCTGTGTTGGTATATTATTAAAAGAAAGAAGAACTTGGAAGAAAACTGGCTAGTTTGTAAGCAGAGAGGCCAGAAACTTGAGTCTGTGAAGGGTTGGACATTCCAACTGCTTCTGGAACACAAACAGTAGAAAGTGAGATATTGGGGAGAAAAAAGAAGACTTTAAGCCTCAAAGCCATATTATGACTCAGCCTCATGGACATGATCAAATTTAGAAAGTGTTTTGCCACTATTAAGCTGATATAGGCAAGGGCATGAGGAGAGAAAAAAAAAAAAGTAAATTTGCAAATCTGGTTTACAGAAGTGCTTAGGGTGTGGTTACAGCCATATGGAACTATTTGGAAGCAAATACATCAGAAACTTTCTAAGGTTTTGAGGAAATTATACAGCCAAAGGAACTGCAAAACTAGTCTAAAATGACTGGGCAGATAGAAAGTGGGATCCAGAGCCTCTGTAGAGCCTCTGAAATAATACTCGCCCCCCACCCCACTCCCCACCTCCAACTCCCACAGTCAGGAAGAGAACATAATGTAGAGAGGAAGAACTCCCAGGGAAGGAAGATTCAGAGCAGGGATCCCTGAGAAAAACAGACTTTGAAACTCCTCCCAGGGAGAAGCACCATATTCTGACCAGGGGCCCCCAAAGCAGACAGAGATGCATGACAAATCTTGCCCTGCAGAGTCCAGGTGTCCGTGTGGGTCAGGGACAGGTGTATGTCCATCCTTCCCCCAAAGGCAGTGTTTACTGCTGTCATTCTGTGCTGGTATATCCAATATGAGGAGAGCATCACGGGGGTCTCTGGTTTCTACAATGCAGCACCAAAAGCAGGCACATGAGGCCTGATGGAGTGAAATTGCTCAGAGGTCTGAAACCCACTCCAGCATTCTTGCCTGGAGAATGTCATGAACAGAGGAACCTGGTAGGCTACAGTTCATAGCTGCAAAGAGTCAGACAAAAGTGAACAACTGAGCCCACATGGATGCTCTGCCCTTGTACAGGATGCAGTGACTGGAAGACATTTGGGCAGCCTCTCCATAGAGGACCTAAGAGTATCCCACAAACGGGAAGAACGTTCAGAGTCCTGGAGGGTCTGCCCAAGTAGGCTATAGTCAACTCTATGCATTTTGCTCTCTGCGGAGGCCTAAAGATAAACATAGCTGTAGGCCTGTGTTAACTCCTGTGTTAGCTCCGCTGTATAGCAACTGCCAGTTACTCGCCAGGTGCACAAAACAACGCATCCTGAATCATTCCTTTCTCCCTTAGGTGTCACCACTTGGAGGCCACATTTTTGAAGGTGGCACAAAGATGGAAGGAGCCTGTGTCCCTGAATCATTTCTCGGAGTGTTCCATGGAGCATGTGAGAAAGGAACTTGTTTCAAGCCAGAGATTCAGAACTTTCTATTTCAGAAATTACCCTAAGTGTGTGGGTCAATGGATGCCTTGTTCTATCTGCTACAGCTTTAGTCACAGGACTAGACAGACAGGAGATGCCAGTTTCACTCTGGAGCGAGGGCTGCCGTTTGCTCACACACTTGCCAAGAACCAGGGGGTGTTGATATCTTTCCTCAATTGCTTCCTCTGTGTTTACTCATCATCCTCACCCTCTGATCCAGCCAAAACAGTCTTTTTCACGGACAAGCTCCGGTTCCACCCCTACTCTCCACCCTCAGGTGGCTCTGTGCAGCCCGGCTGCAGGTGGCAAGGGGCCAGGTACCCAGGGTGGGGAGGGGGGATGGAGGTCCAACCTCTGTGTCAAGTCACTGCTCACAGCCCTCACAGCTCTGTATCCCCACATCCTCCATGCTGGGATTTTCCCCTATAGGACCCTCCTGCAGGACAGGATGAGAGCAAAACTGGCTTACATATGCTAAGATCCCAGTGTCCACAGGCTCAGAGCATCAGGAAAAGCACTCTCTCTACTTAGGTCAGGGCAGGTATCCAGCGGGGACCATGTGACTCACTCTAGGTGTCTAGACCCAGGCATTTGAAACCCTGCACATTGTGCTCAGCCTCTTGAACTCTGTCTCCTCAGCTGTGAAATGCAGTGCAACACCCGCTCTCAAGTGGTGGAAGGGGAAAATCACTCAGCACACTTTATGGAGCAACTGTCAGGTCCAGACCAGGAGGAGAAACACATTTAGCTTCCTCATCTCCTTTCACAAGGCTGTCTATGTCACTCTATCTTTACCTCGGACAATAGTTTCTAACCAGTGTTTTCTGCATCTGCTTTTACCTCCTTTCAATATTTTTCTGTAGTCAGTGACCTTTAAAAACTGGAACTTGATCCTGTCTGAACCCTTTTTCATCTACCTGTTGCCTTTAGAATATAATGATATCTGGAGTATGTTTGAGGCAGGAGGTTGATGGCCCATCCCCCCTTCCCCCCCAAGAGGGTGAGCAATTTGTCTTCATTCTCTGTGAACAGACACTCCAAAATATTAATAGTAGGAAAATTGAGAGGAGACTGGGCCCTGCCCAGATGAAAAATAAAAGACCAAGTGTTTCTCATTCTCAAAGTCAAGGAGACTTTCCAACTAGAAAGCTCCTTAGAGGTCAAGAGGGAGAGATGTCAACCAACCATAGGCCTCTTTGCTGGGATCCATTTTGGCTGAGAGATGAGCACACACATGTGAGAAGATCTGAGATAAACTAAACATGGATTCAGAATCATGAAAATCAAATTGACTGGCCAAAGGAAACCCAGAAGAAATGCCCCATATGATTCAAACTACAATGAGGATACCTATGTGTCTATCTACACTTATTGTTCTCTTTGTCCTAATAAACACTTTACTTCTTTCACTATTTCCCATCTCTGTGGAAATTCTTTCTTCGAAAGTGAAGGGCCAGGGCCTTGTCACTGGCCACTGGTTTAGTGGCAAGGATTTGGTGCCTTCACCTCACAGCCTGACCTCAATCTCTGGTGGGAAACAGAAGCCTTGCTTCAAGCTGCTGCAGGCTGAGGCCACCCAAGATCATGTTCTACAAGGTGGTGTGATTTGGTTGAAAGATTTATTTATTTTCCTGCTAATGTTTCTTTTACTTCACTCTTCTTATTCATGCCTGAAGGCCACACTCCCGGTTTCTGGAAATCTGCAGATTTCCTGCTTCAAGGCAATTGTGGAGACTTGGAATGTCCCATGCAGTCATAATTTTCTGTTTAAAGTCCATGCTCCAAATTGATGTGTCAACCTTTCCTGTAACCCTTCTCAGCACGTTTTCTTAAACCCTTACCCAAACTAAATGTGCCCTTGTGCTTTTAATATAGCCTCCCAACCCTCTTCTCCCTCTCCAAGCACCACACTTGTCAGTTCAGTTCAGTCCCTCAGTAGTGTCCGACTCTTTGCAACCCCAGTTACTGCAGCACACCAGGCCTCGCCGTCCATCACCAACTCTCAGAGTTTACTCAAACTCATGTCCATTGAGTCAGTGATGCCATCCAACCATCTCTTCCTCTGTCGTCCCCTTCTCCTCCTGTCTTCAATCTTTCCCAGCATCAGGGTCTTTTCCGGTGAGTCAGTTCTTCCAATCACGTGGCCAAAGCATTGGAGTTTCAGTTTCAGCATCAGTTTTTCCAATGATTGTTCAGGAGTGATTTTCTTTAGGATTGACTTTAGTGATTTCCTTTAGGATTGATTTCCTTTAGGACTGATTTCCTTTAGGAAGAACTGACTCAATTGAAAAGACCGTGATGCTGGGAAAGATTGAAGGCAGAAAGAGAAGGGGAAGACAGAGGATGAGATG
Organism: Oryx dammah; assembly: GCF_014754425.2. NCBI lineage: Eukaryota > Metazoa > Chordata > Mammalia > Artiodactyla > Bovidae > Oryx > Oryx dammah. Next base: position 906,174 of record NW_024070202.1, read on the forward strand.
GCTGGATGGCATCACTGACTCAATGGACATGAGTTTGAGTAAACTCTGGGAGTTGGTGATGGACATGGAGGTCTGGTGTGCTGCAGTTCATGGGGTCGCAAAGACTCAGACATGACTGAGTGACAGAACTCAACTGACTAGATGGACCTTTTCAGCAAAGTAATGTCTCTGCTTTGTAATATTCTGTCTAGGTTGGTGATAGCTTTTCTTCCAAGGAGCAAGTGTCTTTTAATATTATTGGTTGCAGTCACCATCTGCAGTGATTTTGAAGCCCCCCAAAATAAATTCTTTCACTGTTTCCATTGTTTCCCTATTTGCCATGATGTGATGGGACCTGATTCCATGATCTTAGTTTTCTTAATGTTGAGTTTTATGTCAACTTTTTCACTCTCCTCTTTCACTTTCTTCAAGAGGTTCTTTAGTTCTTTGCTTCCTACCATATGAGTGGTGCCATCTGCATTTCTGAGGTTATTGATATTTCTCCTGGCAATCTTGATTCCAGCTTGTGCTTCATCCAGCCCGGCATTTCATGTGATGCACTCTACATATAAGTTAAATAAGCAGGGTGACAATATACAGCCTTGTTATACTCTTTTCCTGATTTGGAACCAGTCTGTTGTTCCATATCCAGTTCTAACTGTTGCTTCTTGACCTGCATACAGATTTCTCAAGAGCAGGTAAAGTGGCCTGATATTCTCATCTGTTTAAGAATGTTCCACAGTTTATTGTGACCCACACAGTCAAAGGTTTTGGTGTAGTCAATAAAGCAGAAGTAGATTTTTTTTTTTCTGAACTCTCTTGCTTCTTTGAGGATCCAGTGGATGTTGGCAATTTGATCTCTAACTCTTCTGCCTTTTCTAAATCCAGCTTGAACATCTGGAAGTTCATGGTTCATGTACTGTTGAAGCCTGTCTTCATAGTTGTAATAATTTTTTAGCCAAACTTGTAATACTCTTTTAAACCTGTCTTCCTGCTTGGTGGTAAACTCTGGGAGCCTGTGGTGTGACTCTGGTTCCTGGATGTGATTCTCTGTTTGCAGATTGAATTTATAAAGTAAAGGAAAGCATGTGGCCCCTTGCTGAAAACATGCCACAGCTTCCCACCACCCTAGAGATACAGGTAAACTGCTGGTTTTTCCAGCAAGGGCCTAAGAAATCAGACCCCTCATGTTGGCAGGGGATGGAGGCCAGAGAGCTCAGCTCCATCCGGCTGCCAGACCACTGGCCAGGTCCTGCTCATAATTCCACCCACTCCTTTTGCCCTTCCCTTCCTAGTTTGATGCTTGGAGACAAAAGACTGAAAGGCTCTGGAAACAGGTTTGGACTGTTTGGATCAGGAAGTTCCAAGTCCAGGGACAAGAGAATGCCCTAGAAGGATAGCCACAGGCTTGGGAGTGGAGGGGTGGGGTGGGGGCAACTTCCTTTGGCTCAGGAACAAACTGCCTCAGCTTTCAGGCATGGCTGGAGTTGTCCAGAGCAAGAGCCTAGTTCTGCCTCCCTGACCTCACCTGGAATCTTCTCTTCTCCCTGCTTGAGACCCAGGACTCCTGGAGGCTTCTGGAACTCCGAGTTCACCTTACCTGGGGGCCATTCACAGTGCCTATTGTCTTGGAACCTCTCAGCATTTGTTACTCAGATCCCTGGGCAGGAATCATCAAGACTTAATATACTTCCTCACCTTCTTCCCCACCCTAGGCCATGCCTTACCTCCCCCTGGAGCTGATGTTAGATTTTATCCATAACACTTACCAGCACCTGTTTATAATCAGACTTCTCTAGATAACAGCTTTTTTGAGAGGTGGTGTTGTATTCTTTGTTTCTGGTGTGACCAAAGCACACAGTAGGTGTTTAGCTAACCCCACCAGAGAGAGGAGAGAGCCATGAATAGAGCTCATCTCTCTGGCTGCTCTCAGCTCTTTATTTGGATTTACATTGATTTTGTACCATGTGAATCCCTGGATAGAAAACTCATTCACATGTTTTAAGGTTAGTTGAAGAAAAATAGTAAAACTAAAGCATTTATCTAAGTAATTTGTCCTGGCATTGAGTTTTCTCAAAACTGCCTCAATTCTTTCTTTTGCTTTGATGATGATGATCTGACTTGAAAATGCTCATAGATAATGTTTTAATTAAAAGTAGCTGAAAACAGGTTTATTGCATGACTTAAATAATTGAAGAGGAAAATGGAAAAATTGATGATTTTGAAGTAAGGTAGGGAGAAATATTAGGAAAAGAAATAGAAGTGGAATCATGTTACATATGTAATATTGCTAAAGACCCAAGAGTAACTGCTTTTATGAATATTCATAGCACATTCTATTACAAAATTTTATGAAATAATAACAGTGCTATTTATATATTTACCAGATTCCCTTTATTTTTTCAGAAAATGTGATATTTGCTCTACTTATTTAGGTAAGAAGAGAATATGCAAGAATAAGCCTCAATACAAATGATTATGTTTTATAAACTGCATGGTTTTATTGATTTCAAATATTTTGTGGTATTTTCCATACTATTAATAAATCCCAGCAGGATCCTCTATGACCCACCTCCCAGAATATTGGAAATAAAGGCAAAAATAAATGGGACCTAATTAAAATTAAAAGTGTCTGCACAACAAAGGAAACTATAAGCAAGGTGAAAACACAGCCTTCAGAATGGGAGAAAATAATAGCAAATGATGCAACTGACAAAGAATTAATCTAAAAAAGTGTACATGCTCCTTCAGCTCCTCAATTCCAGAAAAATAAATGACCTAATTAAAAAATGTGCCAAAGAACTAAACAGACATTTCTCCAAAGAAAACATACAGATGGCTAACAGACACATGAAAAGATGCTCAACATCACTCATTATCAGAGAAATGCAAATCAGAATCACAATGAAGTACTGTTAAGGGACCAGACCTGAGCTATGACAGGCTCAACAAGCTATACTAGGCCTAAGATTCAGATTCTTGTAAAACCTGTCATGATTCCGGGAAACTACACCCTGGGAAAGTCCCCGTTGGCACCAAACCTGAGCCAATCCAGATAGGGATGCGGGATTTGAAAATCGTGTGAGTGTGTATGGCTCAGCCAATCATAACCCGCCAGCTGTACTAAGAACCGCCTGTATAAAAGCAGCTGTGATTCAGAGCTCGGGGCTCTTGTCAAGACTCCACTGGGCTGGATGAGACAGGAGCCCTAGTTCGAGCTAGCAATAAAACCCCTTTATGCTTTTGCATTGCTGTGGACGTCTTATTCTCTCAGTTTTGGGGACTCAGACTTTGGGCATAACAGTACCATTACATGCCAGTCAGAATGGCTGCAATCCAAAAGTCTACAAGCAATAAATGCTGGAGCGGGTGTGGAGAAAAGCAAACCCTCTTACTCTGTTGGTGGGAGTGTAAACTAGTACAGCCACTATGTAAAACAGTGTGGAGATTCCTTAAAAAACTGGAAATAGAACTGCCTTATGACCCAGCAATCCCACTGCTGGGCATACATCCTGAAGAAACCAGAATTGAAAGAGACACGCGTATCCCAATGTTCATCACAGCACTGTTTATAAAAGCCAGGACATGGAAGCAACCTAGATGTCCACCAGCAGACGAATGGATAAGAAAGCTGTAGTACATATACACAATGGAGTATTACTCAGCCATTAAAAAGAATACATTTGAATCAGTTCTATTGAGGTGGATGAAACTGGAGCCGATTATACAGAGTGAAGTAAGCCAGAAAGAAAAACACCAATACACTATCAGTTCGGTTCAGTTCAATCGCTCAGTCATGTCCAACTCTTTGCAACCCCATGAACTGCAGCACACCAGGCCTCCCTGTCCATCACCAACTCTGGGAGTGCACTCAAACTCACGTCCATCAGGTAGGTGATGCCATCCAGCCATCTCATCCTCTGTCGTCCCATTTTCCTCCTTCCCCCAACCCCTCCCAGCATCAGAGTCTTTTCCAATGAGTCAACTCTTCCTATGAGGTGGCCAAAGTACTGGAATTTCAGCTTTAGCATCATTCCTTCTGTCACGCGAGTGTATGTTCCTTGGTTCTTTGTCTCATCACAACAAAGATTTGGAGCAACGGACATTAAAGCCCTCGGCGCCTCACAGCTCTCGGGTCTTGGACAAACCGTGTTATAGCTCTTAGGCAAATCAGTGTTACAGCTCTTGGGGGGGGGCGGAGGGAGAGGGAGAGAGAGAGAAAGGGCACACACACGCGAGAGAGGAAGAGAGAGAGAGAGAGCGCACGCAAGTGGGAGAGGAAGAGAGAGAGAGAAAGAGTGCTTTGGCTCCTCCTTTTATATGTTTTCCTCCACCTGGGCCTGCCCTATGCAAATTGTGCTTAGACAGGAGTGCTGTTTCTTTTATCTGAAGTCTTCACTCTGGTCCTCGGACCTTCCTTTGACCTTCCTTGTTTTTTTAGCCACCGCCATTTTGGACTCCTTTTCCCTATTCTACCTAACATCCCCCCCCTCAAGAGATGGGAGGCCCAATTCTTTGGGAATAGGGGTGTCAAGGGGTATTGGGCTTCCCCCTCTTGCTAGTCTCAAGCCTCAGAGTCCTTATAGTGGTGTCCATCTAAGGGTGTTATTTTTTCATCATCAGCTGTAGTTTTATATCTTTGTTGAACTGGCACTGTATGTTGTAGCTTGTTGACAGGTGTATTGAGTGTCCTCTTCTGTCTTCTTCCATGGCTTGACTCATGTGTAGTGAATCCAAGAGTCATGTCCTGGTACCTTGACTGCTGGTGGCAGAGGCTTAGCCTCTATGGTCTCAAAATTGGAGACTACTGCATACCCGGCTCTTCTTTTTCCATCCAAGACAAAGCTGCTTCCATCAGTGTACCAGATTTCCTCAAGATTGGTCAGAGGATCTTCTGACAATCACTCTCGGGGTTTTGTCCAGTGGTCCAAGGTTTCTAGACAAGAGTGAAAGGGGAGAGAGCCCTCGGGGTTAGGCAGGAGGGTGGCTGGGTTAAGAACCTCACAAGGGGATATAGTGAGGCCTGGATTTTCCATCAGCATTACTTGATATCTGAGGATTCTTTGATCAGACATCCATAAATGGTCTCTCCCATTTAGGAGTTGTTTTACTTGGTGGCTGGTAAAAATAGTTAGTTTGCCCCCAAAGGAGAGTTTTAAAGCATCTTCTATCATGATTGCAATAGCTGCAAGATTTCGAAGGCAGGGGTGCCAGCCTCGGGTAGTTGGATCGAGCTTTTTGGATAAGTAAGCTACAGGCTGGGGCTCAGATCCCAACACTCCCAAAGCTATTCCCTCTCTTTCATGGACATAAAGTTGGAATGCTTTTTCTGGGTCTGGCAACCTCAAGGCCGGTGCCTGAGTTAAGGCATGTTTCAGTGTAGTCTCTGCCTTCTTTTGAGGAGTTCCCCACATCAGTGGGATTGAATCATCTCGTCCCTTTAAGCTTTCATATAAGGGCTGGGCAATTAGACCATAGTTGGGTATCCTGATTCTACAATATCCAGTTAGTCCCAGGAAAGTTCACAATTGTTTTCGAATCGTGGGGGAGGGCAACTGGAGGATTCCTTATACCTGATCAGAGAGGACAGCCTCCTGGACCCGTGTGTAATCTGAACTCCCAGGTAAGTGACCTTTGTCTCAACCATCTGCGCCTTGGCACGGGAGACTTTATATCCCCTTCTGCCAAGAAGTTTAGAACCTGAATTGCATGTTGTTGGGCACTTTTCTCATCTGGAGAGCAGATTAGTAGGTCATCTACGTATTGTAATATTTTTCCATTAGGTCCCAGGTCCAGATCCAGGAGATCCCAGCTAAGGGCCTGTCCAAACAGGTGGGGGCTATCTCTAAACCCCTGAGGTAATACTGTCCAAGTCATCTGTTGGCATTTTTCTCCTGGGGCCTCCCACTCAAAGGCAAAAATATATTGGGATTCTTTAGCCAGTGGTATGCAAAAAAATGCATCTTTGAGATCCAAGACTATAAAGCACTTGGCACTGGGTGGTATTTCTAGCAAGATTACATAGGGATTGGGTACTGTGGGATGGAGGGGACTACAGCTTCATTTATGATCCGGAGATCTTGAACCACTCGCCAGGTTCTGTCTTTTTTCTTTACTGAGAGAATTGGGGTGTTACATGGCGAACTGGTGGGGACCAATAGCCCACAAGCAAGGAATTTATTTATTAAAGGCTGTAGTCCCTCCCAAGCCTCTTTTTTGAGAGGGTATTGTTTCCAGTTAGGAAACCGAGTGGGATCTTGGAGGACAATGATGACTGGTTCGGCTTGATAGGCTTGTCCAGGAATCCCCTGGTCCCACACCTGGGGGTTAATTTTGTCTTTCCATGGTTTTTGGTCCCTCTCTATTGAAGGTGTAATGGGTTCCTCAGTAGTAACCAGGACTTGTAGAGCTCTAAGGGCTGAAAAACTTCCCATCACAAGCGTGGTCCCCAGTTTAGTGAGTATATCTCTTCCCAATAAGGGAGTAGGACACTCAGGGACCACCAGAAACTGGTGGGAAAATACTTGTCCATCCCAGCAACAAAGAAGTGCTCGGGTGAATCTTTTAGTAGTTGCTTTTCCTGTAGCGCCCAAAATGGTACAGGTTTGGGAGGAGAAGGCTCCGGAGTAGGAGATCAAGACAGAGTAGGTAGCCCCTGTGTCAACCAAGAAATTTTCGGACCTACCTGCCACATCCAGTTGCACCCTTGGCTCCAGCCCCGTGATGGTTATCTGTGACAGGCGGGCTGGCTGGAGTGGGCCGCTTCAGTCCTCTTGAACCGTCGTGAGGGTAGGCTTGGAGCTTGACCTTGAGGCTGTTGGGTCCTGAGGGCAGAGTGCCGCCCAATGTCCCAGTTGATGACATTTGTGGCAAGCCATTCTAGGAGAGTTGTCTCTGTTTGGACACTCTTTGGCCCAATGCCCCACCTGTCTACAGATCAGGCATTTGTCTCATGCCTTGTCTTTCAAGGACTCGGGGTTTGCCATAGGGCTTCTCTGGAGGGCGGCCAGCATCCGGGCATGCCTTGTCTCTTTCTTTCTCTCCTTCTCCTGGGCCTTGGCCTCCTTCTCCTGTTCTCTGTTATAAAAGGTATTGGTGGCTGTCTGGACCATCTCATTTAAAGAGGCAGTGGGGTCCTGCTGTTGTAGCTGTTGTAACTTAATTCTGATGTCTGATGCACAGGAATTTGTCCTTTAAAATCACCTGTCCCTTGTAAGAGTCTAAGTCCAGATTGGTAAACTTTTGGAGGGCCTCTTTCAGCCTTTCCAAAAGGGCAATGGGGTTCTTATTGGGCTTCTGAGTTATTGCTGAGACTGGGTATAGTCTCACAAGTAATAGGCTTCCTTCTGTTTCCATGGGTGGACTTCCTTAGGGGTGAGTCTTTCTGAAGCTTATCGTAGCCAGAACTGTTGCAACCTGAGAGCCAGGCATCCCCGAGTCAGGGTACAGATCCCCAGGCAGGCTGAGGCATGACAGCCTCCTAGAGACCGAATCCCCGGGCAGGTTGAGGCATGACGGCCTCCCGAGAATTGGGTCCCTGGGCAGGCCCAGGGGTGATGACCTCCTGGAACCCCTGGGACTATCGGGTCCCCGAGCAGGTTGAGACATGACAACCTTTCGAGGACCAGATCCCTAGGCAGGTCAAGGCGTGATGACCTCCTGGGACCCCTAGACTGGAGTTTGGGCGTCCCCAAGGTCTCCAGTGTAACCAGTACTGGGCAGGATTAGGGGGTTGGATATTACAGAGTATTTCCCTCCCAAGGCCAGCTATTTTCTGGTTGTCTCTCCAGAAAATTGTAGAGGCAACCTTGTGGGTCTGGATGGGGCTCAGCCAAAGAGCATGAAACAGGAGGGAAGGGGGAAGAGCACAACCTTTGAAAGAATGACATAGCACAAGGGGATGATGTAAACCAATTAAAACCAACGGGGTCCAAGATGAAAAGTAAAATTCAAGTACTTAATCCCCAATCTATAAGCCAGACACACCCAGAGGTGGCAGGACAGCTCCAAGGCAAAAGAGGGAGGAGTGGGTGGTTCCCCAATGGTAGGGATGATGCTACCACTCATTAGCATATGAATTCCATCCCTTCACAAAACCTAGCCAGGCCTAATTCCGTGGCCCCAGCCCTTGCTCTTGGCAATGGTTCACACCCTGATGAGTGGCTTCTCTCTGGATCCTAACAAATCCACCTCTTATCACTTTGTCTCTCAATGAATTTTTTGCAATGAGACATCAGGGCCTGAGTTTCATTAGTTCTGGCCGAGCTTGAGTCCCGGGAGAGAGCTGAAGGACAGGAGGAAAAAGCAGTGGGAAAAACGTGCCAAGGAATCCCCTTCATAGCCCGCCAGAAAATTTGCTAAATATCTGACTGGTGCTCACAATTTCATTGGTCTGATCCTTGGCACAGAGAAGAGAAAGGACAGAAGAACCCCCACTGGCTTGTGTAACAGCTACTGGGGCTCAGCAGATAGCGCCTTTGGGTCATGCTGAGGAGTAGCCTCTCCAGAGGCCCTCAATTGTGCCCCCTGCTGCCCGCCTGTTCACAGGAGGTTTGAGGGAACAAGAAACAAGAAATTGTAAAGGAATTAAGATTTCGTTAGGCATGTCCCTCCAGCGAGGACCTCTTACCTTAACCAGAGGTCTTCTGGGATCTGAGACTGGGCTGCGTGAGCTTTCTGCTGAGTTTGTTTTTTGCTGTCCCAGTTTCCAGCACGATGGGCCTTCTCCTGCACTGGATTTTCTTTATGTTCTGCCTCTACCATGGGAGCTTCGCTGAGTTGGGCTCCAGCTGTGCTTGGTCTCTTCTACGTGGAGGTTGTTTCAGCCAGGTTACATCCGAGTCACGGTACCATAGATGTCACGAGAGTGTATGTTCCTCAGTTCTTTGTCTCGTCACAACAAAGATTTGGAGCAATGGACATTAAAGCCCTTGGAGTGTCACAGCTCTCAGGTCTTGGACAAACCGTGTTATAGCTCTTAGGCAAATCAGTGTTACAGCTCTTGGGAGAGAGAGGGAGAGGGAGAAAGGGAGAGGGAGAGAGAGAGAGAAAGAGCAATTTGGCTCCTTCTTTTATATGTTTTCCTCCACCTGGGCCTGCCCTATGCAAATTGGACTTAGCCAGGAGTGCTGTTTCTTCTACCTGAAGTCTTCACTCTGGTCCTCGGACCCTCCTTTGACCTTCCTTGTTTTTTTTTTAGCCACCACCATTTTGGATTCCTTTTCCCTATTCTACCTGCCTAACACTTCCAAAGAACACTCAGGACTGATCTCCTTTAGAATGGACTGGTTGGATCTCCTTGTAGTCCAAGGGACTCTCAAGAGTCTTCTCCAACACCACGGTTCAAAAGCATCAATTCTTCGGCCCTCAGCTTTCTTCACAGTCCAACTTTCACATCCATACATGACCACTGGAAAAACCATATACTTACACATATATATGGAATTTAGAAAGATGGTAATGATAACCCTGTATGCGAGACACCAAAAGAGACACAGATGTATAGAACAGTCTTTTGGACTCTATCGGAGAGGGTGAGGGTGGATGATTTGGGGGAATGGCATGGAAACATGTATAATATCATATAAGAAATGAATCACCAGTCCAGGTTCAGTACAAGATCCTTGAGGCTGGCGTACTGGGATGACCTGGAGGGATGGTATGGGGAGGGAGAAGGGGGGGTTTCAGGATGGGGAACACGTGTACGCCTGTAGTGAATTCATATTGATGTATGGCAGAACCAATACAATATTGTAAAGTAATTAGCTTCCAATTAAAATAAATAAATTTAAATTAAAAAAGAAAAAACTTTGTACTTGCTCTTTATATCATATTGAAAGAATAGGCAAATTTTGGGTCCTAGGGCATTTCATCTTCACTTGTCCATACAGGATAAATTCTGACCCTGGGATACATTGAGTCTACTGAATTTCTGAACTGAGTTCCTCCCGGGGTCCAGCCCCGGTGGATCCAGGGTAATTCGAAGTGGGGACAGAGTCGGTGTCCTAAGAAAGAACTATTTAATTAGAAATATAAAGAGAGATTAGGAAGGAATAGTGTAGTAGGAAAATTAGCGGAGAAAAGAGGCTGAATAACTTGGTTTATGCAGAAAACCAATAAAACTCCGAGACAAGGAGTTTGCAACACCTACGTAGGCCACAGATGTCTTCCCATTCTCCCGAAGGAGAGGAGACACAAAGACCTCCCCGGTCAGTTCTTAGAAGCCCTGGCAAAATTAGTAGGCTTGGCGAGCCTCCATGCTCCAGATGGGAATTCAGCCAGAAAAGAAGAGAACAAGAAAAGACCACATGGGGGAAACCAGTCTTTCTAGGAACTGGTCCATTTCTTTATGTTTCAGGTCCAATTTTAGTTGTACATAAGGATAAATGTAAGAAACAGTCACGCAGGGTCAGCTGCTCCGACCCTTAGCTAAAGACAGTGTTCTCAGCATATCTTTGTTCTTACAAAGGTCTTACATTTGTTTTACAATATCTTCTGGTCTGGAGACAGATTAGCATTTTATGGCCCCACCTTTCTTTCTATTGATAAAGGTTAATCGATCAGAAAACTTGTTTTCCCTTAAGATCTACTTAGTCTTAAGATAGTGATAAAGTGACATTCTTACATAGCAAGGACACAATGATTTATAACAAAGAAAGAGGAGTACAGTGATCTATAACAAAGAGAAAATTCATTAACTCAAAAGTCTAGTATTGCTAACATCAAAACTACTATATTTCTTTTTCTACATTCCAATTACATCGATTAACATATTCCCAGGTGCCTAAGGATATGGAGGCCTGGCGGCAATCATTAACTCAGCAATGAAACCCTTTGCCAACATGATTTTTATCTTTAGAAAAAACCCTATGCTAAGTAAGACTTTCAAAATACTCCAAACTCTCTGTGCTATTTATGGTTGAGAGGTTGTAAACAATCATGTAGGTAGTACCAAGAGTATGGATAATCCTGTCACACAAGCTAGTCTGCCAGCACACAGGTTTTTGGATTGAAACACCCTTGTCATGTCCAGGAGATTTATTAACTGGAGTCCTAAGTTAACTCCTTTTCAGAGAGAGGTGGTGGGGGATAGCCCCCCGTATAATGTCAGAAGAGTAGGTGAAAAGCACAATGCAGTAAGGCAGGAAGACTCTGGTTTTGGGGCAGATGCACGAGCAGATCCAGTGAGGCTTCCTTAAGGCCCGACTCGCCTTTGCCTGTCCTGCCCCTTAACTTATGACCTTTGCCACTGGCGGGACTCCTTGTGCTGGCTTCCGGTTCCCAGGCAGCACTTGTAAGTCCATATTCTTTGTCACAGGGCTTTAACTCAGCCTGCACAGTGGCAAACTTACTAATGGCAAGATGAAACAATCATTTCACACCCAGAATGGACACTCTATCAAAAGATCCTTCTCCTGTCACTGAAGAGAGTTCTTTCCACCGATCATAGATAAGGTTCCAGGAGGTGTTTTGTGAGTGTTGTATTGGTTGGATGGGTGGGTGGCATAGGCTATATTCAGCTAGATATTAACTTATTGTCTCAAGTCCAGATTCACTCTTCATTTTCCAATCTAAGGGAGATGGGCCTCTTAATAGTTTTCCTTTGCCAGGTGATTTGATGATGTCAGTAGAAGGCCCTGGAGAGACACTGCAGAAAAAGGTGGATCCCTTCCTGTTCTCATGGCTAGGTCCTGGGAGATAAGTGTTGTCTTTACTGCTCAGCAGTGTGATTCCTCCAGGATTAGGTTTCTGCTTTGTGCTGCTCTCTCCAGACTTTTGCTGCTGCTTGCTTTCTGCAACTCTTGATGTGAGCAGCCCTGAGCAGCGAGGAACTGCAGATGGCACAGGATAGGCCCACCCAGGTTTTTGTACCTTGTGATCTCTCCTTTGTCCGAAATATAGGTGCACTGGGCTGGCTTCCTACATGACCTCTGTCCCTTGGAGGTCAGAGGAAACAGGTGTTGCCAACGCCCACGTTGTGCACAGAAGTGTTCTGGAATCTGAGAAAACAGGCCTTTGCAGTGCATCCATGTGGCATTCAACTCTCCCTCCCTACTGTCTGTCAGGTTCAGCTTGCCTGTGTCTTGGGGCTTGGTTTGTTGTGGCCCTCCTGACAGGGACCCTGTGGGCTTTGGGCCTCACACCTGAATGTACATACCCAAACTCTGTCTGCCCCTTCACTGGGCTCAATTTGTCTGTGCCCCCAAGATAAGTTCCCATTCCAGGGGCTATGGACCAACTCTGACCTGGTAAGCCTGGTACAATTCTCCATCACCCCGTTGGTCTTGTCCCACTTTCTTCATTGAGGTCTGAGGCCCTTTCCTCTGTATCTGTCCTTGACTCCTCTCTCACAGCTCCAGGGTGCCCTTGAGAGTTCTTTTTACATCTCAACAATCACTCTTTTGTCTTATTTCTTAAGAATAGCTTAGTGTTTTTTTTTTTTTTACATGAAGTTTTCTTATTTAAATTATATGGTTTGCATATCCTGTTTGGGCCAAGACCAATATATCTGTGCCTGTGTGTGTGTGTGTGTGTGTGTGTGTGTGTATAAGTATACATATATATGTATATGTGTGCATATATATGTATAATACATATATATGTATATATGTATGCACATAAATACATGTGTATGGGCTTCCTAGGTGACATAAGTGGTAAAGAACCTGCCTGACAATGCAGGAGACTTAAGAGCCACAGGTCAGGAAAATCCCCTGGAGAAGGTATGGCAACCCACTCCGGTATTCTTGTCTGGAGAATCCCATAGATAGACGAGCCTGGTGGGCTAGAGTTCATCGGGTCACAAGAGTTGGACACACTGAAGTGACTGAGCATGCATGCACACACACATATAAAACATAACATCTTTTGATATAAATTTCAGATGATTTAGGCAAATGTATGCTTTAATTCAGATTTTTTGATAATTTCAAAAATGCATATGTTTTGATTTTGAGTAAATGATTTGGATGCAGCAGAGATCATTGCATTGTATTTGGCTCAAGGGAGCAGCTGAAGCGTGAAGCATTCACTGGTGCTAAGCATCCGGTGTCCTTAAGAGGTTGTCAGGACCAGGTCTGTCCCCTCTCACAGCCCTGTGCTCCCAGACACAGAGAGCTATGAGGCCTCTTCTCCAACTTTGAAGATACCCCAAACTTTATCCCTGTGTTGCTCACCACACCCCTTTTCTCACCTAACAGCCACTCACCCATTCCCTTGAGCTCTACCACAGGCCCTTGGACTCTGTCTCTGTGGTCAGCATAACCATCATCCTCATAACTCTTGCCTGCATCCCATTCTCATGAGGTGGGTGCTAAACACCTAACATGGATTATCTCAGTAAGTGTCATATGTTTTCTTCATGATAAATTCTATTTTACCTTATTTTATGATATGAGGAAATTGATACTCTGAGAGGGTGACTTGCAAACCAGGTAAACAGTGGAGCCTGGGTGTACTCCAGATAAGCACTGTCCAATTCTGCAGCCTTTAGTCATGTGTTATTTTAACATATTTTAAAGAGTAAGATGGGATATTGAGGCCCTCATTTACAAGAGCCATATCCACAGTGCTCAGTGTTAGCTGTGGGGCTGGTGCAGGAAGACAGCATTTCCATTGTTGCAGAAAGTTTTGCTGGATGACACTGCTCCAAACAAGTACTTTGTCAAACTGTCTGTGGTGAAGAACTTGTTATCATTTTCCCTTTCAATTTTATTTTCATTCCATGTCATATGGACCCTTTTGTAAGATACAATAAAAATAAATCATGGAGGAAGAGATATGAATAGTAGTGGTTAAGGTGACAGAACAAGATGGCAGCCCTGGAGCTGCTGACAGGCTGCACCCCCACAGCAGCCTCCCAATTACAGACTCAGAAGAAACAGCAGATTAAAATCCTGATTCATCAAGAAAGTGACTCAAGAAAATATGTTCTTGCTAGGATGTCCTTAGGATCATCCACAGAACGCAGGTGCTGAGGGGACAAATCTGACCCTTCACTCATTTGTCCTGTGGGTGAGCATCCCATATGGTTAGAAGGTTCAAAGTTTTTTGTCACCACTGAAGCATCATCTGCCATCCCCCTGCCCCATGTCTTTCAGCGTGTTGGGTATTTCATCCTTCCAGGGGCTATGAACAATGTAATGGACCCAGCCTGGTGCCACTGAAGGGAAACCTTTGGCTCCAAAGTTCCTGACACACTGTGGAGCTCTCAACTACATCGATTTTTATGCCTTCCTCATACTGCTCCTGGGAAATGGTGAAATCCCTTCTCTCCATTTTCCAAGATATGCCTTAGAATTTTCTGCTTCTTAGAGGCCCTACTCCAAATCAGGCCAAAGATTCAACTATTGAGGTAATTCTTAATGGTATAGGGTTTACATACATCTTAAGAGAAAAAGAGATTGATAGCATTGTTCAAGGATGTCTAATGTAAACATTAGACAGCCTTAACTGTAATAAGACAATACCTTCCTCAGAGAGGAGCATCTCTCCTTGGATAAATTCCTGAGCAATAAACATAATGACTCTCTCTAGAAAGGAGGGGGACCAGGTGTGCTAGCAGCCCATATCCTTGCAAGACCAGGACCTTATAGCCTTGGAGCTCCTTAAGTGTGACACACATCTGTTGTGGCATTCACCTGGTCTCCATATCCCATTCCTGGGACTTTTTGGGAAAGGAGAATCAAGGCAAATGTGAGGCTCATGCTGCCTTCTGTTTTGAGACAGTAATTTGTAAAACTCCAACTGGGCTCTTGTCTCCTTCTGGACTGAACATTGGAAATGTGTGTCTTTCCCACCTGGCAACTGTAGGAGGCCTCCAGCCCAGGAGCTGCTCGGTTAACTGATGGTCTCTCTGGACTCTCCTGACTTTTTTGCTGTCATCGCATCTTGCTATCTTTCCCTTTCTTTCTCATTTCTAGTCCCTATGAATTTACCCTTGATGGTCATTCAGCCCTGATTCATCCAGCAAATGTTACTGAAGGTCCACCATGGTCAGTCACCATTTCAGATGCTACAGCTACTTTGGTGATCAACACAGTCATTATTCCTACCCTCCCAGAGCTACTTCTTATTGGAATCGTGTGGGGATGGAGCTCTTTGGAGATGACAATTAACCAGGTAGAAGTGTAAAAATATCAGATTGCGTAAGTGCTACATTGTTGTTGTTGTTTACTTGTTAAGTCATGTCCAACTCTGTGACTCCAGGGAATGCAGCACGACAGGGCCCATTGTTCTCCGGTGTCTCCTGAAGTTTACTTAGATATGCCCATTGAGTCAGTGATGCTATCTGACCATCTCATCCTCTGCCACTCTCTTTTCTTTTTGCCCTCAATCTTTCTTAGCATCAGGGTCCTTCCCAATGAGTCAGCTCTTCACATCAGGTGGCCAAAGTATTGGAGTTTCAGCCTCAGGATCAACCTTTCCAATGATTATTCAGGGTTGATTTCTTATAGGATCAACTTGTTTGATCTCCTTGCAGTACAAGAGACTCTCAAGAGTATTCTCTAGCACCACAGTTCAAAAGCATCAATTCTTCAGTGCTCAGCCTTCTTTATGGCCCAACTCTTTATGGTCCATGACTACAGGAAAAACTATAGCTTTGACTATAAAGACCTTTACCAGCAAAGTGACATCTCTACTTTTTAATATATTATCTAGGTTTGTCATAGTTTTCCTTCCAAGGAGAAAGTGTCTTTTAATTTCACGGCTGCAGTCACCATCCACAGTGATTTTGGAGCCCAAGAATAGAAAATCTTTCACTGTTTCCACTTTTTCCCCTTGTATTTGCCATGAAGTGATAGAACTCAATGCCATAATCTTAGCTTTTTGAATGTTGAGTTTTAAGCAAACGTTTTCACTCTCCTCTTTTACCCTCATTAAAAGTGTCTTTATTTTTTATTCACTTTATGCCAATAGAGTGATATGTATATCTAAGGTTATTGATATTTCTCCCAGCAATCTTGATTCCAGCTTGTGATTCATCCAGCCTGGCATTTCACATAATATATTCTGCATATAAGTTAAATAAGTAAGGTGACAATATACAGCCTTTCTCAATTTTGAATCAGTCAGTTATTCCATGAACAGTTCTAACTGTTTCTTATTGACCTGCATATAGGTATTGCAGGAGACAGGTAAGGTACTCTGGTATTCCCTAGTCTTTAAGAATTTCCCACAGTTTTCTGTGATCCACAGAGTCAAAGGCTTTAATATAGTCAATGGAGCAGAAGTAGATGTTTTTTCTGGAATTCCCTTACTCTTTCTATGATCCAATAAATGTTGGCAATTTGATTTCTGGTTCCTCTGCCTTTTCTAAGTGCTATATTGAGCACTGAAGGGTTCTGGCAGGCAAATGGGAACTTTTCTTGGATGGCCATGGAAGGTCACTGGGGAGGTGATGTTGAAATCCGAATAAAACAAGAAAGAATCAGTCTTGATGTTATTGAAAGGAGTGTTTGTTGGGAAGTCTGACTGTTTGCTGCTCAAAAAGCCAATAAGCAGGCCAGGTTTGTGGAAAGGAAAATTTGCTTTACTTCAGATGCTGACAGCAGTGGAGGGAGGGTGGCAGACATCTGTCCAAAGTCTGACTCTCTTCCACTGACAAGCAAGGGTTGAAAGCATTAATAGACAGGGTCGGGGATGGGGGCGCTACATGCAGAAACAGTGTAGTCATCTTGAACGGTCATCTTCAAACTGGTCATCGGTGGTCTGACCAGAATCATCTTGAATGTTTTAGGTACAGTTAATCTTCAGTTTCAGGGTCCATTTGTTTCCATTTCTTTGTGGTCAGTTCTCGGGATTGTGGAAGCTCATGTCCTAGGTACAGTCTGGTCATCTTGTAGTTAACGTGTCCACCTGGGGTTTTAGTATCCATAAAGACAGCTTACAGGATATGACTCAGAATATTACCTACAGCCCCTGAGAAAGAACTAAAGGTCCTTGATGATGTGTAATGACTGCATTATTATTACTTAGTCTCCTTAGACTGTTTTCCTTTGTTTCAGCACTTCTCACTTCTCTGATTAAAATTATTCTTTGATTAAAGTTTTCCACAGGCAAAAAAAAAAAAAAAAAAAAAAAAAGAACATGGTGGGGAGGCAAGGACTATATGGTCCTGCTCCATTTCAATGAGAATACTTGAGGAAAAAGTTCAGGCAGAGGAAATAACTAGAACAAATGCTGTAAAGGAGGGCCAGTTTGACAAATTCCAAAGAGGCTTTCAGGAAGGAGATAATCATTCCTGGTGGTGGAAGGAATCAAAGCCAGGGCAAGGGGTTTAGTCTCCACCCTCTGTGGTCCAGGAAATCACTGTAAAGTTTGAAGCAGGAAGAGATGATCTAATTCATATTTTTGAAAGATTATTCTGAATTTATTCTGGAGTCTCTGGAGTCTTAGGGTGAGACAGGATGTGCTCCTGTAGAGTTGACAGGACTTGCTGATTAGGTTATAGATGTATGTTGGAAGTAAAAGAAGGGAAATGCCAAAATATCTTCCAGATTTGTGCCTTTAACACCTGGGAGACATAGCTAGGATGCTGTTACTAAGAGGGAAAGAAAGGTACATGGAGATTTGTTGAAATGAGAGGCTAAGAATGCCCGTCAGACATCCATTTGGGCCTGTGAAGTGGGTAGTTAGGTGAGTGGGACTGGAAAGCGAAGAATAACTTCTAAAATATATGGAACTGAGAGTCATTGGGAGAGATGATGCTTACAGCCCCGGTGGTGAATGAGCTTCCTTAGAGACTGTGTGTAGAGAGGGGAGGAGACCCATGGCAAATTTCTGTGGTTTTCACCACCTAGAAGTCAAACAGAAGGACTTAAGCCAGCTGAAGACACTGAAAGGGGTTGAGCAGTGTGGTCAAAGGCAGTCCAGACAGTACAAAGTCATAGAGACTGAGACAAAAGATTGTTTCTAAATAAAAATTTCCATGAAATTCTTTTGGTAGTTGGGAAATTCTATAGCTCTTTGCAAGATGGCTCAGTGGGAGAAAAGAAGGGACAGAATCCTGACTGAAGAGAGGTGACCTAGACTAACAGATGAGAAGGATGAGCCTACGGAGCATGGACTAACCTTTACAAAGCTCTGCCATAAGTGGGACTTGAGAAACGATGTGATGGCGAGAAAGTGATGGGATGTGGTCATTGGGATGGTTTTCATTTTAGTAGAAGAAAAAAACGTAATATTAGCCTGCTGACAGAGATGATCAGCAGAAGTAGAATTTATGATATGGGGGAAAGAAAGGCATCAAACATCATTTCTTACTGGGCTCAGACTTTGGGAAACAAAGAGAAAGAGAAACAGATATTTCTGATTTCTCTGAGAAGATGAACCCAGAGAGGATTACACACTTAAAATTGGCAGGATGGTGGGGCGGGGGAGGAGGGGGAGAAATAATAACTGATATTGTAAAAACATTACACAGACACAAATATTAAATCCATCCATTTCCTTCCTTTTCAACATCACCACCCTCTTTCTGTCACCGTCACCTCATGCTGGGACTGCACTGGGCTCCCTCATGTCTGCTCGATCTTGATCCCAGCCCCATACCCCTGCACACACAGTGCAGCTTCCATCCAACTGTCAGAGGGGCTGTTTTAATTCTTAAATTCAATTTTAGCTGTTATCTATCTCATGTACTGCAAGGAGATCCAACCAGTCCATACTAAAGGAGATCAGCCCTGGTGTTCTTTGGAAGGAATGATGCTAAAGCTGAAATTCCATACTTTGGCCACCTCATGCGAAGAGTTGACTCATTGGAAAAGACTCTGATACTGGGAGGGATTGAGGGCAGGAGGAAAAGGGGACAAAAGAGGATGAGATGACTGGATTGCATCACCGACTCAATGGACATGAGTTTGAGTGAACTCCAGGAGTTGGTGATAGACAGGGAGGCCTGGCATGCTGCAATTCATCGAGTCACAAACAGTCGGACATGACTGAGTGACTGAACTGAACTGAACTGAACTGATTGCTTGTTAAATAAACCAATTACAAAGGTTTCCAGGCCCCCTTTGATTATGATGGGCAGCTGACCAGCTCCCCTCACATGTCAGATCTCCTGAGCTGTGACACTCTAGCCCAGCTGGCCTTGTTCCACTTCCTCTAACAAGCCATGATCTCATTCAATGTAATTGCACATCTGAAACCTGCCTGGGGAGATTTCCTCATCTACCTGGTTAGACTAGACAAGATTCTCCCATCTACCATTCCAGCTCTCTATCATGGCTCTCTCTGCATTTTATTCATAAAAAATCTTTTGAAATTATTTGTTAGCTTATTTTCTTGTTTTTAACTCACTCCCTGAATAGAAGGCAAAACGTTGTTTGTATTTGGTTCATCCTAGTATATTCAGCATTTGACTGCTTCTGGCACATCACAATGATTGTTTCTTAGAGTGATGTTAGTTTAATTTTATATTCATAGTATTATCATGAAAAGTATTTTAGACAAAGTCAATATTTTAATGAATTATTATGAAGATGATTGTCATCATGGATATTTACTTTTATATTTTTAGAGTATTTTGGATTTTTTACTCAGGACTTTAGTCAAACTTATCACAATCATTAAACATATGATATTTCCATGACTTATTCTGGCATTTAGTAATTGATAGTGACTGCTAACTGCTGTGTTAATTAGGATTTACATAGACAAATGGTGATTTAAAGTTAGCGTTAGCACTATTAGCTTTTAGTTGTTCTCAAGCTTGATACAGACTTCCTGGACATGGAACAACAGACTGGTTCCAAATAGGAAAAGGAGTACGTCAAAGCTGTATACTGTCACCTTGCTTATTTAACTTCTATGCAGAGTACATCCTGAGAAACTCTGGGCTGGAAGAAGCACAAGCTGGAATCAAGATTGCTGGGAGAAACATCAATAACCTCATATATGCAGATGACACCAAATTTATGGCAGAAAGTGAAGAGGACCTAAAAAGCCTCTTGATGAGAGTGAAAGAGGAGAGTGAAAAAGTTGGCTTAAAACTCAACATTCAGAAAACGAAGATCATGGCATCTGGTCTCATCACTTAATGGGAAATCGATGGGGAAACAGTGGAAACAGTGTCAGACTTTATTTTGGGGGGCTCCAAAATCACTGCAGGTTGTGACTGAAGCCATGAAATTAAAAGATGCTTACTCCTTGGAAGGA
Source organism: Oryx dammah (assembly GCF_014754425.2). NCBI lineage: Eukaryota > Metazoa > Chordata > Mammalia > Artiodactyla > Bovidae > Oryx > Oryx dammah. The sequence goes on from NW_024070202.1 coordinate 926,313, forward strand.
AAGTTATGACCAACCTAGATAGCATATTGAAAAGCAGAGACATTACTTTGCCAACAAAGGTCTGTGTAGTCAAGGCTATGGTTTTTCCAGTGGTCATGTATGGATGTGAGAGTTGGAATGTGAAGAAAGCTGAGTGCAAAAGAATTTATGTTTTTCAACTGTGGTGTTGGAGAGGACTCTTGAGAGTCCCTTGAACTGCGAGGAGATCCAACCAGTCTATTCTAAAGGAGATCAGCCCTGGATGTTCTTTGGAAGGAATGATGCTAAAGCTGAAACTCCAGTACTTTGGCCATCTCATGCAAAGTTTGATTCACTGGAAAAGGCTTTGATCCTGTGAGGGATTGAGGGCAGGAGGAGAAGGGGACGACAGAGGATGAGATGGCTGGATGGCATCACCCACTCGACGGACGTGAGTTTGAGTGAACTCCAGGAGATGGTGATGGACAGGGAGGCCTGGTGTGCTGCGATTCATAGGGTCACAAAGAGTCGGACACGACTGAGTGACTGAACTGAACTGAACTGAAGCTTGATACAATTGTATATTTGATGCAGAAACTGAGTGTGTGGTGATAGCATAAATAGTCTCATTGGAAGCTACTACTTCCTATAAAGTTTGTGTAAGTATAAAAGGCTATGATATCATCCTCTATTTCTTATTTCTCATTGTGTAGTACTCATCCTTCAGTGTTGAAAAAGCATGATACTTTCATTAAAAATCAACCCAGCTACCTACATTACCAGGAAGTTCCTGAATGGTTCATGAACTGAGGCTCAGGATGACAACCACAAAAAGAAAAACATAACTCCCAGCAGTTTCATTTAACACGGGGGATCACATCAAGTTTGTGGCTGTAAATAAGTCCCCTTTTAAGAATGAGTTCAATTTTATGAGAAGTTGGTCTTTCCCCAGGCTTGATGGGATGTCGTGTTTAAGATGTCAGAGAGCATCTGCCCTCTGGAAGTAGGTGGCAACAGCAGGCCAGCCTTTTGGGAAGGACTTACCATTTTCCAGCAAAATACCTGACAGACTGGATCTTGCAGGTTAAAACCTCCCTGAAGATAGAAGAAGGCAAATATGATGTTGTTGTGTTCTTATTTACTGTATATTGCTGTAATAATGACGATAAAATCTCAGTTCAGTTTCCTCACTCATGCAGATATTTTATGATATGAAAATGAAAAAAAAAAGTATAGAATGGTGTGTGATAGTGTTGACAGCATGAACAATGAACCTGGAAAGATGGACATATTCCAAAATGTTATAATGAATTGAGGTAGGAGTGGTAGAACAGGCATAGCTAGAGTTTGATCTCTTAACAATGCATTTTAGTAATGTTTTGTCAACTCTACCAGGAACAACAATATGCTGGAAGGTTAAAAATATCTCAATATAATAATAATTTATGCTTCTGAAATAATTATATATATATATATATTTTAAGAAATTTTTAAAAATAAGGTGATAGATATTTGAACATATAAATTTATTTTATTGGTTTTTTCTTTCAGTACTAACTGTCTGATTAATTTTTAAGTTGTTTTCAGGACATTTGTATCCATGTGGTGGTAATGTGATATTTTGGAACAAGGTCACAGATAGATGCTGACAGATAAAACCCAGAAATAAATTATTCCTAATGGCACAATATGAAAAAAGAATAATTTTTTAAAAACATTAACATCTAAGAAAGCTTAGAACAATTTTCTTGTCTCAAAATGCATTTAGAAAAAATTACACTGTGCAGTTGAATATTGACATTTTATTATTTAATAATGTCCCATTTTAGGTGATGTGCAGAGAGGACACATTACCATGTACATTTTCTCAATATTAAAAGCATTAAAGTCATCAAATATAGAATTGAGAGGTACCTTAAGAATCATTTGTCAAATACTCTGATTGTACAGAAGAGGGAATGAAGACACAGAGAGTGCAAAGTCCAAACAGTGCCATGGACCTAGGACAGACAAGTTCTTTCCCACCCCATCTATCCTTCTTTAAAAAAATCAGCCTCATCTTGTTGCTGAACTTACATCTGGATGTTCATTGCTCAAGAATTCAATACTCAGGGATAAGTATTGGGTAAAAGGAAAGATAGCTTTATTGAGGAAGCCAGGGTAAAGGGTGGACTCATGTCCTAAATAACCAAATCCCTACTCCTCATGTTTTGCTGAGAGGTGACATAGAGAACATAAGAAAGCGCTGTGTGCTGAGGAGGGAGTTGCAGAGCATGATCAGCTCATGGACATTTTTCTGATTGGTTAGTTGTGAGGTAACTGGCAGTCAGTACCATCAAGCTTCTGGTTCTAACTAGGCTGGGGTCTACTAACATATGGCTAATTTCTTCCACCTGGTGGGGATTTTAATATTTTCAAAACAACTCAAAGGATGTGGACCAGAATATTATCTATAGCTCTTAAGAGGAACTAAGTGTCCTTGACTTTTTTAATGAGTCAACTCATATTATTACTTTGTCCTATCTGAATGTATATTTTTGTTTCTGTACTTTTTGCTCACTCTCTGATTAAAGTTATTCTTTGGCTAAAGTTTTTCTACAGATAAAAGGCAGGCAGAGGGCATGGGGGAAGAACTACAGGATCCTACTCCCTTACAATACCTTTCCATATAACTAGTTAGTGAAAAGAGTCACACACCTCAGATCACAGAAGACACGTGAATTTCCACACCCTACATTCTCTACCTAAAGCTTCCCTCCACTCTTTCTTACATTGCTTCCAATTGCTCCTGTCCCCTGTACAAGCATAGGATGGGCATAGACCTCTGGCCCTAACTACAGAAATATTAAGGCAGAGAAGACAACAGAGAAAAATCTAGTCTATGGTTGTTTAATTTTTATCAAAGTGACACCAAAATTTATCTGACTCTTTTTTCTGTTAATGGTTATTTTGTTATATGCTAATAATAAATGATATGAAAAATAGGATATGGGCACCTAGGAATAAGATTTCATTTCTTTATCTCTAGAATGTGTTGAAAGTACTTATGAAAATTCTTAGTAAAGAATGACCTGCCTTAACACTGAACTCCAAAAGGTAGTTTTAGGAGGCACTGAACACCCATTTCTGAATTCTAATAGATAAAGAAGGAGCTGGACTATCCAGATAGATCTTTGCATTATAAATATTTAAAATTTTATGTATATTATGATGCTTGGTATCTTGAAAGCCCTTTCTGGCTGCGGAGAAAGTATCTCCTGGGATAGCCAATTTAGAGATGGCAAAGGTCCAGCGGGGAGATTGCCTTTGATTTGCAAAATTTCTGGAGCCAGATCCCCATCATCTGACCTGTTCACCCCTCAGGTCATACTCCTTTCCCTGTCTTTATCTTCTCAGGGCCAGGTACCAGGCAACTAGGGTCCACCCAGACAGCTTTGAGCCCATCAAAATTGTGCAACTAATCACTCCTAGACTGTTGTTCATTCTGCCTTGCCTTTCTTGCAAAAAGCCCAAGGCCATGGCCTAAATTCTCCCCTCACTCTGTTTTCGGCCTACTGGCCACTCAGATGTCTTTCCTGAGTGTTCCTGCAAGGCTGTGCTCCTCTCTTTAGGACCTGTGTGTAACATAAACTTTGTCATTCCTTTAGCATTTCTTATGACCACACCTGACTAACCATCTCATGCTGCTGCAACTGCTAAGTCACTTCAGTCATGTCCAACTCTGTGTGACCCCGTAGATGGCAGCCCACCAGGCTCCGCTGTCCCTGGGATTCTCCAGGCAAGAATGCTGGAGTGGGTTGCCATTTGTTTCTCCAATGCATGAAAGAGAAAAGTGAAAGTGAAGTCGCTTCAGTCATGTCCAACTCTGTGTGACCCCATAGATGGCAGCCTACCAGGCTCCTCCATCCATGGGATTTTCCAGGCAAGAGTACTGGAGTGGGTTGCTATTGCCTTCTTTGAACCATCTCATAAAAGAATGTAAAGCATTTTATGTAGCATTGTATTATATATTATATAGTTGCTCAGTTATGTCTGACTCTTTGTGATCCCATGGACTGTAGCCTGCCAGGCTCCTCTGTCCAAGGAATTCACCAGGAAAGAACTGGAATGGGTAGCCAGTCACTCCTCCAGTACAGTTCAGTTGCTCAGTCATGTGCGACCCTTTTCAACCCCATGAACTACAGCATGCCAGGCCTCACTGTCCATCACCATCTACCGGAGTCTACCCAAACCCATGTCCATTGAGTCGGTGATGCCATCCAACCATTTCATCCTGTTGCCCCTTCTCCTCCTGCCCTGAATCTTTCCCAGCATCAGAGTCTTTTCAAATGAGTCAGCTCTTTGCATCAGGTGGCCAAAGTATTGGAGTTTCAGCTTCAACATCAGTCCTTCCAATGAACACCCAGGACTGATCTCCTTTAGGATGGACTGGTTGGATCTCCTTGCAGTCTAAGGGATTCTCTAGCGCCTTCTCCAACACAACAGTTCAAAAGCATCAATTCTTCAGCAGTCAGCTTTCTTCACAGTCCAACTCTCACATCCATACATGAATACTGGAAAAACCACAGCCTTGACTAGATGGACCTTTGTTGGCAAAGTAGTCACTGCTTTTGAATATGCTGTCTAGATGGGTCATAACTTTCCTTCCAAGGAGTAAGCGTCTTTTATTTCATGGCTGCAATCACCATCCGCAGTGATTTTGGAGCCCAGAAAAATAAAGTTTGACACTTTTCCCACTGTTTCCCCATCTATTTGCCATGAAGTGATGGGACCAGATGCCATGATCTTCGTTTTCTGAATGTTGAGTTTTAAGCCAACTTTTTCACTCTCCTCTTTCACTTTCATCAAGAGGCTCTTTAGTTCTTCACTTTCTGCCATAAGGGTGGTGTCATCTGCATATCTGAGGTTATTGATATTTCTCCTGACAATCTTGATTCCAGCTTGTGCTTCCTTCAGCCCAGCATTTCTCATGATGTACTCTGCAAAGCAGTTAAATAAACACTTCTCCAGGGAACCTTCCTAATCCAGAGATTGAACTCAGGTTTCACATATTTCATGCAAACTATTTATTATCTAAGGCACCAGGGAAGCCCATATTATATAGTTATTATTATATATTGTATATAATTTTGTTATGTATTTTATATTAATATAAAACGATTGTAGTTGTTTACCTTAGCACTCTGTGAAAATGGTAGTTGAAAATATTTTTACTCAGATCCTAGAATATTAACTTTTTTTTTTTACTGTATTTGGTTGAATACAATAAATATAGATAATGAACAGTAACAGTCCATATAATCTCCCAGTTCTTTTGCACTCAACGAATTCCAGCAGGTGTCGTTAGTCCCTGTGATGAACAAACTTGAATTGCTTTCTGTAAATTCCTCCTGTGATCTGTATTCTGGCTCACTAAAATGGTAGCTTTTTGTGTTATATTCCTTATTCTAATCTAGAATGCAGAGAATGTCAGGCTTTATCTAATGCCTCTTGAAGGGACTTTTGAGTATAGCAGCCCTCAGGCTTTCTTTCTGAGGGCTGTCTTCCATCAGGATTCTTCAGCTTTGGATGGTGCCTTCTTTTTGTGTTTTATTTACTATGAGAGGAGTTTTTCAACATCTTTTGTGGAAAACATCATTTTAATATTTGAAATCTTGACTTTAAAAAATGTACACCTGTGGTGGATTCATGTCAATGTATGCCAAAACCAATACAGAATTGTAAAGTAAAAATTAAATAAATAAATACATTTTTTAAAAAAAAAGAAAGAAAAAAAAAAGTGAATGTTTCCCTTCTTTAAAACTGGCACCACTCATGACACTCCTGCAAAACTTTGAAGTGACTCGAAACTTTGAAGTAACCTAGGGTCTTCCCTGTTGGCTCAGACGGCAAAGACTCCACCTGCAATACAGGAGACCTGGGTTCGATCCCTGAGTCAGGAAGAACCCCTGGAGAAGGAAGTGGCAACCTATTCCAGTATTCTTGCCTGAAGAATTCTATGGACAAAGGAGCTTGGTGGGCTACAGTCCATGAATTGGCAAGAGTCAGACACAGCTGAGCGACTGACACTAACACACTTAGGTCAAAGGATTATAAGGTTTCACTGCTTCTAGAGTTGTGCTTGAACCATTAAATCTGGTGTTGCATCACCTGGGAGAATCTTAGAAACACAGAATCTCAGGTCCTGTCCAAATCTTCAGAATCAGAATTATTAACATGATCTCCAGTTGATTTGCTTCCATTCAAAGAGAGAGAGAGAGAGACACCACTCTAGGAGATCACTACCAAGTTTCTTTAAGCCTTTTATAAGTCATGAACTGTGAGGATTAATTATGTGTGGATTAAAATTAATTAAATTACCAAAAAAGTTAATTAGAAACATGCATAATAATGAACAAAAATTATCTCACAGCATAGTAGCTAGACACATGATAAAATAAAGTAAGTATTAATGTATAGTCATAGTATGTGTTTGTCTCCTACAATCCTGAACATTCATTGAAAGGACTGATGCTGTACCTGAAGCTCCAGTGCTTTGGCCACCTGATGGGAAGAGCTGACTCATTAGATAAGACCCTGTTTGTGGTAAAGATTAAAGGCGGGAAGAGACGCGGATGACAGAGGATGAGTTGGTTGGATGGCTTCACCAACTCAATGGATATGAGTTTGAGCGAGCTCCAGGAGATAGTGAAGGACAGGTAAGCACGTCATGCATGAGGTCGCAAAGAGTCAGATTTGACTGAGAGACTGAACAACAATAATATGTATAAAGACAATATGTATTTCTCTCCCTACTTGTCTTTATAACTTTGGAATCCTCATTTGCCTCAAATAGCTATTCTGTATTGGATGTCTTTTAGTCATTGCCAGAAAGCTCTTTACCCACACAAGTGCTAAAAATAAGTCTTTAATAAGTAAATTGCAAGAATGGATTTTTCTCTTGCTCATGACCATTCCTTATGCTTAGTAGATACTCAATAAACAGTTTTTGTTTTCATTGACAAAAAAGTGGACTCCTCACTCGCCAACAGTGGGAATTCTTTATTCAGATTTTCCTTGGCTTTCCCCCAAATTTAGATTTATGTCATATTAGGCTCCTATTGCTTCTTGGCCCAGGCATCCAAGAGTAGATGCCTTTGAAATTATCAGATCTTTATCTTTATCCAATCTTTATCAGTCTGTATCAGATCTGTAGCTTTGATGGACATACTACATGTGATTTAAGTTATGGTAGAATAATAAAGATGTGAAGCAAAAAATGTGAGATGATTCCACCATGATGTAGAGCAGAATTTTGCAACTAGGATTAGTTTTGTTTTCAAGAGAAAAATGGAGATATATGGGGACTTAAAAAAAAATTTTTTTTCGTGTCACATCTCAGCTGGGAGAGAGATTGTAGGTGCAGTGGCATCTAGTGGATGGAGGCTATAGGATGCCTTTAAACATCCTTCAATGCACAGGACAGCCACACAGCAAAGACCCACAGCAAAGGCCATCTGGCTCAAAATGTAAAAGTACTGAAGTTGTGAAATGTTGGTGCAGAAGCAAACCAAACCCCAGTTAGGTTGGTGATATAGCAAAGGGAAAAGGGTTCAGGTAAAGTAACTTTCCAGGTGGCACTAGTGTTAAAAAACCTTCCTGCCAATGGAGGAGATGTAAGAGGTGCAGTTTCCATCCCTGGGTCTAGAAGATCCCCTGGAGAAGGGATAGGCAACCCAGGCCAATATTCTTGCCTGGAGAATCCCATGGACAGAGGAGTATGCCTGGCTATGGTCTATGCTGTCGCAAAGAGTCGGACAGGAATGAATTGGCTTAACATACAAGCAAGCACAAAATAGCTTCTGTGGTCATAGTTTTTGTGTCTGCAGCGGCAGAAAGGGGAGAAAAGAAAGAATGTCCCAGAAGATGATCAAAACAGTCTCCTGATATCTTTTTGCGTCTTCTCACACCAATCCTGGCTCCAGTGGTACCAAAAACGGGGATAGTTCAGGGATATTATATGCAAGGCAGTGGAAGCTTAGTCTCAATCCCACTAAGCATGTTTCTTCTGAAGTTCCAATAATACATAAATTGTCTAATTTCTGTAACTCTATAATCCTGAACACATGACTTCGAGATTCAGACACTTAAAGATGTTAACAGATTTAAGTCTAATGAGTGAGGAAGACTTCAGATTCTTAGATTATTCTTTAGATGTTGCTACAAATGTAGAAAGGGTTTCCCTGGTGGTTCAGACAGAAAAGAATATGCCTGCAATGCAGGAGATCTGGGTCGATACCTGGGTAGGGAAGATCCCCTGGAGTAGGGCATAGTAACCCACTCTAGTATTCTTGCCTGGAGAATCCCCATGGACAGAGGAGCCTGGAGGACTACAGTTGATAGGGTCATGAAGAGTCAGACACAACTGAGAGACTAGGCACACAGATGTAGAAGAAAACATAAGGTGGTCTCAAGAAGAGTTGGGGTGCATCAGAATCTTCCAGTAGATAAAGAGAAGTGATGCATAAAGAAAACAAAACAAATCTTCTTGCATTTCCTTAATGCCATTACACATAAAAGCAATTTAAAGGCTTTCTGTAAATTGATAAAAATCATTGTAATATTCCTTAACAAAATGTCAGCTTTCTCTTACCTGCTGACTACTGAAATCAAGCCAGTCAAGGTTGCAGGCTGTTCCTGCTGATTGATTCAATAGTCTGTCTGCATCCTCAACTAGGGAAGAGGGGATTTAATGACTGTCAAATTATGGGCTTAATTACATTAATCATGGTTGCATAGTGCTTTCAACAACATTCAGGTAGGTGGAGCAATAGCTTGATAGAAATCAAGAAGAAATAGGCCTTAAGCAAATTGCAGAATTTGTCACATAGGTAACGAAATGAAGCCTAAGAAAGATTAGAACATGGAACGCATGTACACCCGTGGTGGTTTCATGTCAATGTATGGCAAAACCAATACAGAATTGTAAAGTAAAACAAAAAATAAATTAAAAAAAAAAAAAGAAAAAAAAAAACTAAATCACATCTAAAAAAATAAAAATAAAAAATAAAGGAAATTGAGGGGATTTATAGGAAGGGAAAGTTTGATTTAATGGGAAATATCATATTTAAAGGGATGCAGAAGAGCATTATTTAAGTGAGATCCAGAAATGTTCTTGGAAATAAAATGGTCATCTCCATGTGCTTTTCTGTATGTTTTTTTCAAACATATTATTCCAAACTTGGTTTCAACTGGGAAAAGGGCAGCATATTTAAATATTAATTATTCTGAACAATCAACTCTTGATCAAAATCCTGGCAACTGTTAATAGAAGAGATAATGAGCCACTCTTTATGAAATCTGTGAGCAGACTGATTAATATGTTTTTTGTGTTTATTGAGACAAATGAAAGGGGAGAAGATAGATTGATGATGAAACTGTACTGCTAAAGAATCAGTGATTACTTCTATTTTATTTCATTGTTGGTTTTTCCCCCTTGTGTCGTTAATACCCAAATAAACAAAATACAAACGTGGGATGTAATTGTGAAAAAATATGCAAATTGCACAAAAGGTTTCCTTTTTATTTTTATACCTTTTTCTGAAGGTTTTTCTGTTTTGTAAAGAACCGGTTCTTGGGTTTATTGACCTATTTTAGTGCTATATCGTCTATAACAGAGTCTATAGTCCATTTCATATTTTGTGCTTAGATATTTACTATCTACTTCTCTCCAAACACCTAAAGCTTTTGTTTGATCTGAAAATTTTTGTGTTGAATAGCTTATTTTATGACTTTTCTAGCTTGACTAATGTTTATTTAAGATTATATATTCACTTTGAGTAACTCAGAGAGTTTAATTGGGTGTGTCCTTAAAACAGAATCATGAATGAAGACCCCATGTATCCCTTGCATTATTGCAATAATTCTCAGTGTTTCCCAGTCTTCTTTCATGTTTTCCAATTATTTTTCCTTGCAAGGTATGATGTAATTTTAATCACAAATACTCCAGTTTTATGATTATTTTAATTGATCCCTTAACACAGTGTTATTTATTAACTTTTCTCTTATTCTAGTAAATTTTAATATGCTTACTAAAGTGTTTAAAATTTTAATGTAGACACTGAACATTTCATTTGATTTGGTCTTATCTATTGTCTCAGTCATTGGTAATGATTTCTAACTGGTGATTGCTAGCTCATAGAAATGTTATTCACCTTTTCTCTTTGCATAATTTATGGTTTTTAAAATATTGCTTATATTTTATGGAGTTTATTGAGAGACTATAAAGAGGCTAAATTTTTTAAATGGCAGACAGTAATAGCTAATACTTCATGATATATTTTCCAGCTATTTTATATAAATAAATAAATAAATATATTTACATAAAATATTTATTTATTTATTTTGAAGTATAATTGAGTTATAATAGTTTTGGGAGTATAGCAAAGTAATTCATTTATACACACATATATAAGTATATATTTTTTCAGATTCTTTTCCCTTACAGGATGTTATAAAACATTGAGTATATTCCCCTGTGCTACAGGGTAGGTCCTTGATGGCTATGTATTATATATATATATTGTGTTTGTGTCAATCCTAAACTTCTAATTTATTCCCCTTTCCCTCACAGTAACTATAAATTTGTCTTCTATATCTGTGGGTCTATCTCTGCTCTGTATTACAAGTTCATATGTATCATTTTTTTTTAGATTCCATATATAAGCAACATCACACGATATTTGTCTCTGTCTGGCTTACTTCACTTAGTATGATAACCACTAGGTCCATTCATGCTGTTTCAAATGGCATCATTTCACTTCACTTTTATGGCTGAGTAGCATTGTATACTATACCACATATTTATCCATTCATCTGTTGATGGACATTATGTTGCTTCGTGTCTTGGCTAAATAGGTAAATAGGCACTGCTGTGAAAAATAGGATGTATATATCTTTTTGAATTATAGTTTTTTTTCTGGATATGTGTTCAGTAGTGGAATTGCTGGATCATTTCATAGCTCTATTTTTTGGTTATTTAAGGAACTTCCATACTGGCTCCTTCATATTTCCATACTGGCCCCATAGTGGCTGTAGCAATTTACATTCCCACCAACATTGTAGGAGGGTTCCATTTTCTCCATATCCTGCCCAGCATTTATTGCCTGTAGAGTGTTTGATTGTCATTCTGACTGGTATGAGGTGGTACCTCATTGTAGTTTTGATTTGCAATTCTCTGATAATTAGCAACTTTGAACATCTTTTCATGTGTTTTTTGGCCATCTGTATGTCTTCTTTAGAGAAATGTCTATTTAGATCTTTTGCCCATTTTTGATTGTGTTTTTTTTATTTATACTGAGCTGCAGGAACTGTTTGTACATTGGGAAGATTAATTATTTGTTGGTTGTATCATTGGCAAATATCCATTTTTTGGGTCTTTTCATTTTTCTTATGGCTTCCTTTGCTGCTCAAGAGCTTTTAAGTTTTATTAGTTCACATTTTTTTAAATTTTTTGGTTTTATTTTCATTACTCTAGGAGTTATGAAAAAAGATACTGCTGATTAAAAAAGATACTGCAGTGATTTATGTCAAAGAATGTTCTGCCTCAAACAATGGTTTCTCTGAGTTTTATAGTATCTGATCTTATATATATATATAAGTCCATTTTGAATTTATTTTGTGTATGATGTTAGAAAATGTTCTAATTTCATTCTTTTACATATAGCTGCACAGTTTTCCCAGCACCGCTTACTGAAGAAACTGTCTTTTCTCCATTATGTATGTTTGCCTCTTTTGTCATAGATTAATTGAACATAGGTGCATGGGTTTATTTCTGGACTTTCTATCTTGTTCCATTGACCTATATCTCTGTTTTTGTGCCTTTAATATACTGTTTTGATGACTGCTTTGTAGTATAGTCTGAAGTCAAGGATTCTTTCAGCTCTGGTATTCTTTCTCAAGATTGCCATGGATATATGGGGTCTTTTCTGTTTTCACACATACTTTAAATTTGCTTGTTCTACTTTTTTGAAAAATCCTGTTGGTAATTTGACAGACATTGCACTGAATCAGTAGATTGCCTTGGTAGTATAGTCATTTTTTTTTCATTTATTTGTTTTTTAATGAAGGATAATTGCTTTACAGAATTTTGCTGCTTTCTGTCAAACCTCAACGTGAATCAGCCGTAGGTATACATATATCCTCTCCCATTTGAATCTCCCTCCCCGTCCCACTCCTCTAGGTTGATACAGAGCCCTTGTTAGAGTTCTCTGAGCCATACAGCAAATTCCCATTGGCTATCTATTTTACATATGGTAATGTAAGTTTCCATGTTACTCTTTCCATACATCTCACCCTCTCCTCCCCTCTCCCCATGTCCATAAGTTTATTTTCTGTGTCTGTTTCTCCATTATTGCCCTGTAAATAAATTCTTCAGTACCATTTTTCTAGATTCCATGTATATGTGTTAGAATATGGTATTTATCTTTCTCTTTCTGACTCACTTCACTCTGTATAAAATGTTTTAGGCTCATCTACTTCATTAGAACTGACTCAAATATGTTGCTTTTTATGGCTGAGTAATATTCCATTGTGTATATGTACCACATATTCTTTATCCATCAATCTGTCAATGGATATGTAGGTTGCTTCTATGTTCTAATCTATTGTAAACAGTGCTTCAGCGAACAATGGGATACATGTGTCTCTTTCAATTTTGTTTTCCTCAGGGTAAAAGCCTAGGAGTGGGAATCCTGGGTCATATGGTGGTATTATTCCTTGTTTTTTAAGGAATCTCCATATCAGCTGTGTCAATTTACGTTTCCACCAACAGTGCAAGAGTGTTCCCTTTTCTCCACTCTCTTCAGCATTTATTGTTTGTAGACTTTTTAATGAGGGCCATTCTGATCAATGTGATCATTGTAGTTTTGATTTGCTTTTTTCTAATAATGAGTGATGTTGAGCATCTTTTAATGTGTTCGTTCGCCATCTGTATAGTCATTTTGACAATACGGATTCCTCCATTCCAGGAATATGGTATAGCTGTGCATCTGTGTGTGTCATCTTTGATTTCTTTCATCACAGTTCTATAGATTTTGGAGTATAGGTTTTTTGACTCCTTAGATAGGTTTATTCTTAGATATCTTATTCTTTGTGTCTTGATGGTAAGTGGGATTATTTCCTTAACTTGTATTTCCTTATTTTGTTGTTCAGAGCGTGGGCAGCTGTGACAATGCACAGAGCACGGGCGAGAGGAGCTACCCCACATCCGAAGTCAGGGGCAGAAGTCGGGAGGACCCCACACCTGAGGGGCAGTGGCCGAGAAGAGCTACCTCACATCCAAGGTCAGGGGCAGCAGCCTAGAGGTGCTATGCCACGTCTAAGGCCAGGGGCAGTGGCCGGGAGGAGCTACCTCAAATCCAAGGAGCGGTGGCTTCACGGGCGCTGGAGGGCCTAGAGGAGCTATTTCATGTTCAAGGTCAGGAGGGGTGGCAGTGAGGAGATACCCCTAGTCCAAGGTAAGGAGCAGCTGCACTTTGCTGGAGCAGCCCTGAAGAGATACTACACATCCAAGGCAAGAGAAACCCAAGTAAGATGGTATGTGTTGCAAGAGGGCAGACACACCAAAACCATAATCACAGAAAACTAGTCAATCTAATCACAGTAAGACCACAGCCTTGTCTAACTCAATGAAACTGAGCCATGCCCTGTGGGGCCATCCAAGACAGGCGGGCATGGTGGAGAGGTCTGACACAATGTGGTCCACTGGAGAAGGGAATAGCAAACCATTTCAGTATTTTTACCTTGAGAACCCCATGAACAGTATGAAAAAGCAAAATGATAGGATACTGAAAGAGGAACTCCCCAGGTCAGTAGGTGCCGAACATGCTACTGGAGATCAGTGGAGAAATAACTCCAGAAAGAATGAAGGGATGCACCCAAAGCAAAAACAATACCCAGTTGTGGATGTGACTGGTGATAGAAGCAAGGTCCGATGCTGTAAAGAACAATCTTGCATAGGAACCTGGAATGTCAGGTCCATGAATCAAGGCAAATTGGAAGTGGTCAAACAGGAGATGGCAAGAGTGAACGTCTACATTCTAGGAATCAGTGAACTAAAATGGACTGGAATGGGTGAGTTTAACTCAGATGACCATTATATCTACAACTGTGGGCAGGAATTCCTTAGAAGAAATCGAGTAGCCATCATGGTCAACAAAAGAGTCTGAAATGCAGTACTTGGATGCAATCTCAAAAACGACAGAATGATCTTTGTTCGTTTCCAAGGCAAACCATTCAATATCATGGCAATCCAAGTCTATGCCCCAACCAGTAACGCTGAAGAAGTTTAAGTTGAATGATTCTATGAAGACTTACAAGACCTTTTAGAAATAACACTCAAAAAACATGTCCTTTTCATTATAGGGGACTGGAATGCAAAAGTAGGAAGTCAAGAAACACTTGGAGTAACAGGCAAATTTGGCCTTGGAATACGGAATGAAGCAGGGCAAAGGCTAATAGAATTTTGCCAAGAAAATGCACTGGTCATAGTAAACACCCTCTTCCAACAACACAAGAGAAGACTCTATACGTGGACATCACCAGATGGTCAACACTGAAATCAGATTGATTATATTCTTTGCAGCCAAAGATGGAGAAGCTCTATACAGTCAACAGAAACAAGACCAGGAGCTGACTGTGGCTCAGATCATGAACTCCTTATTGCCAAATTCAGACTTAAATTGAAAAAAGTAGGGAAAAACACTAGACCATTCAGATATGACCTAAATCAAATCCCTTATAATTATACAATGGAAGTGAGAAATATATTTAAGAGACTAGATCTGATAGAGTGCCTGATGAACTATGGAATCAAGTTCGTGACACTGTACAGGAGACAAGGATCAAAACCATCCCCATGGAAAAGAAATGCCAAAAAAGCAAAATGGCTGTCTGAGAAGGCCTTACAAATAGCTGTGAAAAGAAGAGAAGCGAAAAGCAAAGGAGAAAAGGAAAGATACAAGCATCTAAATGCAGAATTCCAAAGAATAATAAGAAGAGATAAGAAAGCCTTCCTTGGAGATCAATGCAAAGAAATAGAGGAAAACAACAGAATAGGAGAGACTAGAGATCTCTTCAAGAAAATTAGAGATACCAAGGGAACATTTCATGCAAAGATGGGCTTGGTATAAGAAGAGAAATGGAATGGACCTAACAGAAGCAAAAGATATTAAGAGGTGGCAAGAATAAACAGAAGAACTATACAAAAATGTTCTTCATGACCAAGATAATCACGATGGTGTGATCACTCACCTAGAGCCAGACATCATGGAATGTGAATTCCAGTGGGCCTTAGAAAGCATCACTACGAACAAAGCTAGTGGAGGTGATGGAATTCCAGTTGAGCTATTTCAAATCTTGAAAGATGATGCTGTGAAAGTGCTGCACTCAATATGCCAGCAAATTTGGAAGACTCAGCAGTGGCCACAGGACTGGAAAAGGTCAGTTTTCATTCCAATCTCAAAGAAAAATAATGTCAAAGAATGCTCAAACTACGACACAATTGCACTCATCTCACATGCTAGTAAAGTAATGCTCAAAATTCTCCAAGCCAGGCTTCAGCAATACGTGGACCGTGAATTTCCAGTTGTTCAAGCTGGTTGCAGAAAAGGCAGAGGAACCAGAGATCAAATTGCCAACATCTGCTGGATCATGGAGAAAGTAAGAGAGTTCCAGAAAAACACCTATTTCTGCTTTATTGACTATGCCAAAGCCTTTGACTGTGTGGATCACAATAAACCGTGGAAAATTCTGAAAAAGATGGGAATACCAGACAACCTGACCTGCCTCTTGAGAAACCTATATGCAGGTAAGGAAGAAGCAGTTAGAACTGGACATGGAACAACAGACTGGTTCCAAATAGGAAAAGGACTACATCAAGGCTGTATATTGTCACCCTGCTTATTTAACTTCTGTGCAGAGTACATCATGAGAAACACTGGGTTGGAAGAAGCACAAACTGGAATCAAGATTGCTGGGAGAAATATCTGTTATCTCAGATATGCAGATGACACCACCCTTATGGCAGAAAGTGAAGAGGAACTAAAAAACCTGTTGACGAAAGTGAAATTGGAGAGTGAAAAAGTTGGCTTAAAGCTCAACATTCAGAAAACGAAGATTGTGGCATCTGTTCCCATCACTTCATGGCAAATAGACCGGGAAACAGTGAAAACAGTGTCAGACTTTATTTGGGGGGCTCCAAAATCACTGCAGATGGTGACTGAAGCCATGAAATTAAAAGGTGCTTATTCCTTAGAAGGAAAGTTATGACGAACCTAGATAGCATATTGAAAAGCAGAGACATTACTTTGCCAATAAAGGTCCGTCTAGTCAAGGCTATGGTTTTTCCAGTGTCCATGTATGGATGTGAGAGTTGGACTGTGAAGAAAGCTGAGCGCCAAAGAATTGATGCTTTTGAACCATGGTGTTGGAGAAGACTCTTGAGAGTCCCTTGGACTGCAAGGAGATCCAACCAGTCCATTCTGAAGTAGATCAGCCCTGGGATTTTTTTGGAAGGAATGATGCTAAAGCTGAAACTCCAGTACTTTGGCCACCTCATGGGAAGAGTTGACTCATTGGAAAAGACTCTGATGCTGTGAGGGATTGAGGGCAGGAGGAGAAGGGGATGACAGAAGATGAGATGGCTGGATGTCATCACTGACTCGATGGATGTGAGTCTGAGTGAACTCCACGAGTTGGTAATGGACAGGGAGGCCTGGCATGCTGCAGTTCATCGGGTGTCAAAGAGTTGGACACGACTAAGCAACTGAACTGAACTGCACTGACTGATTTTGTTGTTAGTGGATAGAAATGCAGGCAGGGGTTCTGTGTGTGGTAGACCTGGGTATGGCAGAAGCCCTCTTGGAGGAGGTCCCCATTAACCCCACCATAGAGCCCCCAGAACTTCCCAGAGTCTGGGAAACAGAATCTTGGAGGGCA
Source organism: Oryx dammah (assembly GCF_014754425.2). NCBI lineage: Eukaryota > Metazoa > Chordata > Mammalia > Artiodactyla > Bovidae > Oryx > Oryx dammah. The sequence continues at coordinate 943,248 of NW_024070202.1, forward strand.
CAAACAAAACCTTGTGTGCACCAGGACCCAGGAGAAATTAGCAGCGACTCCACAAGAGACTGACTGGAACTTGTCCATGAGTGTGAAGGAGTCCCTGGTGGAGGCGTGGATTGGCCATGTCCTGCTTCAGGAATGGGGGCATTGTGTGCAGCAATGTAAGCATGTGACCTTATGAAGGAGTTTGACATTATCTTCATTGCCTCCACCACAGATTGGCCTCAGATCAAATAACAGGGAGGGAACACAGCCCCCCACATTAAGAGAAAATTGGATTAAAGATTTATTGATTATGATCTTGCCCATCAGAAAAAGACCCAATTTCCCTCTCAGTCTCTCATATCAAGAAGGTTACATAAACCTCTTATCCTTCTCCATCATAGGGCAGACATAATGAAAACCACAATCACAGAAAACTAACCAATCTGATCACATGCACCACAGCCTTGCCTAACTCAAAGAAACTATGAGCCATGCCATGTAGGGCCACCCAAGACGGCAGGTCAGAGTGGAGAATTCTAACAAAACATGATTCACTGGAGAAGGAGATGGCAAACCAATTCAATATTCTTGCCATGAGAGCCCCATGAATAGGAAAAGGCAAAATGATGAGACACTGAAAGATGAACTTACTAGGTCGGTATGTGCCAAATATGCTACTGGAGATCAGTGGAGAAGTAATGAAGAGATGCACCCAAAGCAGAAACCACACACAGTCATGGATGAGACTGGTGATGGAAGTAAAGTCCAATGCTGTAAAGAGCAATATTTGCATAGGAACCTGGAATGTTAGGTCCATGAATCAAGGGAAATTGGAAGTGGTCAAACAGGAGATGGCAAGAGTGAACATCGACATTTTAGGAATCAGCTAAGTAAAATGGACTGGAATGGGTGAATTTAACTCAGATAACCATTATATCTACTACTGCGGGAATTAATCCCTTAGAAGAAGTGGAGTAGACATCATAGTCAACAAAAGAGTCCAAAATGCAGTACCTGGATGCAGTCTGAAAAACAACAGAATGATCTCTATTCGTTTCCAAGGAAAACCATTTAATATCACAGTAACCCAAGTCAATGCCCCGACCAGAAATGCTGAAGAAACTGAAATTGATTAGTTCTATGAAGACCTACAAGACTTTCTAGAACTAGCACCCAAAAAAGATGTCCTTATCATTACAGGGAACTGGAATGCAAAAGTAGGAAGTCAAGAAATACCTGGAATAACAGGCAAATTTGGCCTTGGAGATGAAGCAGGGCAAAGGCTAATAGAGTTTTGCCAAGAGAACTCACTGGTCATAGCAAACACCCTCTTCCAACAACACAAGAGAAGACTACACATGGCCATCACCAGGTGGTCAATAGTGAAATCAGACTGACTATATTCTTTTCATCCAACGATGGAGGAGCTATATGCAGTCAGCAAAAACAAGACCAGGAGCTGACTGTGGATCAGAAAATGAACTCCTTATTGCCAAATTCAGACTAAAATTGAAGAAATTAGGGAGAACCCCTAGACCATTCAGGTATGACCTAAATCAAATCGCTATGATTATACAGTGGAAATGACAAATAGATTCAAGGGATTGGATCTGACAGACAGAGTGCCTGAAGAATTACAGATGGAGCTTCATGATTTTCTACAGGAGACAAGGATCAAGACCATCCCCAAGAAAAAGAAATGCACAAAGGCAAAATGGTTGTCTGAGGAGGCCTTAAAAATACCTGTGAAAAGAAGAGAAATGAAATGCAAAGGAGAAAAGGAAACATATACCCATTTGAATACAGAGTTCCAAAGAATACTCAGAAAAGATAAGAAAGCCTTCCTCAGTGATCATTGCAAAAAAAAATCAATGAAAACAATAGAATGGGAAAGACTAGAGATCTCTTCAAGAGCATTAGAGATACCAAGGAAACATTTAATGCAAAATGGGCACAATAAAGGACAGAAATGGTATGGACCTAACAGAAGCAGATGATATTAAGAGGTGGCAAGGATACACAGAAGAACTATACAAAAAAAAAAAAAAAAAAGATTTTCACAACCCAGATAACCACGATCACTCACCTAGAGCCAGAAATCCTGGCATGCGAAGTCAAGTGGGCCTTAGGAAGCATCACTACAAACAAAGCTAGTGGAGGTGATGGAATTCCAGTTGAGGTATTTCAGATTCTAAAAGATGATGCTGTGAAAGTGCTACACTCAATATGCCAGCAAATTTGGAAAACTAAGCAGTGACACAGTACTGGAAAATGTGTTTTCATGCCAATCCCAAAGAAAGCCATTGACAAAGAATGTTCAGCCAACCACACAATTGCAGTCAACTCAGTTCAGTTCAGTTCAGTCGCTCACTCGTGTCCAACTCTTTGTGACCCCATGAATCGTAACAAGCCAGGCCTCCCTGTCCATCATCAACTCCTGGAGTTCACTCAGACTCACGTCCATTGAGTCTGTGATGCAATCCAGCCATCTCATCCTCTGTCATCCCTTTCTCCTCCTGCCCCCAATCCCTCCCAGCATCGGAGCCTTTTCCAATGAGTCAACTCTTCACATGAGGTGGCCAAAGTACTGGAGTTTCAGCTTTACTATCATTCCCTCCAAAGAAATCCCAGGGCTGACCTCCTTCAGAATGGACTGGTTTGATCTCCTTGCAGTCCAAGGGACTCTCAAGAGTCTTCTCTGAGGGAGAGGGAGAGGGTGGGATGATTTGGGAGAATGGCATTGAAACATGTATACTATCATGTAATAAACAAATTCCCAGTCTATGTTCGCTGCAGGATACAGGATGCTTGGGGCTGGTGCATGGGGATGATCCAGAGAGATGATATGGGGTGGGAGGCGGGAGGGGGATTCAGGATTGGGAGCTCGTATACACCCATGGTGGATTAATGTCAATGTATGGCAAAACCAATACAGTATTGTAAAGTAAAATAAAGTAAAAATAAAATTAAAAAAAAAAAAAGAGTCTTCTCCAACACCACAGCTCAAAAGCATCAATTTTTTGGCACCCTGCCTTCTTCACAGTCCAACTCTCACATCCATACATGACCACAGGAAAAACCATAGCTTTGACTAGATGGACCTTCATCAGCAAAGTAATATCTCTGCTTTTGAATATACTATCTAGGTTGGTCATAATTTTTCTTCCAAGGAGTAAGTGTCTTTTAATTTCATGGCTGCAATCACCATCTGCAGTGATTTCAGAGGCCAAAAAAATAGTCTGACACTGTTTCCACTGTTTCCCCATCTATTTCCCATGAAGTGATGGAACTGGATGCCATGATCTTCTTTTTCTGAATGTTGAGCTTTAAGCCAACTTTTCCACTCTCCTCTTTCACTCTCATCAAGAGGCTCTTTAGTTCTTCTTCACTTTCTGCCATAAGGGTGGTGTCATTTGCATATCTGAGGTTATTGATATTTTTCCTGTCAATCTTGATTCCAGCTTGTGTTTCTTCCAGCCCAGCATTGCTCATGATGTACTCTGCATATAAGTTAAATAAGCAAGGTGACAATATACAGCCTTGACATACTCCTTTTCCTATTTGGAACCAGTCTGTTGTTCCATGTCCAGTTCTAACTGTTGCTTCCTGACCTGCATACAGATTTCTCAAGAGTCATCTCACATGCTAGCAAAGTAATGCTCAAAATTCTCCAAGCCAGGCTTTAACAGTACATGAACCATGAACTTCCAAATGTTTGATCTGGATATAGAAAAGGGAGGGGAAGCAAAGATCAAATTGCCAGCATCCGTTGGATCATTGAAAAAGTGAGAGAGTTCCAGAAAATCATATTTTCTGCTTTACTGACTATGCCATAGCCGTTGACTGTGTGGATAACAACAAACTGAGGAAAATTCTGAAAGAGACAGGAATACCATACCATCTGACCTGCTTCATGAGAAGTCTATATGCAGGTCAGGAAGAAACAGTTAGAACTGGACATGGAACAACAGACTGCTTCCATCGGGAATGGAGTACATCACAGCTATATATTGTCACCCTGCTTATTTAACTAATATGCAGCATACATCATGGGAAACTCTGGGGTCGATGAAGCACAAGCTGGAATCAAGATTGTTGGGAGTAATATCAATAGCTTCAGATATGTAGATGACATAACACTTATGGCAGAAACTGAAGAACTAAAGAGCCTCTAGATGAAAGTGAAAGACGAGAGTGAAAAAGTTGGCTTAAAACTCAATATTCAAAAAAATAAGAGCATAATATCTGGCCCCATAACTTCATGGTAAATAGATGGAGAAACAGTTGAAACAGTGGCAGACTTTATTTTTTGGGGGTCCAAAATCACTGAACATGGTGACTGCAACCATAAAATTAAAAGATTTTTACTCCTTGGAAGAAAAATTATGACCAACCTAGACAGCTTATTAAAAAGACATTACTTTTCCAAGAAAGGTCCATCTATTCAAGGCTATGGTTTTTCTGGTAGTCATGTATGGATGTGAGAGTTGGACTATAAAGAAAGCTGAACACCAAATAATTGATGCTTTTGAATTGGTGTTGGAGAAGGCAATGGCACCCCACTCCAGTACTCTTGCCTGGAAAATCCCATGGACTGAGGAGCATGGTAGGCTGCAGTACATGGGGTCGTGAAGAGTCGGACACGACTGAGCGACTTCACTTTCACATTTCACTTTCATGCATTCGAGAAGGAAATGGCAACCCACTCCAGTGTTCTTCCCTCGAGAATCCCAGGGATGGCAGAGCCTGGTGGGCTGCCGTCTATGGGGTCGCACAGAGTCGGACACGACTGAAGCGACTTAGCAGCAGCAGCAGCAGTTGGAGAAGACTCTTCAGAGTCCCTTGGACTGCAAGGAGATTCAACCAGTCCTTTCTAAAGGAGATCAGTAGTGAATGTTCATTGGAAAGACTGCTGTTGAAGCTGAAACTCCAATACTTTGGCCACCTGGTGCAAAGAACTGACTCATTTTAAATGACCCTGATGCTGGGAAAGATTGAAGGCAGAAGGAGAAGGAAAGGACAGAGGATGAGATGGCTGGATGGCATCACTGACTCAATGGACATGAGTTTGAGTAAACCTTGGTGATGGACGGGGAAGCCTGGCATGCTGCAGTTCCTGGGGTCGCAGAGTCGACCATGATTGAGTAGTTGAACTGAACTGAACTAATGTATATTATTATGTAAACAGTGATAGGTCTACTTTTTCATTTACAATTTGGGTTTCTTTTATACCTTTTTCTTTTGTGGTTGTTGTAGCTAGGACTTCCAAAATTAAGCTGAATAAATTGTTAAGAGTGGACTTCCTTGTCTTATTCTTGATCTTAAAGGAAACGCCTTCAGCTTGTTAGCATTGAGTGTGATGTTAGCAGTTGGTTTGTCATATACAGTTCTTATTAAGTTGAGGTATATTCCATCTATGTACACCTTGTGGAGAATTTTTATCATAATGGATGTTGAACTTTATCAGAAACTTTTTCAATGTCTACTGAGATGATCACATGGTTTTTATTCTTCAGTTTCTTATTGTTGCATTTTACACTAATTTGTGGATACTGAAGAATTCTTGCATCCATGGGATAAATCCCACTGATCATGGGGTTTGATCCTTTTAATATATGTTGGATTTAGTATGCTAAAATTTTGTTGAGTATTTTTGCCTCTACATTCATTAGTGATATTGACCTGTAATTTATTTTTTTTTCCTTTGGTATCTTTGGTTTTGGCATCAGGATAATGGTGGCCTCATAGAATGAGTTTGAGAGTGTGACTTTGCAATATTTTTAAATAGCTTCAGAAGGGTAAATGTTAAACCTTCTCTAAATGTTTAATAGAATTCACCAGTGAAGCCATTTGGTCCTGGGCTTTTGTTTTTTGGGAGTTTTTAAAATCATCATTACAATCACATTACTTGTGATTAATCTATTCATATTTTGTTTCTTCATGGTTTAGTCTTAGGAAATTGTACCTTTTTAAGAATTGATTTATTTATTTTTTTTAGATTATCTATTTTGTTGGCATAGTACTCTCTTATAGTCTTCTATTTTTCTGTGGTATCATTTGTAACTTCTTTTCATTTCTAATTTTATTGACTTTGGCCTTCTCCCATTTTTTTCTTGATGAGTCTTTGTAAAGATCTATCAATTTTGTTTTTCTTTTGGAAGAACCAACATTTCATTGTCCTTTCTTATTGTTTTCTTCATCTCCATTTCATTTATTTCTACTTTGATCTTGTGATTTCTTTCTTTTTACTAATTTCAGGTTTGTTTATTCTTTTTTTCTCTAGTTGCTTTATGGGGTAGGAAATGGTAACCTACTCCAGTATTCTTGCCTGGAAAATTCCATGGACAGATGATTCCATAGTTCATGGGATTGTGAAGAATTGGACACAACTGAGTGACTGAGCACCTAGTTGTTTTAGGTGTAAGATTTGGTTTATTTGAGATTTTTCTTGTTTTCTGTGGTAAGATTTTATTGCTATCAATTTAAACCTTAGAACTGCTTCTGCTGTGTCTTGTAGGTTTTAGATCATCATGTTTTCATGATATTCATGATGCTTCAGCATGTTTTCGTTTCCCTCTAGGCATTTTTTAATTATCTCCTCGATTTCTTCACTGGTCTATTGGTTGATTAGCAGCATATTATTTAGCCTCCATGTGTTTGTGTTTTTGCAGTTTTCTTTTTTCTTGTGGTTGACTTGTAATTTCAAGTATTGTGACTGGGAAAGTTGCTTGATATTATTTCAGTTTTCTTAAATTTACTCAGGCTTGTTTTGTGGTTCAGCATGTAACCTATCCTGGAGGATGTTCCATATGCATTTGAAATAAATGTGCATTCTACTGTCTTTGGATGGAATGCTCTATAATGTGATAATTAAATCCATCTGGTCTAATGTGTCATTAAGGCCTGTGTTTCTTTATTGAATTTTGTCTTGATGCTCTGTCCATTGTTTTAAGTGGGATATTATGTCCCCCACTATTATTGTAGCACTGCCAATTTCTTTTATGTTTATTAACATTTGCCTTGTGTATTTAAGTGCTCCTATGTTGGCTGCATAAATATTTACAGTTGTTATATCTTATTGGATTGACCCCTTGATCATTATGTAATGTCCTTGCTTGTCCCTTGTAACAGTCTTTAAAGTCTGCTTTGTCTGATATGAGCATTGCTACTCCAGCTGTTTTCTTTTCATTTCTTTTTGTATTAAATACATTTTCTGTCCCTTCACTTTCAGTCTGTATATGTCCCTAGATCTGAAGTGGATCTCTTATAGACAGTTATTTTATGGCTCTTATTTTTGTATCTATTCAGCCAGTGTATGCATTTTGGTTGGAACGTTTAATTTAATTACATTTAATGTAAATATATGTTAACTGGGCTTCCCAAGTGACACTAGTAGTAAAGAACCTGCCTGCCAATACAGGAGATGTAGAGATGAAGGTTCGATTCCCTGGGTCAGGAAGATTCCCTGGAGAAAGGCATGGCAACCCACTCCAGTATTCTTGCCTGGAGGATTCCATGGATAGAGAAACATGGCAGGCTACTGTTCATAGGGTTGCAAAGAGTTGAACATGATTGAAATGACTTAACACAGCACAGCACACATTTGTTAATTGTTTTGGATTTATCTTTGTAGATTTTTCCCCCCTTATTTTGTTTTCTTTTCTTGTGGTTTGATGACTATATCTAAAGTTGCAATTGCATTACTTTTTTTTGTGTGTGTGAGTATATCTATTATAGATTTTTGATTTGCACCTACCATGAGGATTTGTTATAAGAGTCTGTGTGTGTGTGTATATGTATAATGGTTTTAAGTTGCTGATCACTCAATTTTAAATGCATTTCAAATATCTAGCTTCTGTACTCTCATTCTACCACAATAACTAGCTTAGATATCATATTTGCTTGTGGCTCATTCTCTACATCTATTGTATGTCTACCTTTACCAGTGAGCTTTCCCATTTTATAAATTTGTTTCTAGTTTTGGCCAAGATAATTTCCTTTAGTATCTGTTGTAAAGCTAGTTTTATGGCCCTAGATTCTTTTAGCTTGCTTATCTATGAAGTTTTTGATTTCTCCCTCAAATCTTAATCAGAACCTTGATGGGTAGAGTATTCTTGGTTGTAGGTTTTTCTCTTTCATCACATTACATAGGTTGTGCCCCTTCCTTCTGGCCTGGAGTTTCTGATGACAAATCAGCTAATAATCTTATGATAATTTCCCTGTAAATTATTGTATTTTATTTGTGAACAACAGCAATCACCCTTGTTGCTTTTAATGTTTTCTTTTTGTTTTTTAATTTTTGTTACTTTTATTACTGTTTTCTCAGTGTGTTCTTCCTTTGATTAATCCTATATGGAACTCTCTGTACTTCCTGGACTTGGGTGCATGCTTTCTTTCCCATGTTGGGGAATTTTTCACCTATTACCTCTTCAAATATTTTCTCAGGTCTTTTTTATTTCTCTTTTCCTTCTGGGACCCCTATAGGTATGTATGGTAATGGGTATGTTGGTGTGTATGACTTTGTCCCAGATGTCTCTTAAACTGCTCTAGTTTATTTTCATTCCTTTTTCTTTATTCTATTCTGTGGCAGTGATTTCCTCCACTCTATTTTCCAGCTAACTTACCACCACTCTGTCTTCCAGCTCACTTCTGCCTTGTTTATTCTGGTATTTATTTCTTCTAGTGTGTTTCTCATTTTAGCTATTGGATTCTTCAACTCTGGTTATTCTTTATATTTTCTAGCTCTTTGTTAAAGACATCTTCCAATTTCTTCCTCTATGTGTCCATTCTTTTTCCAAGGTTTAGGCTATCTTTATAATCATTACTCTGAACTCTTTCTCAGTGTCTATTTACACATCATTTGGCTCTTTTCTGGGTTTAATCTTATTCCTTCATCTGAAACATACTCCTCTGCCATCTCATTTGATCTAGATTGATATTTGTATTTTTATATATGTGGAGGGTTATTTATTTTTCTCAACCTTGGACAAATGGCCCACTCTAGGAGATGTCCTATGTGTCCCATCAATACATTCCCCTCTCATCATGGAAGGGCCAAGGGCCAGGAGATCCCACAAGGTGCCAGATCATTGATTTCTTGCTTCTGCTGTCTTCCCTCTATTGGATGAGGCTGTTTAAGATATTTGTGCAGGCTTCCTAGTGGGAAGGACTATTTCCTGTCCACTAGTGAGTGGAGTTGTGTCTTGTCCCTCTAATGGGCCATGCCAAGGTGTTTGTTTAGTGGGTAGGTATGTGCTCAAGAAGACTTTAGGTCTCCTGATGGGTTGGACTGTGTTCCTGCCCTATTGGTTGTTTGATTTGAGGCATCTCAGCACTGGGAGTGGGCTGAATCAGGTCTTCCTCCCCAAAATGGTGGCTGCCATGATAGCTGATGCCAATGAATATTTTCCAGTACCTCTGCCACCAGTGTCCTTGTTCTCAAAATGAGCCACGGCTGTCCCACACCAGACAAGAAGCTAGGTCTGATCTAGGTTTCTATGAGGTCACTACTTTTGCCCTGGGTCCTGGTAAGCACAAGACCTTGTGTGCATATTCCAAGAGTGGAATCTCTGTTTCCTCCAGTCCTGTGGAGCACCTGTGCTCAAGCCCCCTCAGAGTGTTCCTCTGGATGTCAGACTGTCAACCTGAGGAGCCTGTTGTAGGGCTCAGAGCTCTCCCTCCTATAGAAGAACTTCTGTGATATCACCAGTTTGCAGGTCACTCACCCTTGGGGATATGGGACTTGATTATATTATGAATTCACACCTCCTACCATCTGATTGGGCTTAATCTTCATGTTTTTGGTGGTAAATTATCTTTATTTAGGTTCCAGTGTTTTTCAATAATTGTAAGCAGTTAGTTCTGGTTTTGGGGTGCTCATGAGAAGAGGTGAGCTCAAGTTATTTTTACTCTGCCATCTTATGAGAACTCTGCCCATACATTTTTTTCTGGCTGCTTGGAATCACAGTCTGTCTGCACCATTGCATTCAGGTTGAATTTTAACTTACAGTACATGGCAATCATAACATCTCATTGAAATTCTACACACTAAGGTCATCAGTGATGTCTCTATTCTGAATTTTTTTTTTTTGTATTTTCAGGCTCCTTTTATTCAGATTCTTTGATGCATGTGTTTTCATCAATTGCTCAAGTTTGGGTCTCTCTGGCTTCCATGCATGTAGATAGCTTAGGGGACTTACGGGACCTCAAGTGGACAGACATTTGCATTACAGAGCTCTGAGAGGAATACAAGAGAGAAAAGGGCAAAAAATTATTTAAAGAACTTATGGCTGAAAAATTCCTTAAACTGGAGAAGGAAACAGATGTCCGTCTCCAGGAAGCAGAGAGAGTTTCAAATGAGATGGCTCACACCATTACTCTTTATAATTACATTGTCAAAAGTTAAAGACAAGAAGAGAAATTTTTAAAATGACAGTTGTTATATCTTGGAGAACCTTCATAAGACTGCCTGAAATTTTTTCAACAGAAAATTTGTAGGCCAAAAGGAAGTGGCATGATATATTTAAGGTGCTGAAAAAAAAAAAAAAAGCCAGTTAAGAACATCCTACTCATAAAAAGTACACTTCAGAAATGAAAGAAAGATACTGAGGTTTTCAGACAAGCAAAACCTGAAGAGTTCATCACCATAAATTAGCCTTAAAGGCCTGTTAAATATACTTCTTCATGCCAAAATAAAATGACTAATTTGTAACAAGAAAACATGTGAAAGTATAAATCTCACTGGCAAAGGTAAGTTTATAGTTAAACTTAGAGTACTCTAATGTAATGGTAGTAGTAAATCACTTATAAATCTGGTATTAAAGTTAAAAGCAAAGGTAGTAAAAATAACTATAGCTATAATAGTTTGCTAATTAATACACAAGGTAAGAAGATGTAATTTATATCATAAAACATTGCAGGAGAGTAAAATATAGAGCTTTCCTATGTGTTTGAACTGAAAGTTGTTATCAGTTTAAATAGACTCTTTCAAGGCTTATGTTATGAGGCTTATGTTACTCACAAAGCAAAAACCTATAATAGATACACAAAAGATACAGAAGAAGGAATCTAATCATACCACTACAGAAAATTGTCAAATCACAAAGAAAGAGGCAAAACAAAGAAGAAAGGAACAAGGGGATTACAAACCAGCCAGAAAATAATTTTAAAATTGCTGGTAATAAGTTCATACCTCTCAATAATTACTTTAAATGCAAGTGGAATAAGTTCTCTGAGCAAAAGACTCAAAATGTTTGGATGTATTAAAAACAAACAAATAAACACAAGACCAATGATATGCTGCTCACAAGAGACTTACTTCAGATTAAAAGGCACACATACAGACAAAGTGAAGGGACAGGAAAAAAGTGGAATCCAAAAGAAACCAAGGATATCTATACCTAATTCAGGCATAAGTTTTTTTTAGCCAACATCTGTAAAATAGACAAAGAAAGACGTTATATAATTTTGAAAGGGTGAGTTTATCAAGAGTATATAATATTCATAAGTATGTTCTCAATATAAGAGCACTGAAATATACAAAGCAATTATTAATACCCAAGTAGAAAAATAGATACAATACAACAGTATTACAGGACTTCAATATCCCATTTTCAAAATGGATAGATCATCCACACATAAAATCAACATGGGAACAGTGAACTTAAATTACATGATTATCTGGATGAACTTAACAGACATTTACAGAACATTCCATCCAGCAGCACCAGATATTGTGTTGAGAAGCTGCAGCTGGTGTGCTGAATTAATAATATGCATTTTATGACCTGCATAATGAGGGAGAATAAGCCAGTTACACAGATTCAGCAGGCATATCCCTCAGTATCTGAGCTTCTATATTTGCAAAGTGAAACCCACAGGGTCATTTTTATTGAAGGCACAACTTCAATACATTTACATAAAAGAAATAGAGTCACAAGATTTGTTTCTTCCAGACCTCAGAAGTAGGGGAAGATGGCATACAAGGAGCTGAAAAAATAGCAATCCTCAAACCCATGTCACCAGTGAGAGCAGGAGATACAGAGCAGGGTAGCAAACATCTATTATTTAAAAGGTGCTTGGAGGCAGAGTTACTATCTTTTCATGGAACTCTCTCTAAGTAGTTATGTTAAAAGGTTCTCTGGGAAAAACAAAGTGGGAACCTACAGTGGAAATACTAACTCCTTATCTAAATGCCCAGCTTTTGGTTTGAGCAGGGTTATGCCTAGACAGCAACTTAGGAAAACAAAAGGCATTTTTCTCATCACAAATACAAATTCTTCTTTAGAGCACATGAAATATTCTCCAGAATAAATCATATGTTAGGTCACAAAACAAGTCTTAAAACAGTTAAGAAAATTGAAATAATATCAAACATCTTTTCTGACCACAATGGTAAGAAAGCTAGAAATCAATTACAAGTAAAAAAAAAAAACTGAAAAATTTACAAATACATTGAGATTAGAAAAAAAAAAATATGATCTTGAGAGAACAAGCTGGCAGAGGAGTAAGTGGATGTGGAGTACATCTCTCTACACAGATTCATCAGAAATACAACTTCAGACACAGAAGTGCATGTAGAACACCAGGTGAGAATGAACAGGAGTACCTGACCAACAGAAAATAATGTATAGAATCATGCAAAACTCCATAGGATGAAGAAACTGGGGTGGGGGAAACAGGAGTGTTAGTAGGACTGGACCTGCCCTCAGCAGGTGAGAGAACCGAAGCAGGGGTCCAATCCCCATATCACAGCAACTGTCTGAGTCAGAAGAAACATTTAAGGCTGAGAGTGAAACAGATGATCTTTGGCAGCCTAAATGGAATGAGAATCAGACAGTTCTTGCTGCAGCCATACATACCCCAAACAGGGACACAGGTCCCCTGGAAGATGCAGCAGGTGGGAGCTGGAGTTCAGGCATTGTGGAAAAACCCAGGGTGAGGGCTGCTGTTGACTGTGGTGAGATACATTGGGAGGATGTGAGGGAGAAGATTGTGGTGGGAAATGCAATGGAGGAAAGCCAGGCAGCCCTGGAAGCAAAGTGATACTGCTGAGTCACACGTAGCAGGTGAAGCCATTACGATAGCCTCTCTCTCCCCATCTGCCAGCATCGGCAGCTGAACAATAGAGAGGCCTGCCCATAAAACACCTGAGACGCTGAACTACAGAGTAGAACCCCACCCAGGGTGCTACTTTAAGTAACTGATGTGCCAATCTACAGAGTAGGACCCCACCAGGGTGCCTCTTTGAGTGCCTGATGTGCCAATCTACAGAGTAGGACCCCAACGGTGGTGGGGTGGGGGGTGGGGGGGGGCGTGCCTGATGCACTGAACAACAGAGAGGGATCATAGGCAAGGGAACCCTCTAAGTGCCTGAACGGGCATAGCTACAGAGAAAGACTGGCCAAAGAAGCCTTCTGATTGCCAACTAGATGAGGCTCCAAAAGAAGACACTGATAGGGTGCTAACTCCTAAAGTGGAGGCAATCGGTGTCCCTGCATGTTTTGTGTCACCAGGGTCCCTGTAAGCCAAGCAGCTATGCCACCTTCATGCTCAGCTCTCAAAGTCGTGCATCTATGCACCCAGGGTTCCTTCAGTTGTGTCCAACTCTTTGCAACCCTGAAGACCATGGCCTGCCAGGCTTTTCTGGCAGGGGGTTTCTCCAGGCAAGAATACTGGAGTGTATTGGCCAACACTGGTTGCCATACCCTTCTGGAGCACTATATTTCCTGCTGCCCTAGCCACCAACTCCTCTGAGTACCAGGTACTGCCAGAACCCCTGTGACTCAAGCAGCTGCACCACCTCCACACCTGGCCCTCATAGGGCAAACCCAAGTACTCCAGAAGCAAACCCCAGTGAACAACCCACATGCAGAGGTGGAAATAAAACCACAGTTGAAACCCAGGGGCAGTGTGGTTAAGGAAAAAGACCCAAAACCTTCCCACAAGCTGTACAATCTGCAGATTAAATCTACACGATCAACTAGGCAGATTCAGTGTCTATGGAATATATAAAAGGACACTGAGAGCTCCCTCAAAAGAAAACACACTAGTTCTGATAGCTGTGGACATTGGAGGCAAGAGCACACAGGAGTAGGACCAGATTAGAATCTGAGCTGCCTCCACAGCAGGTCCAGAGATCAGCACAGCATTGGAGGGCATCCTAGAGAGGTGAGGTGTACTGAGACTCCCAGCGAGGGAAAGGACTCTGACAGCAGTGACTCAAGAAAACCATTTATTTATTTATTTTTTACTTGTTCTGCAGATTCTTTTGGATTTTTTTCTCATTTTTCCCCTCTTCTCCATCTGTTGTAGTAGTTGATTTTATTGGCACTATTAAATCTAATTAAGCTTTCGAGTATTTTTTTTTAAGTCACATTTTCTATTGTTGTTATGAAACTGCCTCTACATTGGGCTTTTACAGTTCTGTGGAGTTTCCTTTTTTTTTTTTTTTCTTCTTCTTCCTTTATTTGCCTTTTCTCTTTTTTATAATTAAAAAAATTTTAAGCCTATTATGTTATTGTACATTTATTCTTTTGTTTCCTTTTCCTACTATTCTTTTCCCCTTGCAGCTAATCTTTAATGTATATAAATCTTCTTCTACTTCTATTTAATTTTGCATATCTATTATTTCCTTATTTTCTTTCTTTCCTTTCTTCTAAACATTTGTTAGTTTTGTTTTCATTGCTTTATTCCAACTTGGCACCTTGCTTTAGATTTGTTTTCCAGTTTGTGCTTTAGTTAGTTTTGTTCTTAGCTGGTAAATATATATTTTTTAAATTTCCTTTGTTCACTGGGTCAATCTATTGTACTTTATTTTTGTTAGACTGTTTTTTCAATTTTCATACGGGTATATATATCTGTCTTGGATTCCTTTTTTTTAAATCTCACTTAATGCCATAACAAACCACTTGTGGAATCTTTGTTCCTGACCAGAGATCAAGCCCCAAGCCTTTGGAGTGGTAGCACTGACTCCAAGAACCTAGACTACCAGAGAACTAACCCTAGGGAGTATCAAATAGTGAGAACTCACATAAAGGAAGCCACTTGAATGCAGGACCCAGCATCACCAAACCATCAGTAGAACCTTGTTCAGGACGCCTCATCTAAACAACAAACAAAACAAACATACAAACCCAGCCATCAACAGATGGGATTATCACCTCACTCAGCCTTGCCCATCAGAGGAAAATCAAACAAAAAACTCAGCACAAATGTTAACCTATACAAAGTTTATGTAAACCACTGGACCAACCTTAGGAGGGAGGAAACCAAAAGGAAAGACAAATTCAACCTTGAAGGCTGGGGAAAGGAGACTTCAAACAGAATACATTAAAAAGAATAATGAAAAGGCAGAGAAATACTACACAAATGATGGAACAAACCAGAAACACAGAAGTCCAAATAAATGAAGAATAGGCAAACTATCTGAAAAAGAATTCAGAGTAATGATAGTAAAGATGACCAAAAACCTTGAAAACAAAGGGGAGAAAATGCAAGAATCAATTAACAAAGACCTAGAACAATTAAAGAATAAACATACAGAGACAAACAACACAATTACTGAAATTAAAAATACCCTAGAAGGAATCCATAATAGAATATCTGAAGCAGAATGAATCAGTGAACTGGAAATAACATGGTGGAAATAACTTCCAAATAGCAAGATGAAGTAAAAAGAATAAAAAGAGCTTAGGATAGTCTCAGAGACCTCTGGTACAATATCAAATGCACCAACATTCGAATTACAGGGGTCCCAGAAGAAGAAGAGAGAAAGAAAGCGTATGAGAAAATTTTTGAAGAGATTATATTTGAAAATTTCCTCAACATGGAAAAGGAAATAGTCAATCAAGTCCAAGAGGCACAAAGAGTCCCATACAGGATAAACTCACAGAGAAACACATCAAGACACACACTAATCAAACTAACAAAGACTAAACACAAAGAAAGTATATTAAAAGCAGTAAGGGAAAAGCAACAAGTACATACAAGGGGAAACCCCATACGCATAACAGCTGATGTTTCAGCAGCAACTCTGCAGGCCAGAAGGAAATGGCAGGATATGTTTAAAGTACTGAAAGGGGAAAATCTACAACCAGATTACTGTACCCAGCAAGAATCTTATTCAAAACTAATGGAGAACTAAAAAGCTTTACAGACAAGAAAATTTAAGAGAATTCAATACCACCAAACCAGCTTTACAAAAATGTTAAAGAGACTTATATAGTCAAGAGATACAAGAGAAGAAAAAAAAAAAAAGATCTACAAAATCAACCCAAAACAATTAAGAAAATGGCAATAGGAACATATATATCAATAATTAGTTTAAATGTAAATGGATTAAATGTTCCAACCAAAAGACAGACTGACTGAATGGATAGAAAAACAAGACTCATATATATGCTGCCTATAAGAAACCTACTTCAGACCTAAGATACATAAAGACTGAAAGTGAGAGGCTGTATATTCCATGTATATATTCCGTATTCCACACCAATATATTCCATGCAAATGCGAAGCAAAAGAAAGCTGGAGTAGCAATCTTCATATCAGACAAAATAGACCTTAAAATAAAGAATATTACAAAAGATAAGTAAGGACACTACATAATGATCAAAGAATCAATCCAAGAGGAAGACATAACAATTGTAAATATATATGCACCCAACATAGGGGCACTTCAATACAGACAAACACTAACAAACATAAAAGGAGAAACTAACAGGAACACAATAACAGGAAGAGACTTTAACACCCCACTCACACCAATGGGCAGATAATTAAAACAGAAAATTAATAAGGAAACAAAGTCTTAAATGATACATTAGATGAGATGGATCTCATTGATATTTGCAGGATACTCCATCCAAATGCAGAAGAATATACCTTCTTCTTAAGTGCACATGGAACATTCTTCAGGATAGACCACATCCTGGGTCACAAATCAAACCTCAGTAAATTTAAGAAAATTGAAATCATATCAAGTATCTTCTCTCACTGCAAAGCTAAAACTGTAAGAAACATAGACACATAGAGATTAAACAACGTTTCTAAATATCTAACGGGTTACTGAAGAAATCAAAAGGGAAATCAAAAAATTTCCAGAAAGAAATTACAATGAAAACATGACAACTCAAAATCTATTGGATGCAACAAAAGCAGTTCTAAGAGGCAAGTTTATAGAAATACAATCCTACCTGAAGAACCAAGAAAAATTTCCAATAGACAACCTAACTTTACACCTAAAACAACTGGAAAAAGAACAAAAAGCCCTCAAAATTAATAGAGGAGAGAAATCACAAAGATCTGAGCAGCAGTCAATAAAAAAGAATGAAAGAAACAATAGCAAAGATTAATAAAAGTAAAAGATGTTTCCTTGAGAAGATAAACAAATTAGACAAACTTTTAGCCAGACTCATCAAGAAAAATATAGAGAAGAATTAAATAAACAAAATTAGAATTGAAAAAGGAAACATTACAACAAACAATGCAGAAATACAAAGGATTATAAAAGACTATCATGAACAATGATATGACAATAAAATGGATAACTTGGGAGAAATGGACAGATTCTTGAAAAGTTCAATCTTTCAAGACTGAACCAGTAAGAAATAGAAATTATGAACAACCCAATTATAAGCACTGAAATTGAAGCTATGATCAAAAATCTCCCATAAAACAAAAGCCTAGGACCAGGTGGCTTCACAGAAGAATTTTATCAAAAATTTAGAGAGGAGCTAATGTCTATCCTTTGAAAACTCTTTCAGAAAAAATTGCAGAGGCAGAAACACTTCCAAACTCATACTATGAGCCCACCATCACCCTGATACCAAAACCAGACAAAGACAATACAGAAAGAGAAAACTACAGGCCAATATCACTAGTGAACATAGATGCAAAAATCCTGAACACAATTTTAGCAATCAGAATTCAGCAACACATCAAAAACTCATACACCATGATCAGTTTGGATTTGTTCCAGGGATTCAAGGATTCTTCAATAGACAAATCGATGTGTTACACCATATTAACAAATGGGAAGATAAACACCAAATGATCATCTCAATAGTTGCAGGAAAAGCTTTTTACAAAATTCAGCACATATTTATGATTAAAACTCTTCAAAAAATGGGCATAGAAGGAACCTACCTGAACATAATAAAGGCTATATATAAAATATGATAACCCTACAGCAAATGTTATTCTCAATGGTGGAAAACTGAAAGAATTCCCTGTAAGGTCAGGAACAAGACAAGGGTATCCACTTGCATTATTATTATTCAGCATAGTTTTGGAAGTCCTAGCTAAAGCAGTCAGAGAAGAAAAAGAAATAAAATGAATCCAGATCAGGAAAGAAGTAAAATTCTCACTGTTTGCAGATGATGTGATACTGTACCTAGAAAACCCTAAAGATAGTATCAGAAAATTACTAGAGCTAATCAGTGAATTTAGCAAAGTTGCAGGATACAAAAGCAATATACAGAAATCACTTGCATTTCTATATACTAACAATGAAAAATAAGAAAGAGAATTTAAAGAATCAATCCCATTCACCATTGCAACAGAAATAATTAAATGTCTAAGAGTAAACTTACCTACAAAGACAAAAGAACTTGTACACAGAAAATTATAAGACACTAATAAATTAGATCAAAGAGGACATAAACAGAAGGGGAGATATACTGTGTTCCTGGGTAGGAAGAATCAATATTGTGAAAATGACTATCAAATGCAATCTACAGATTCAATGCAATCCCTATCAAATTCCCAATGACATTTTTCACAGAACTAGGACAAAAATTTTTACAATAAATATGGAAACTCAAAAGACCCCGAATAGCCAGAGCAGTCTTAAGAAAGAAGAATAGAGCTGAAGCAATCCACGTTCCTGACTTCACATTACACTACAAAGCTATTCTCATCAAGACAATGTGTTACTGGTACAAAAACAGAAATGTAGACCAGTGGAACAAGTTATAAAGCCCAGAAATAAACCCATGCTCCTATGGGTACCTTATTTTTGACAAAGGAGGCAAGAATATACAGTGGGGCAAAGATAGCTTCTTCAATAAAAAGTGCTGGGAAAACTGGACAGCTACATGTAAAACAATGAAATTAGAATGCTTCCTAACACCATGCAGAAAGATGAACTTAAAATGGACTAAAGACCTAAATGCAAGACCAGAAACTTTAGAAGTCTTAGAGGAAAACAGGCAGAACACTTGATGACATAAATCAAAGCAAGAGCCTCTGTGGCCCAACCCCTAGAGTAACGGATATAAAAGCAAAAGTAGACAAGTGGGACCAGATTAAACTTAAAAGCTTTTTCACAGTAAAGGAAACTCTAAGCAAGGTGAAAAGACAACCCTCAGAATGGCAGAAAATAATAGCAACTGAATCAACAGAAAAAGGATTAATTTCCAAAATATACAAGCAGCTCATACAACTTAATTCCAGAAAAACAAACAACCATTCAAAAAGTGGGAAAAAGAAAAACCTAAACAGACATTTCTCCAAAGAAGACATGACTAACAAACATATGAAAAGATGCTCAACATTGGTCATTATTCAGTTCATTTCAGATCAGTCGCTCAGTTGTGTCCAACTCTTTGCAACCCCATGAATCTCAGAACTCCAGGCCTCCCTGTCCATCACTAACTCCTGGAGTTCACTCAGATTCACGTCCATCGAGTCAGTGATGCCATCCAGCCATCTCATCCTCTGTCGTCCCCTTCCCCTGCCCCCAGTCCATCCCAACATCAAAGTTTTTTCCAATGAGTCAACTCTTCATATGAGGTGGCCAAAGTACAGGAGTTTCAGCTTTAGCATCATTAATTCCAAAGAAATCCCAGGGCTGATCTCCTTCAGAATGGACTGGTTGGATCTCCTCTCAGTCCAAAGAACTCTCAAGAGTCTTCTCCAACACCACAGTTCAAAAGCATCAATTCTTCAGCACTCAGCCTTCTTCACAGTCCAACCCTCACATTCATACATTACTACTGGAAAAAGAGAAATGCAAATCAAAACTGCAATGAGATATTACCTCACACTGGTCAGAATGGCCCTCATCAAAATGCTGGGGAGGGTGTGGAGAAAAGGGAAGACTCTTGCACTGTTGGTGGGAATGTAAATTGACACAGCCACTATGGAAGGTGGTATGGAGATTACTTAATAAAAAAAAAAAAAACCTAAGAATAAAACCACTGTATGACTTGGCAATCCCACTCCTAGGCATATACCCTGTGGAAACCAAAATTGAAAGAGACACATGTATCCCATTTTTCATTGAAGCACTGTTTACAATAGATAGAACATGGAAGCAACATAGATGCCTACAAAAGATGAATGGATAAAAATTTGTGGTATATATACACAATGGAATATTACTCAGCCATAAAAAGGAACACATTTGAGTCAGTTCTATTGAGGTGGATGAGTCTAGAACTTTTAATACAGAATGAAGTGAGTCAGCAAGAGAAAGCAAATACCATACTCTAATGCATATACACGGAATCTAGAAAAACGGTACTGAAGATTTTATTTATAGAGTAGCAAGGGAGAAACAGACATGGAGAACAGACTTATGGACATGGGGAGACATGAGGAGAGGGTGAGAGCATGGAAAGAGTAACATGGAAACTTACATTATCATATGTAAAATAGATAGCCAATGGAAATTTGCTGTATGGCTCAAGAAATTCAAACAGGTGCTCTGTATCACCTAGAGGGGTGGAATGGGGAGAGAAATGGGAGGGAGGTTCAAAAGGGAATGGATATGGCTGATTCATATTGAGGTTTGACAGAAAGCATTAAAATTATGTAAAGAAATTATCCTTCAATAAAAAAATTAAAATATGCTTTTGAACAACAAATAGGTAAAGAAAAATTAAAAGGGAGTAAAAAATGTCTTGGGACAAATAAAAATAAAAACACTCCATTCTAAAACTTTTGGGATGCAGCAAAAGTAGCTATGAGTAATGTTCTTAGTGATAAACACCTATATTAAGAAAAAAAGGAGCTCAAATAAACAATCTAACTTCACACTCAAAGAACTATAAATAGAAGAACAAACTATCCCAAAACTAGGAGAAAAAGGACATAACAAGGATAAAAAATAGACATAAACCTGATAGACATTAAAAAGATAATAGAAAAGATCATTA
Organism: Oryx dammah; assembly: GCF_014754425.2. Taxonomy (NCBI): domain Eukaryota; kingdom Metazoa; phylum Chordata; class Mammalia; order Artiodactyla; family Bovidae; genus Oryx; species Oryx dammah. Next base: position 964,388 of record NW_024070202.1, read on the forward strand.
AAACTAAAAGCTGATTTTTTAAAGAAAAGATAAGCGTAATATGCAAATAGAGCAGTAATGGCATGAAAACAAACAAAAGATCAGTGAAACAAAATCAAGATCCAATAATTAACCCTCCCATATATAGTAAATTAGTTTGACAAAAGAACCAAGAACATACAATGGGGAAATAATAGTCTCTTCAGTAAATGGTGTTGGGAAAACTGGATAAACACATGTAAAAGAACGAAGGTAGATTATTAATAAATTCAACTCAAAATAGATTAAAGAGTTAGTATAAAACCTGATGCTATAAAAACCCTGGAAGAAAACAAGGTAAGCTTCCTTGAGGTTAATGCTGGTAATAAATTATTGGATTTGGCAAGAAAAACAGTCAGTAAAAGCAAAAAATAAATAATTGGGACCATATCAAACTGAAAAACTTTTGTTCAGCAAAGGAAATATCAACATAATAAAAAGGCAACCTAAAGAATGTAAGAAAATATTTGCAAGTCATTTATCTGATGTGAAGTTAACATCCAAAATACATCAAAAACTTACAGAAGTCATGGGCAAAGAACCAAACAATCTGATCAGAAAATGTGTAAAAACATTGAGTAGTTATTTTTTAGAAGAAGATATACAAATGGCCAGTAGGTTCATGTAAAGATCATAAACATCACTAATTATCAGGAAAATGGAACTAAAAACCAGGTTGATATCTCACCTCTTAGAATGACTATTATCAAAAGTATGTGAGATGCATCGGCAATCATGTGGAGGAAAGGAAAATTTTGTGCACTATTAGTGAGAATGTGGATTTCCCTGGTGGCTCAGATGGTAAAGCATCTGTCTACAAAGTGGGAGACCTGGGTTTGATCCCTGAGTCAGGAAGGTTCCATGGAGAAGGAAATGGCAACCCACTCCAGTACTCTTGCCTAAAAATTCCATGGATGGAGGAGCCTGGTGTCCATGGGGTCACAGAGCCGGACACAATTTAGCGACTTCACTTCACTAGTGAGAATGTAAATTGGTACATGGAACAACAGACTGGTTCCAAATAGGAAAGGGAGTACATCAAGGCTGTATATTGTCACCCTGTTTATTTAACTTATATGCAGAGTACATCATGAGAAATGTTGGACTGGATGAAACACAAGGTGGAATCAAGATTGCCGGGAGAAATATCAATAACTTCAGATATGCAGATGACACCACCTTATGGAAGAAAGGGAAGAAGAACTTAAGAGCCTCTTGATGAAAGTGAAAGAGGAGAGTGAAAAATTTGGATTCAAACTCAACATTCAGAAAACTAAGATCATGGCATCTGGTCCGATCACTTCATGGCAAATAGATGGGGAAACAGTGTAAATAATGAAAGACTTTATCTTTTGGGGATACAAAATCACTGCAAATGGTGACTGCAGCCGTGCAATTAAAAGATGCTTGCTCCTTGGAAGAAAATTTATGACCAAGCTAGACAGCATATTAAAAAGCAGACATTACTTTTCCAACAAAAGTCCATCTAGTCAAGGCTATGGTTCTTCCAGTAGTCATGTATGGATGTGAGAGTTGGACTATAAAGAAAGCTGAGCACTGATGCTTTTGAACTGTGGTGTTGGAGAAGACTCTTGAGAGTCCCTTGGACTGCAAGGGTATCTAACCAGTCCATTCTAAAGGAAATTAGTCCTGAATATTCACTGGAAGGACTTATGTTGTAGCTGAAACTCCAATACTTTGGCCACCTGATATGAAGAACTGACTCATTTGAAAAGACTGTGATACTGGGAAAGATTGAAGGCAGGAGGAGAAGGTGATGACAGAGGATGAGATGGTTGGATGACATCACCAACTCAATGGACATGAATTTGAATAAGTCCCGGGAGTTGGTGATAGACAGGGAGGCCTGGCATGCTGCAGTCCGTGGTGTCACAAAGAGTCAGACATGACTGAGCGAATGAAATGAACTGAACTGAATGAAATTGGTACAGTCAAAATGGAAAACAGTATGGCAGTCCCTAAAAAACTGAAAATAAACTGCCATAAAATTTCACTTTTGGGTATATCCATAGAGAAAGACAACAGGACATTAAAAGGATATGTGCACTCTGATTCTCATTGCAGCATCATTCACATTAGCTAAGATACAGAAACAAAATGCTGTCCAATTAAAGAATGGATAAAGAGAATGTGAATGGAATATTATATAGCTGTGAGAAAGAAATACTGCCAGTTGAGACTGCATGGATAGATCTTAAGGATGTTATGCTAAGTGAAATAATTCAGAGAGAAAAATGTAAATAATGCATGGTATTTTTATATGTGGAATGTTGCAAAAGTGAAACTCATAGAAACTGAGAAGAGAAAGTTGGTTGCTAGGGACTGGGAACAAGAAGAGATTCATAAAAGGGTACAAACTGTTCATTGCAGCACTGTTTATAATAGCCAGGACATGGAAGCAACCTAGATGTCCATCAGCAGATGAATGGATAAGAAAGCTGTGGTACATATACACAATGGAGTGTTACTCAGCCATTAAAAAGAATACATTTGAATCAGTTCTAATGAGGTGGATGAAACTGGAGCCTATTATACAGAGTGAAGTAAGCCAGAAAGTAAAACACCAGTACAGTATACTAACACATATATATGGAATTTAGAAAGATGGTAACGATAACCCTGTATGCTAGACAGCAAAAGAAACACAGATGTATAGAACAGTCTTTTGGACTCTGTGGGAGAGGGTGAGGGTGGGATGATGTGGGAGAATGTCACCGAAACATGTATAATATCATATATGAAATGAATCGCCAGTCCAGGTTCGATGCATGATACTGGATGCTTGGGGCTGGTGCACTGGTACCACTGATGCTTGGGGATGGTACAGGGAGGGAGGAAGGAGGGGGGTTCAGGATGGGGAACATGTGTATACCTGTGGCAGATTCATACTGATGTATGGCAAAACCAATACAATATTGTAAAGTAATTAACCTCCAATTAAAATAAATAAATTTATATTAAAAACAAGAAAAAATACTAGGCCAAACATTATACAGGGACAAAGTATACAAAATATTCACATTTATTAAGCTTCTAGAATTAGATTTAAATTTGTGCCATTCTAGTTATAGCTTACACTTGAATGAGTAAATTCACTTTTTCCCATGGAGTACTTTAGTACTATTGTACTAATTTGAAATGTAAGGAGATAAAAATAATTAAAACAAAAATTACAAGTTAAATAGAAGCCTGATACTTTAAAATCTTATTTTAAATATTTTTTCTCTATAAAAAACAATATAGCTTTATGTTTAGAGATTTCTTATAGACAATAAATAAAATAATTCAATTTTAAAAGGGGGGTACAAACTTTTAGATATAGAGTGAACAATGTCTGAGGATCTAATAGAAAACATGGTAACTATAGCTAATAATAATATATTATATCACTGAAATTTGCTGACAGTGTAAAACTTAAATATTCACATACATATGCAAAGATAAAAGTGTTGGATATTTTAACTAGATGGTGGAAATCTTTTCACAATGTATATGTATATCAAATTACTGTGATATGCACTTAGGTATTTTATTTGTCAACAGTTTTATTTGTCAACTATACATCAATGATACTGGGGAAACTTTATGTATTCAGTGTAAAAAATAGTATTTTAAACAACCTTTACAAATATTCCACTTAGATATCTGTGAAAGCAAGAAAATAGATGCAAACTCAGTACTACATCAGACTAATGGGGAGTCTGATGTCAGAATGTGGGGGAAAAAATCTCCCTGATGCACAAAAATCTTAAACAAACCTGCTCATAGTTCACTCCTCTTCGCACATTCAGGCTTCCTCAAGATAAAGGCAACACTAGAATCAATATCAAGAGGTTTGATGATTTGTCCTCTACTTACTTCCTGATTTAGAGACTCAGAGTCTTGAATAGCTCATAAAATTGCTTCCTCCTCCCTATATGACCAGAGGGAACACTAGTCACCTATGACCTGCCCAGAGACTGTCCCTTTGTGATTCTTTAGCACTTTTCTACAGCTCTTAATGCAGTGACTCTTTGGTCATTTTATTTTATTTGTTTTTCTCCCTCTATGCAACATACTCTTTGGAGACAAGGATTATTTCTTAATTATCTCTGCATTTCTACTGCCCTAGCATATTTTTTATGACACAGAAGCTCATAATAGATGTTTGCTGAGTTGAAATAATGCAGTTAAAATTGAATTAGTGTTTTTTGTTTTATGAAGTATTATGTATTTGCACAGGAAAAAGTTATAAAAGCATTTACTGTGATTCATAAATAGATGCTTTCAATATAAATTATTTTTCTTAAAGTATGTTTCCAGAAAATAAACACATTCATTCATATTTATAAATAAAACAAAGCAGCATGCATCTGTACCTGGCTGTGTTACAGACTGTGTAATGTAATTTCCAAATTAATGAAATTACATTTCCATTTCTCTGAATAACAAGAGTTTCTTTCTACAGTGCTGGTTCCTGTGAATGATAAGACTTTTAACAATTTCTTAAGTCAAACTTCTAGAAATCTTACTTTCTTGTGCTTATAATGCTTTCTCATTGCTGAATTATATTTTGTCATTTAATCACATAGTTAATATCTTACTACAGAATCTTCTTTTCATATTTAGAATATTGCAATGCCTGACAGCCTACATCAAATTGACTTAGCAGGCATGCACACAAAATGCCCTAATAACCAGTTCTTCTGCCTTCTGTTTCACTCCCTTGACATTTAATTTAATCTCCATGCTACAATAAAATACATATATGGCCAGATCAATACTTTGCTTAAAGTCCATTGATGGCTCCTATCACTTAGACTCCTTCTGACATAATTCTCATGTTTATAACTCATGTTTAACTCATGACTTAAGATGATATAATTCTTGCCTATCTCCCTTTAAATATTATCTCTCATTACAACCCTTTCCCATCAAAATAATACTCAAAGAACTCTGTACTTCTCAAAATCTTTGAAATGTTGTCTTCCAGTCAAATCAGATGATTACTTCAACTGATTTGTCTTCTTCTGCCTTACCATCCCTTACATGTATTTTCTCTAGGAGAATCAACAAGCTAGCTATTCATTTTTGTGTGGTATCAGTATAGAATTTCCAAATTTGCTGGCATATTGAGTGCAGCACTTTCACAGCATCATCTTTCAGGATTTAAAATAGCTCAACTGGAATTCCATCACCATCACTAGCTTTGTTAGTAGTGATGTTTTCTAAGGCCCACTTGACTTCACATTCCAGGATGTCTGGCTCTAGGTGAGTGATCACACCATAGTGATTATCTTGGTCTTCATTATCTTGGTCTTATTTAACTTACATGCAGAGCAGATCATGAGAAACACTGGGCTGGAAGAAGCACAAGCTGGAATCAAGATTGCCTGGAGAAATATCAATAACCTCAGATATGCAGATGACACCACCCTTATGTCAGAAAGTGAAGAGGAACTAAAAAGCCTCTTGATGAAAGTGGAAGTGGAGAGTGAAAAAGGTGTCTTAAAACTCAACATTCAGAAAACGAAGATCATGGCATCCGGTCCCATCACTACATGGCAAGTAGACGGGGAAAAAGTGTCAGACTTTATTTTGGGCTCCAAAATCACTGCAGATGGTGATTGCAGCCATGAAATTAAAAGACACTTACTCCTTGGAAGGAAAGTTATGACCAACCTAGATAGCATATTCAAAAGAAGAGACATTACTTTGCCAATGAAGGTCCATCTAGTCAAGGCTATGGTTTTTCCAGTCGTCATGTATGGATGTGAGAGTTGGACTGTGAAGAAGGCTGAGCACTGAAGAATTGATGCTTTTGAACTGTGGTATTGGAGAAGATTCTTGAGAATCCCTTGGACTGCAAAGAGATCCAACCAGTCCATTCTGAAGGAGATCAGCCCTGGGATTTCTTTGGAAGGACTGATGCTAAAGCTGAAACTCCAGTAATTTGGCCACCTCATGCGAAGAGTTGACTCACTGGAAAAGACTCATGCTGGGAGGGATTGGGGGCAGGCAGAGAAGGGGAAAACAGAGGATGAGATGGCTGGATGGCATCACTGACTCAATGGACGTGAGTCTGAGTGCACTCCAGGAGTTGATGATGGACAGGGAGGCCTGGCGTGCTGTGATTCATGGGGTCACAGAGTCAGACACGACTGAGCGACTGAACTGAACTGAGTATAGAATTTGCGTAGTTCTATTATTTTACTTATTGTATTCTATTATAATTATTTATCCACATGTCTGTCTCTTCTTCTCTTTATTTCCCTGCATCCAAGCCAAGAACCTTGTGTGGGTGTACTCAATTGTTCAGTCATATCTGGCTCTTTGCAGTCCCATGGACTATAGTGCGCCAGGCTCCTCTGCCCATGGAATTTTTTAAGCAAGAATACTGGAGCAGGGTGCCATTTCTTACTCCAGGTAATCTTCCTGACACAAGGATCAAACCCATGTTTCTTATGTCTCTTGCATTAGCAGGTAGATTCTTTATCACCAGTGTCATTTAGCCCCATCAAGAATCTTGTTGTTTAGTCACCAAGTCAATCCTGAACCAGTCAGTTGTCCCATATGGGGTTCTAACTGTTGCTTCTTAACCTGCATACAGGTTTCTCAGGAGACAGGTAAGATGGTATGGTATTCCCATCTCCTCAAGAGCTTTCTACTGTTTGCTATGACCCACATAGCTGAGAATCTTATTGGTATTAAATCTACAGAGTATAGAAGAGCAACTGACATGTAATTAACTCAGAATAAGGATTTGTTGGGTCAATAATTTTTAGTTTTTTAAGACACTAAGACCTTATTTAATCAAATATTTAGATTTTTGCCTCCTCTGACCCTTCTATGATTTTAGACAATAATTGTGAGTGATATTACTCAATATCTGTTTGTCCAATATACATTTATGTTCATATTTTGCATAAGACAATAATATAAAGATATATTATAAAATAATGTGTAAAACAAATGTGAGGATAAGAAAATCTTTTCTATTTTTTTCCACATCCTGAATGAATCCTCACAAATAATTTTGTTGTACTATACTAGAATATACTACCTATTCTAATTCAGGGCTATTGCTATTGTTGAACTGACAAAAGAATCAATTTCTACTGTATAGGGTTTTCTGTTTTTATTTTTTGGAGAGCATAAACTTGAACTGTTATTTCTTCACAGCATGAGAGGAAAGAAAAGAACACTTTCTTTCTTTTTTTTTTTTTTTAATGACCACAGTAAAACCTGAAAATCTTGAAAGTACATGTTTTATATACTATTAGGGAATGACTTCATGAATCATTAAAATGGACAGGTTTAGCAATTACTATTAAGAAAGGTAATCACTATGGAAAAAGAACTTTTTGTTCATTTGTTTTTAAATGATTTACCTGTCACTATGTGTTAGCTAGAGCTATTTTGTTGCTCGAATCATGACACAGATAAAGATAAAGCCTTCAACCTGTACCAAAGATAACATAAAAGACAATCAAGATTCCATTGCTTGAACAGACTCGAATCAGATAGCTACTATTCTTGAACAAAGGTGAGGAAAACTAGCTTTACGATGTCTTTTTGCTTAGAGGTCAAGTTCTAGGGAAGAAATATGAACCAAAATAAGAGTTGTCTAATAGTACTTCACAGTGGAGTACTTTCTTTCTCTCCCTTGTAGGTGGAATCCTATTGAATAAATTCAATTTCTATTCTTTGTCTTCCATGGTTTGATAACAATGGGAAGGAAACCAGTTTAAAGATGGAATGTGTGGTGAGGTCCTGACTACTCTGTCTCCTCCCTAGTGCTCATCACAATGACTGACAAGATTTGTTAATATGAGGAAAAGCTTCATCATCTTTGTAAATTAGAACTAGGTGTCATCTTATTTCAGGAAGGTGAAAGAATTTCTGCTCTCTTATGGCCAACGGAGTCAAACTGAAGTCATCCAGAACTGAAAAACAAACTCCTTCTAAGAGTAAATATTTAATAGGTGTGAGGATGAGATGGAGAGAAAAGGAAAGTGCGGAAGAAGCCTACAGGCCCTGCTCAGGAGCTGAGGGCTGACAGAGGGGCCTTTGGGTGGCCCCTAGAGTGGTTGACAGTATTTCAATTATGAAAAAACATCTTGTATAAATAGTACAGTGAAGTACAGGAGTGTAGTACCTTTATGTATACCACACCCAAGTTGCCACACAAGGACGATCTGTGGAAAAATGCCCCCCAGCCCCTTCAGGCATCCGAAAGGAGATAGTGACTTATACTTCTCCTACCAGATGAAGAAGAAACAATAAGAACACTATGAGAATCTGGATAGATCCCATTAACATGATATTCTCAGAACACTTTAAATTCCATTTCTATAAGAGAAACTAGATAAGTATAAAACTATTTTTTTTGAGAATAGATTAAAGGGGAAAAATATGGAGTATAACAAAATCAAAATAAGACACCACCATTTCTCTGGAATATCTTCATCTTTGGTAACCTCAAGTTACTAAAATGAAAAGGTAAAATGTAGAAAACACATGTTTCATGTCCTTAATAAAATTTTAAAAGACAAAATTTATCACCATGTTCCTCAGCTTTCTTTGAATGAGAGAATCCTTTTAGAATCTTGTGAATATGATGGATTCCACCCAGAAAAAATACATATGCCAACACTCTCACAGAAAAAAAATGTTTGCAGAAAATTTTAGGAGTTTTATAAGCTCCCTCAAATACATCTGTTGATCCCAGATTACCCTTTATTATTCTGAGATCTCCAGAGAAACAGAGTTAGTAGAAACAGACTGATTCCTATATGTATGAATTAGTTTACATAATCATGGAGCCTGAGATCCATACTGCAAGGTCTGCAGTTGGCAAGCTGGAGACCCAGGGGATCTTGTGGTGTGAATCCCAGTCCAATTCCATTTCCTACCTCAGTTTGAAGACAGGAAGACAGAAAAAAAATGCTAATTTATTCAGCATTTTTGTCCTAATCAGGCCTTCATCTGATTTGTTGAATCCTGCCCACTTTGGGGAGGGCTGCCTGTGTTCCTCAGTCTACAGATTCAGACATTAACCTCATCTAGAAACATCCTCTTGGACATCCCAGAATAATGTTTAACCAAATATCTGAGCACTCTGTGGCCCAGTCAATTTAGCACATAAAACGAACCATCATAATCTTTCATCAAAAGAAAGATGTCAAGCGAAAGATGAATATATGATATCCTGTATATGTGGAATCTTAAAACCGTTATAAAAGAACTTATTTAAAAAAACAGAAATAGACTTACAGACATAGAAAACAGTCATGATTTTGTTGTTGTTCAGTTGCTAAGTTGTATTCAATTCTGTGACCCCATGGACACCAGCCTTCTTGTCCTTCATTGTTTCCCAGAGTTTGCTCAAATTCATCTCTATTGAGTCAGCAATGCTATCTAACCATCTCATCCTCTGCTGCCTTTTTCTCATTTTGCCTTCCATCTTTCCCAGCATCAGGATCTTTTCCAGTGAGTTGCCTCTTCGCATCAGGTGGCCAAAATATTGGAGTTTCAGCTTCAGCATCAGTCCTTCCAATAAATTTTCAGGGTTGATCTCTTTTAGGATTGACTGGTTGGCTCTCCTTGCTGTTCAAAGGACTCTCGAGATTCTTCTCTAGCACTACAATCTAAAAGCGTTAATTATTTGGTGTTCAGCCTTGTTTATGGTTCAACTCTCACATCCATACATGACTAATGGAAAAATCATAGCTTTGGCAGACTTATGATTACCAAAGGGGAAAGGAGGGGAGAGATAAATTAGGAGTTTGAGGTTGACATATGCAAACTATTATACACAAAATGGATAAGCAGTAAAGTCCTACTGCATAGCAGAGGGTACTACAATATCTTATAATAAACTATAGTGAAAAAGACTATAAACAAGAATGCATACATATAATAAAACTGCATTGCTTTGCTGTATATCAGAAACTAGCAGAGCATTTAAACCAACATATTTTGACAAAAAAATTTTTAATTAAAAAAAGAGGAAAGTGTCATAAATAAAGCACAATCTGAGATGTTAACATTTATACCAATATCCAAATTCATAGAGCACAATTTTTTTTAGCTGAACAGACATTTCAAAATCCTAGTTCATTTTCACCATTGGTTGTTTGATCTTGGGTACATATTACTCAGCTTGTCTAAATTTGGTGAGAAACATAGGAGAATGAATGAGTATGGCAGTTATGGTCACAAGGTTAAAGAATATGATTCATGAATTTAAAATTACAATGGAAGCAATGAGTATCAAACTGTACATTGGAAAAATTAGAGAAAAACTTAGGAAAATAAATAAATTTACTTTTAGGTCTAAAAAAAGAAAAAAAAAATCAGATTGTATATAAACAGGAAATAGGTTGTACTCATAACTCCCTCAAAGAAAGCCACACAGTTTAGAAGGAGAAGGTGTTAGCCAGTAGCAGCCAGGAAACATTTGTAGGTGGAGAAAATCACAAAGATATTTTCAAATACTAGACAAGTAGCAAATACATAGTGCCCTTCATGAACAAAGATCTGAAGAATTTTCTCCAGAACAATAAAAATTAATCAATATGCCAATAAAAGACTGAGAAAGTTATGACTAGAAAAGAAAAGCCAAGAGCACTGAAATCAGTAAAAATGTAGAAATATCAGAGTCATCCTAAATATACAGAGTTTATCACAAAATGTTTGTGTTTGGAATAAAAATCTATATAATTTAAGAAATGGGACATATACACTGAGCTTAAATGTTTAAAAAGTAGGACACTGGAGGAGAAAGTGCCTCATCTCATTTAAGAAAATAACATTTAAAAATTGAATCACTGGATAGTGACTTCTGGTAGATTTAGAAATTTGGTATTCACATTATTCCACAAACTGATCCCTAACACAAGAGCCTATACAGGTCCACAAAAGTGGAAAAAAGTGCAAATAGTTAAAATTCTTTTAAAATTAACATTTGTATACTTTTCTCTTTTGGGTAACTGATCAAATTTTTCAGGAAGAACCTTAGTCTGATAATTATTTTTTATTCTTTCATACCTCAAAATATTTTTCTGTTACTTTGGAATAATAATACCACTTGGTAGTAAGTTTCAGGTTTATGCTATTTTCAGGTTTGCATCATTTTCACCTCACAACTATGAGTAATATTACCTATTGTCTTTTAGTGTTTAGGCTTATGAAGGAAAATTCTTAAGGAAGTCTGATTTTTGCACATTTTTCATTAGTCTGTTTCCTCCTTCTCAATATTCCAGATGAGGTAGGAAAGGGATATAAAATGAATCACAAAGACATAAATTGAAATGACACAGTGGAGTATACTCTTAGACTCCTGGATAGTGGCCTCCTCTGCTCCCCCCTTATGTTGGCCTCTAGACTTGATGAAACTGCACTGATAGACATGGGAGCCGCTTTCCTAATAAATCCTCTCTCTCTCTCTTCAGTCTTGCATGGACTGCAAGGTACATTTTCTTCTTGCAATGGAAAATATATATGTTTGTAACAAAACCATTGGCTGAATACTTTGCCCTGTCCTCCTTGTCTCCTGCTCACAGGACAGTCAGTGCAGAGCCTTTGCCTCTCATCCCTCAGCTCTCACTCCCACAGCCCTGAGATTTCATCTTCCTCATCAATTGTAAGCACCTCATCCTTGTCTCAGGCTAAGCTAACTAGTAAATTACTTTATGGAAATGTTTGTGATTTTGAAACAGGTTATCATTCAAGTTATAAACAAATTATGATAATCCATCAAACTGAAAAGTATTTTTTTTCCCCTTAAATGATGAAGCCATCATAAGGGATGATTTAACAACAACAAAAAAAGCATTCATAAACACATAAACATGCTAGGTAAAAGTGCAATTTAATTCAATTTGCTTGAAAAAGCTTTGGTAAGAGATTTAGAAATGCTTCTAAACTTTTATTTCTTAATTCCACATCTTACAAAGTATTTTAAGAAAGTAAATGAAATAACATAAAGCTTGATGAACAAAGAGATCCAACCAGTCCATCCTAAAGGAGATCAGTCCTGGCTGTTCATTGGAAGGACTGATGTTGAAGCTGAAACTGAAACACTGTGAAGAGCTAACTCCAGGAGATGATGATGGACAGGGAGGAGTCAGTTCAGTTCAGTTCAGTTCAGTTCAGTTCAGTTCAGTCGCTCAGTCATGTCCGACTCTGCAATCTCATGAATCGCAGCACGCCAGGCCTCCCTGTCCATCAGAAACTCCTGGAGTTCACTCAAAATCACGTCGATTGGGTCAGTGATACCATCCAGCCATCTCATCCTCTGTCGTCCCCTTCTCCTCCTGCCCCTAATCCCTCGCAGCATCAGAGTCTTTTCCAATGAGTCAACTCTTCACATGAGGTGGCCAAAGTACTGGAGTTTCAGCTTCAGCACCATTCCCTCCAAAGAACACTCAGGACTGATCTCTTCTAAAATGGACTGGTTGGATCTCCTTGCATTCCAAGGGACTCTCAAGAGTCTTCTCCAACACTACAGTTCAAAAACATTCATTCTTCGGCACTCAGCTCTCTTCACAGTTCAACTCTCGCATCCCTACATGACCACTGGAAAAACCATAATCTTGACTAGATGGACCTTTGTTGGCAAAATAATGTCTCTGTTTTTCAATATGCTATCTAGGTTGATCATAACTTTCCTTCCAAGGAGTAAGCGTCTTTTAATTTCACGGCTGCAAGCACCATCTGCAGTGATTTTGGATTCCCCCAAAATAAAGTCTGACACTGTTTCCACTGTTTCCCCATCTATTTCCCATGAAGTGATGATCTTCGTTTTCTGAATAATGAGCTTTAATCCAACTTTTTCACTCTCCACTTTCACTTTCATCAAGAGGCTTTTGAGTTCCTCTTCACTTTCTGCCATAAGGGTGGTGTCATCTGCATATCTCAGGTTATTGATATTTCTCCAGGCAATCTTGATTCCAGCTTGTGCTTCTTCCAGCCCAGCATTTCTCATTATGTACTCTGCATATAAGTTAAATAAGCAGGGTGACATATACAACCTTGATATACTCCTTTTCCTATTTGGAACCAGTCTGTTGTTCCATGTCCAGTTCGAACTGTTGCTTCCTGACCTGCGTATAGGTTTCTCAAGAGGCAGGTCAGTTGGTCTGGTATTCCCATCTCTTTCAGAATTTTCCACAGTTTATTGTGATCCACACAGTCAAAGGCTTTGGCATAGTCAATAAAGCAGAAATAGATGTTTTTCTGGAACTCTCTTGCTTTTTCCATGATCGAGCAGATGTTGGCAATTTGATCTCTGGTTCCTCTGCCTTTTCTAAAACCAACTTGAACATCTGGAAGTTCATGGTTCATGCATTGCTGAAGCCTGGCTTGGAGGCTTGGCGTGCTGAAATTCATGGGGTCATAAAGATTTGGACACGAGTGAGCGACTGAACTGAACTGAACTGATACTGGAAATGATTGAGGGCAGGAAGTGAAGGGGATGACAGAGGATGAGATGTTTGGATGGCATCACCGACTCAATGGACGTGAGTTGGGTGAGAGCTTGTAATGGACAGCAAGACCTTGCATTCTGTGGTTCATGGGGTCACAAAGAGTCAGACACGACTGAGAGACTGAACTTAACTGAACTGAGCTGATGGACAAAAATGTTTATTTTACAAAGCTATTAGCAGATATAAATTGGGAAGGGGACAAATGTCAGAAGTTTGACAAATGAAAACTAAATTTTAGTTCATAAGAATATTATTGCACTAATATATTTACAAAGAATGTGTAACAGCATGGAAAATTCTGCTTTATAAGATTAACTAAAAGCAATAAACATTGTAAATTCATAATATATTAATATACAATCTAATTATTTAAACAGTGTAGAAACATATTTTAAAGAAAAATAGCAAAATGTTAAACATGTTTTGCCTTTTATGTGCATACTTCAAATGTGAAATTAAAGAAAATATATTTGTTTGTAATGAGAAACTTTAAACCAAACCAGATAATTTAAGTGTGCAAAGTTGGACAAGACAGATGCAATTAAAAAAAAAAATCTAACTGAGACTTCTGGTTTTCCTGAAACTTTGGCTTTCTATTTGACTGAGTGCCTTTTTCCTTTTATGACATTTTCTTCAGAAGTGTAGTATTTGGCAATGTGGAGGAAAGACTAACACAACCCCAAATCTATGTCTTTAAATTTATTTATTTTTAACCTACAGTACTAATAAAGAAAAATTGGTGTTACATGTCCCTGAGAAGTCAAGAGTAAAATTCCTAATACGTAAGACTAAAATGTTCTTTAGGTTCTGAATGCCAGGGTGGGTAAAATACCTACAGACTATTAATGCAGAGAAATTGCATGGTGGAATTTAATCTGACACTTTTTTTTCTGCCAACTGAGAACAAGAGAAATAGTTAATAATGATAAACTGTGTATACTGTTAAGATTTGTAGAAAGCAATTGGTAAAGCTGCAGGAGAGGAAATCATCTTTCCTGGAATTGATTGGCATCCTCCTGTATACATTACTGACCTGGTCTGCCCCTTCTTGTTCTCAGAAAAGTCTTTAGATATTTAAATTAGCCCTTTCATGATTTGACCGTGGAAAATGGTAGATTGAGACCAAAATCCTTAAGTTAATAGCTTGTCATAGATCAATGCAACCTGGTAAGGTTACTGATGTTCACTGAAAATCCAGAAATGCTATGTAGGACCCAAGCTTCATCACTGAGCTTGAGTCAAGGAAGTATGAACTCTGATAGGATCAAACTGTATGATTTGACTGCTGTGTCCACCTGACACAGTACCTAAAACTCCTTTGGCTTTGCTTCCCGCCCCCTCAGTATCACCCAGAAGCATCAGAATGTCACCCAGTGATTTCTTATTAGTTCCAGGGTGTTCCTCAGCTGCTTGGTCAAGCAAGAGACTTTGTAACTCTTTTTCCTGAACCAATGTCCCTCTGTTGTCAGTCAAGGACATTGTATCCCAGTGTATGGAAATCTTCTGAGACCATATCTTGTCGGTGTCCATGCCTAATCTTGGTGCTACTACCTGTGTACCTCTCCCACTGCAAGGCACCTCTGCCCAGGACTTATCCCCATCACACACCTCTGTCCTGCCAACTACAGGCTCTATTGCTTCTGTCCAGGTGCTGAATACAACTGCCAAAATTTGCCAAAATGTCAATTGTTACTATATTTCTGGAACTTTCAATTAAGTTGAATGAACTTGCAAATGAAATCATGAAGTGCTCTGTGCTGACAGGGAAGAATTCACTCTTAACTTGAGGGGCAACACGTCATACTGGCTTGCACACTAAGGTCTTGCATAGAACAGAATAAAAATAGCAATTTACATTTTAAATTACATCTCCCTTCTAAGTGGGATCAGATAGAAGCTAGACTAGCTAGGTTGGGTGAATTACTGTGATGGATTCTATACAATACTCAAAATTGCCTTTCTTCACCACCTGCTAAGATTTTATTTGTAAGCTTTTCTAAAATTTTCTAGAATTAACTCTGTCCTAGGAGGGTTCCTCTCATGAACAGGTCCCCTCAATAGTAGTAATTATGTGGGAGTTCAGCTTTGATTCACACTGATAATTGTAAAACAGCATTCAGTACAAAATCTAACTTTTCATGCTGTCCAATTCTTAATCATATGTGGATATAGTTTTAGATTAATATCTTTTTATAAATCAGAAATGCAAATTAAAATTCATACAAAATATAAAGAGGATTACTTTAGGGTGTCTCTATACATAAGGGGGTTTTGCATTACTTTCCAATGCTGCTGTAAAAACATTACCACAAACTTAGTGTTTAAAACAACATAAATTTATTCTGTCACTATTCTGTTGGTTAGAAGTCCAAAACACTTCCCATCAGGTTAAAAATCAATCTATGCTCTGTTTCTTTCTGGGGTTCTGGGTGAGATTTGGTTTCCTTGCCTTTTTGAATTTCTCTAACCTACCCTTGGTTAATGGTCCCTTCCAGCAGTAGCTTGTTGACTCCTTACATTGGATCTTATTTATTTATTTATTTATTTATTTATTTATCTTGACCTCACTGCCTGGTTTGTGGAGACTAAGTTCCTGGACCCAGGATTGAACCTGGGACCACAGCAGTGAAAGTACTGAATCCTAATCACTGGACCACCAGGGAATTCCTTTGGATCTTCTGGGGTCATATCTCCTTCTGAATCTCTTCTGCCTCCCTCTTACACTATTGAGGATCTTGTGATTAGAGTGGGCTCAACCAGATAATCCAGGATAATCTACCCAATTTGAAGTCAGCTGATTAGCAATTTTAATTCCATCTGCAACTATGACTTCCCTTTGCCAAATAAGCTAACATATTGACAAATTCTAGATATAAAAACAAAGGTATTTCAGGTGTGGGAAATAGAGGAGCATTATTCTACCTGCCACAGAGGTGATTTTTTTTTTTTTTTTTTTTGGATTTGATCTTGCACTTTTCATTTGTATCCTTCTCTGACTCCCCATGGCTTTCTGTCATGTACACAAGATTAGTGCCCACCAGGGACCTGGGCAGCCCTCCTCTCCTTGGGTAGCAGTTATTTCTTGAGGCTGCTATCCCGACCTACTGACTTCTCTCTCCTCTAACATCTTCTTCATTATATCGCTTCTTACAAAAATCCCCCAAACAGTAAAGAAAAGGAAGTCTGAGACGGCCTGCTTCACCTCTTATGAGCCATGTCTTCTAAACAATGCGTGGCAGACTGCCTACACCAAATCACCACTTAGATTCCACAAGACTGCTGACCAAGACAGACCACATGCCTCTTTCTACATTTGACCCATTTCTGGACTGAGGGTCCATGTCCTGTCTTCTCCATTTCACCTGCTTGCAGACTACTGCTGCTGACAGGGCTGAACAGTGTACAAAGTTCACATGCATTGGTTTAATTCTGCAAGAAAGAAACAAAATAAGAAAAAAATATATGTATATATTATATTTGCAAAAAGAAACACTGAACAGAATTTTAAAATTAATAAAAGTAAGGTCAATGGTATCCCCAATATTGACATGATTCTTAGCTGCCAAGAAAAAACATGATTCTCAACTGGGTGCCCTGGAGCAGGGATGGAGGCAAGTGCAGAATCACCAGACAAGGATGAGTGAGCACAAAGAAAAAGGAAAAAACACCCACAAAAGAAGAACTTTACAAACGCAAAGTCTAAAACTTGAAAAAAAATCACCAAAAGAACCTACTAAAGACAAGAAAAACACATGCCAAACCAAATGCAAAAGATCAGCCTTTGTAGATTCAGATTTAAATAAACCAAATTACAATTGGATGTGTTTGATAAAATCAGGGAAGTCAAAACAGACTGGATAGTAGATTATATGGAGGATTGTTCTTACTTTTCTGGCCTGCTTTTTCATTTATTTTTTTTTTTCCATACTAAAGTGTGTGTAGATGAAAAAAAAATAATAATAAAAGTAAATATTTTGGAGCAAGAAATAAAGAATGAAAACTGAAAAAGTTGTGAATGATACTTCTCAATGTATAACTTTTTATAAATGTGTACCTTGTTTTGAACTATTTGAATATACTACTAGGAAAGTTAAATTTAAAAATTTAAAATGAAGTAGACAAACTCCTAGAAAACATAATTAACAAAGTTGATTCAAAAATACATAAAATTGGAATGGTCAATAACCACCAAAAATATTGGATGAGTATTTGAAAAATCTTCCTTAAAATAATCTAAAAACTCCATATGACTAACATTAGAGATTTTACCAAATGGTCCAGGAACAGATAAATTCAAT
The DNA here is from genome assembly GCF_014754425.2 of Oryx dammah. Classification (NCBI taxonomy): domain Eukaryota; kingdom Metazoa; phylum Chordata; class Mammalia; order Artiodactyla; family Bovidae; genus Oryx; species Oryx dammah. The sequence continues at coordinate 982,197 of NW_024070202.1, forward strand.
GCCTTACAAATTTATACAGAATGAAAAACCATAAAGAATATACCATAATTCATTCTAAGATTTAAGCTTAACTTTTATATCAAATCCAGAAAACCCATAAAATGTATATGAGACCAACTTTATTTTATGCTTATAAACAAAATTGTGTTCCAAATCTTAACAATATCACACACAAAATATCCAAAAAAGACAAAATGAAATATATTATGAACAAGAGTATAGGTTTTAAGAAGCAAAGATTATCTAATATCAGAAAACTAATCATGTAATTAATCAAATTAACAATATAATAGAGAAAAATAACTTATTTTATAAATATATGTGCAAAAGTGTTTGGTCAAACTAAAAATGTGATTATAATAAAATTCTTTGCAAACTAGAAGAGGAAGGAAATTTTTTAACTTGCAAAGAATATATAAAATCTTACAAAAACATTATTCTGTGAAATTTTAGATGCATTCCCTTTAACAAGACAATCAGTATATTATCACTGGAAATATTACAAATTTTATCAAGGTAATAGTCAGATGCATCAAAACTAAAAGAGTAAATAAAAAGTATGTATCTTGAAAACGACAACATAAAATTAGAATGTTTGGCTAAAAATAATCTACAGACAAATTATTAACATTAATAAAAAGTTTTATGATGTGGTTTAATATAAGATTAACTTTCATAAATCAATTATATTTCTGTTTGCCAGAGATATACAGTTAGAAATTTACTTTTAAAAGCTGACATAGAAGGTGGCAGAGGAATAGGACGGGGAGACCACTTTCTCCCTCAAAAATTCATCAAAAGAACATTTCAACGCTGAGTAAATTCCACAGAACAACTTCTGAATGCTGGCAGAGGACATCAGGCACCCAGCAAAGCAGATCATTGGCTTCAAAAACAGGTAGGAAAAAATATAATAAGACGAAAAAAAGAGACAAACGAGGTAGGGAGGGAGCTCCATCCCGGGAAGGGAATCCCGTCCCAGGAAGAGACACTTAAAAAGAGAGGTTTCCAAACACCAGGAAACATTCTCACAGCCGAGTCTGTGGCGAGCTTTGGAAGCACAGAGAGCAACATAACAGGAAGGAAAAATAAATATATAATTAAAACCAACAGATTACGAGCCCACCAGTAACTCCTCCAGCGGAAAAGCAGCACAGACGCCTGCATCGCCACTAGCAAACGGGGGCTGGGCAGGGAGGTGCAGGAGGCACAGCCAGCAGTGCTTTTTGAGTCGGGTCACGGGAGGCTTGGGCTGCAGTGCTTTTTTGAGAATCGGGCCGGAACACCCCACGCGTGGACAGAGCAAACTAACTTGGGCTAGCAAACCAGACTGTGGGATAGCTACCACGCGAAACGCTCGAACATAAGACACCGCCAGGACCGCGCACAGAACAAAGGACCGATCAGAAATAGCCGGCTGCAGACCATCCCCCTCCGGTGACAGGCAACCAGAGCCTTAAGGGCTGGAAGGGGGCAATCTCAGCCCAAGAGAGGCATTACCTACAAAAATGCAAGCAGGCTTCTTTGTTAACTAAGACTTCTGGGGGTTCTGGACAGTCATCATCCGCCTGAGAAGGAACGCCAGCAGTACACCAAAACTGAGCAACAGGGAAAGGCCATAGTCGCAGCAATTGTGCTCGCCAAACTCCTGAACTACTCGGACCTGGGAAGGGCACAAAACACGGGCCCAACCAAATCTGTGCCTCTGAGGGCTTCCTGAGCACCGAGCCTGAGGAGCTTAGACCGGGGAGGTACATGAAGCCTAGGGCTGGCCTCAGACGGTTCCCCGGTGGAGCTATGTAGAGCCTGAGTGGTGTGCGCCACGAGCAGGGGCAAGCCCAGAGTGGATGAGACACTGCAAGCACACGCCAGCAATATTTCTTTGCAGCATCCCTCCCTCCCCACAGCGCGACTGAATAGTGAGCCTAGTGTGTCCACCACCGCCCTCCCTGTGTCAAGACAGAAATCAGACACTGAAGAGACCAGCAAACAGAGGAAGTTAAACAGAGGGAACTGCCTTGGAAGTGACCCCACACAACCCACAACACCAGAGAAAGGGCCAGATATACCTTTACTACTTTTACAATCTTTTTTTTTTTTTTGAGTTGATGGGTTTCGTGATTGTTTTTTTCTTTTTTTGTTTTTTAACTTTCTTAAATTTTTAAGTACTCTATTTCTCTAATTATTATTTTTAATAATAATTCTTGTGGCTTTGTTTTTTTTGTTTGTTTTGTTTTGTTTGTTTGTTTGTTTTTTCTTTCTTTTTTTCCTCTTCTTCTTCTTTTCTTTATTGTATTTCTGAAAATCCAGTCTCTACTTCAGATTTTTAATCTTTACATTTTTTTGGTATTTGTTGTCAATTTTGTACTTGTAAAAACCCAATCTTCAGTACCCAATTTTACCTGAGAGCAAGATTACTGGCTTGACCGTTCTCTTCTCCTTTGGACTCTCCTTTTTCTCCACCAGGTGGCCTCTGTCTCCTCCCTCCCCCTTCTCTTCTTTACCCAACCCTGTGAATCTCTGTGTGTTCCAGACGGTGGAGAACACTCAGGGAACTGGTTACTGGCTGGATCTCTCTCTCTCCCTTTCATTTCCCTCTTTTATCCTCCTGGCCACCTCTGTCTACTTCCTCCCTCTCCTCTTCCCTGTATAACTCCGTGAACACCTCTGAGTGGTCCAGACTGTGGAGCATACATAAGGAAGTGATTACTGGCTAGCTTGCTCTCTCCGCTTTTGATCCCACCTCATCTCATTCCAGTCACCTCTAACTACCCCCTCCCTCTTCTCTTCTCCATGTAACTCAGTGAACCTCTATGGGTGACCCTCAATGTGGAGAAACTTTTCATCTTTAACCTAGATGCTTTATCATCAGTGCTGTATAAATGGAGAAGTCCTGAGGCTAGGGTAAAAATAAAACTGAAAACCAGAAACAGGAGGCTTAAGTCCAAATCCTAAGAACATCAGAGAAATCTTGAATTCAGGGAACATTAATCAATAGGAGCTCATCAAATGCCTCCATACCTACACTGAAACCAAGCACCACCCAAGGGCCAACAAGTTCCAGAGCAAGACATACCACACAAATTCTCCAGCAACACAGGAACACACCCCTCAGCTTCAAAATACAGGCAGCTCAAAACTACTCCAAAACCATTGACGTCTCACAACCCATTACTGAACAATTCATAGCACTCCAGAGAGAAGAAATCCAGCGCCACCAACCAGAACTCCAACACATGCCTCCCTAACCAAGACACCTTGACAAGTCACTGATAGAACACCACCCACAGTGAGGAAACTCCATAATAAAGAGAACACCACAAATTCCCAGAATATTGAAAAGCCACCCCAAACGCAGCAATATAAGATGAAGAGACAGAGGAATATCCAGCAGGTAAAGGAACAGAAGAAATGCCTACCCAACCAAACCAAAGAGGAGGAGATAGGGAATCTATCTGAGAAAGAATTCCGAATATAGATAGTGAAAATGATCCAAAATCTTGAAATCAAAATGGCATCACAGATAAATAGCCTGGAGACAAGGATTGAAAAGATGCAAGAAAGGTTTAACAAGGACCTAGAAGAAATAAAAAAGAGTCAATATATAATGAATAATGCAATAAATGAGATCAGAAACACTCTGGAGGCAACAAATAGTAGAATAACGGAGGCAGAAGATAGGATTAGTGAAGTAGAAGCTAGAATGGTAGAAATAAATGAATCAATGAGGGAAAAAGAAAAACGAATTAAAATAAATGAGGACAACCTCAGAGACCTCCAGGACAATATCAAATGCTCCAACATTCGAATTATAGGAGTCCCAGAAGAAGAAGACAAAAACAAAGACCATGAGAAAGTACTTGAGGAGATAATAGTTGAAAACTTCCCTAAAATGGGGAAGGAAATAATCACCCAAGTTCAAGAAATGCAGAGAGTCCCAAACAGGATAAACCCAAGGCGAAACACCCCAAGACATATATTAATCAAATTAACAAAGACCAAACATAAAGAACAAATATTAAAAGCAGCAAGGGGAAAACAACAAATAACACACAAGGGGATTCCCATAAGAATAACTGCAGATCTTTCAATAGAAACTCTTCAGGCCAGGAGGGAATGGCAAGACATACTTAAAGTGATGAAAGAAAATAACCTACAGCCCAGATTACTGTACCCAGCAAGGATCTCATTCAAATACGAAGGAGAAATAAAAAGCTTTACAGACAAACAAAAGTTGAGAGAATTCAGCACCACCAAACCAGCTCTCCAACAAATACTAAAGGATAATCTCTAGACAGGAAACACAAAAAGGGCATATAAACCCGAACCCAAAACAATAAAGTAAATGGCAACGGGATCACACTTATCAATAATTACCTTAAACATAAATGGGTTGAATGCCCCAACCAAAAGGCAAAGACTGGCTGAATGGATACAAAAACAAGATCCCTATATATGCTGCCTACAAGAGACCCACCTCAAAACAAGGGACACATACAGACTGAAAGTGAAGGGCTGGAAAAATATATTCCACACAAATAGAGACCAAAAGAAAGCAGGAGTAGCAATACTCATCTCTGATAAAATAGACTTTAAAACAAAGGCTGTGAAAAGAGACAAAGAAGGCCACTACATAATGATCAAAGGATCAATCCAAGAAGAAGATATAACAGTTATAAATATATATGCACCCAACATAGGAGCACCGCAATATGTGAGACAAATGCTAACAAGCATGAAAGGGGAAATTAACAATAACACAGTAATAGTGGGAGATTTTAATACTCCACTCACACCTATGGACAGATCAACTAAACAGAAAATTAATAAAGAAACAAAAACTTTAAATGATACAATAGACCAGTTAGATCTAATTGATATCTATAGGACATTTCACCCCAAAACAATGAATTTCACCTTTTTCTCAAGTGCTCACGGAACCTTTTCCAGGATAGATCACATCCTGGGCCATAAATCTAACCTTGATAAATTTAAAAAAAAAAAATTGAAATCATTCCAAGCATCTTTTCTGACCATAATGCACTAAGATTAGATCTCAATTACAGGAGAAAAACTGTTAAAAATCCCAACATATGGAGGCTGAACAACAAACTTCTGAATAACCAACAAATCACAGAAGAAATCAAAAAAGAAATCAAATTATGCATAGAAACAAATGAAAATGAAAACACAACAACCCAAAACCTGTGGGACACTATAAAAGCAATGCTAAGAGGAAAGTTCATAGAGATACAGGCATACCTCAAGAAACAAGAAAAAAGTCAAATAAATAACCTAACTCTACAAGTAAAGCAACTAGAAAAGGAAGAAATGGAGAACCCCAGAGTTAGTAGAAGGAAAGAAATCTTAAAAATTAGGGCAGAAATAAATGCAAAAGAAACAAAAGAGACCATAGCAAAAATCAACAAAGCCAAAAGCTGGTTCTTTGAAAGGATAAAATAAATTGACAAACCATTAGCCAGACTCATCAAGAAACAAAGGGAAAAGAATAAAATCAATAAAATTAGAAATGAAAATGGAGAGATCACAACAGACAACACAGAAATACAAAGGATCATAAGAGACTACTATCAGCAATTATATGCCAATAAAATGGACAACGTGGAAGAAATGGACACATTCTTTGAAAAGTACAACTTTCCAAAACTGAACCAGGAAGAAATAGAAAATCTTAACAGACCCATCACAAGCATGGAAATTGAAACTGTAATCAGAAATCTTTCAGCAAAAAAAAGCCCAGGTCCAGACGGCTTCACAGCTGAATTCTACCAAAATTTTCGAGAAGAGCTAACACCTATCCTACTCAAACTCTTCCAGAAAATTGCAGAAGAAGGGAAACTTCCAAACTCATTCTATGAGGCCACCATCACCCTAATACCAAAACCTGACAAAGACGCCACAAAAAAAGAAAACTACAGGCCAATATCACTGATGAACATAGATGCAAAAATCCTCAACAAAATTCTAGCAATCAAAATCCAACAACACATTAAAAAGATCATACACCATGACCAAGTGGGCTTTATCCCAGGGATGCAAAGATTCTTCAATATCCGCAAATCAATCAATGTAATTCACCACATTAAAAAATTGGAAAATAAAACCATATGATTATCTCAATAGATGCAGAGAAGGACTTTGACAAAATTCAACATCCATTTATGATAAAAACTCTTCATAAAGCAGGAATAGAAGGAACATACCTCAACATAATAAAACCTATATATGACAAACCCACAGCAAATATTATCCTCAGTGGTGAAAAACTGAAAGCATTTTCCCTAAAGTCAGGAACAAGACAAGGGTGCCCACTTTCACTGCTACTATTCAACATAGTTCTGGAAGTTTTGGCCACAGCAATCAGAGCAGAAAAAGAAATAAAAGGAATCCAAATTGGAAAAGCAGGAGTAAAACTCTCACTGTTTGCAGATGACATGATCCTCTACATAGAAAATCCTAAAGACTCTACCAGAAAATTACTAGAGCTAATCAAGGAATATAGTAAAGTTGCAGGATATAAAAGCAACACACAGAAATCCCTTGCATTCCTATACACTAATAATGAGAAAGTAGAAAAAGAAATTAAGGAAACAATTCCATTCACCATTGCAACAAAAAGAATAAAATACTTAGGAATATACCTACCTAAAGAAACTAAAGACCTATATATTGAAAACTATAAAACACTGATGAAAGAAATCAAAGAGGACACTAAAAGATGGAGAAATATACCATGTTCATGGATTGGAAGAATCAATATAGTGAAAATGAGTATACTACCCAAAGCAATCTACAGATTCAATGCAATCCCTATCAAGCTACCACGGTATTTTTCACAGAGCTAGAACAAATAATTTCACAATTTGTATGGAAATACAAAAATCCTCGAATAAGCAAAGCAATCTTGAGAAAGAAGAATGGAACTGGAGGAATCAACTTGCCTGACTTCAGGCTCTACTACAAAGCCACAGTCATCAAGAGAATATGGTACTGGCACAAAGACAGAAATATAGATCAATGGAACAAAATAGAAAGCCCAGAGATAAATCCACACACCTATGGACACCTTATCTTCCACAAAGGAGGCAAGAATATACAATGGATTAAAGACAATCTCTTTAACAAGTGGTACTGGGAAAACTGGTCAACCACTTGTAAAAGAATGAAACTTGATCACTTTCTAACACCATACACAAAAATAAACTCAAAATGGATAAAAGATCTAAATGTAAGACCAGAAACTATAAAACTCCTAGAGGAGAACATAGGCAAAACACTCTCCGACATAAATCATAGCAGGATCCTCTATGATCCACCTCTCAGAATACTGGAAATAAAAGCAAAAATAAACTAATGGGATCTAATTAAAATTAAAAGCTTCTGCACAACAAAGGAAAATATAAGCAAGGGGAAAAGACAGCCTTCTGAATGGGAGAAAATAAGAGCAAATGAAGCAACTGACAAACAACTAATCTTAGAAATATATAAGCAACTTATGCAGCTCAATTCCAGAAAAATAAACGACCCAATCAAAAAATGGGCCAAAGAACTAAATAGACATTTCTCCAAAAGACATACAGATGGCTAACAAACACATGAAAAGATGCTCAACATCATTCATTATCAGAGAAATGCAAATCAAAACCACAATGAGGTACCATTTCACACCAGTCAGAACAGCTGTGATCCAATAGTCTACAAGCAATAAATGCTGGAGAGGATGTGGAGAAAATGGAACCCTTTTGCACTGTTGGTGGGAATGCAAACTAGTACAGCCACTATGGAAAACAGTGTGGAGATTCCTTAAAAAAATTGCAAATAGAGCTGCCTTATGACCCAGCAATCCCACTGCTGGGCCTACATACTGAGGAAACCAGAATTGAAAGAGACACATGTACCCCAATGTTCATTGCAGCACTGTTTATAATAGCCAAGACATGGAAACAACCTAGATGTGCATCAGCAGATGAATGGATAAGAAAGCTGTGGTACATATACACAATGGAGTATTACTCAGCCATTAAAAAGAATACATTTGAATCCATTCTAATGAGATGGATGACACTGGAGCCGATTATACAGAGTGATGTAAGCCAGAAAGAAAAACACCAATACAGTATACTGACACATATATACGGAATTTAGAAAGATGGTAATGATGACCCTGTATGCGAGACAGCAAAAGAGACACAGATGAATAGAATGGACTTTTGGACTGTGAGGGAGAGGGAGAGGGTGGGATGATTTGGGAGAATGGCATTGAAACATGTATACTATCATGTAAGAAACGAAGTACCAGTCTACGTCCATATAGGAAACAGGATGCTTGGGGCTGGTGCATGGGGATGATCCAGAGAGATGATATTGGGTGGGAGGTGGGAGGGGGATTCAGGATTGGGAGCTTGTATACACCTGTGGTGGATTCATGTCAATGTATGGCAAAAACCAATACAGTATTGTAAAGTAAAATAAAGTAAAAATAAAATTAAAAAAATAATAATAATAAAAATAAAAGCTGACATATATAGTAGTAGCACCATTAAAAACAAAAGATACTTAGGAAAAAAAATAACAGAAAACATGTTCCAAATTTGTAAAAAGTAAATTATAATAGTTAATTTAAGATTAAAGATCACCTGGTCCCATCACTTCACAAGAAAGAGATGGGGAAACAGTGGAAACACTGTCAGATTTTATTTTGGGGGGCTCCAAAATCACTGCAGATAGTGACTGCAGCCATGAAATTAAAAGACACTTACTCCTTGGAAGAAAAGTTATGACCAACCTAGAGAGCATATTCAAAAGCAGAGAGATTACTTTGCCAACAAAGGTCCATCTAGTAAAGTCTATGGTTTTTCCAGTGGTCATGTTTGGATGTGAGAGTTGGACTGTGAAGAAAGCTGAGCACCGAAGAATTGATTCTTTTGAACTGTGGTGTTGGAGAAGACTCTTGAGAGTCCCTTGGACTGCAAGGAGATCCATCCAGTCCATTCTGAAGGAGATCAGCTCTGGGATTTCTTTGGAGGGAATGATGCTGAAGCTGAAACTCCAGTACTTTGGCCACCTCATGCAAAGACTTGACTCATTGGAAGACTCTGATGCTGGGAGGGATTGGGGGCAGGAGGAGAAGGGGATGACAGAGGATGAGATGGCTGGATGGCATCACTGATTCGATGGACATGAGTCTCAGTGAACTCCGGGAGTTGGTGATTGACAGGGAGGCCTGGCGTGCTGCGATTCATGAGGTCGCAAAGTGTCGGACGTGACTGAGCAACTGAACTGAACTGTACTGAAAATTAAAGAGTTTAAGTAAATGGAGATATATACTATATTTATAAATAAGAAAAGGCATTAATGTAAAGATTTACTTTTCTTTAGGTTAGTCTATAGATAAAATATACCTTCATTAGAAGCCCTCCAAGAATTTTTCAAATCATTTGAGAAGCTGATCCTAAAATTAATGTGAAAAAAATCAAAGGCCTGAAATATATTCCTTGAATTAAAAAAAAAATTCTCTGAGTTAAAAAAGGAAGTTATTTTTCCAGATTATCAGAGTTTATAAAGCTACAGAAATTAAGATAATATGACCTTGATTCAGGTATAGAACTGGAATAAATAGGCCAAAGAAACAGACACATACATCCTAGAGTCATTTGCTATATCTCAGGTATGGCACTGCAGAGAATGGGCAGAGAAAGATTTGTTCAATAGATGGGGCAGACACATTTGTCTTATGGGGGAATGAAGTTGGACTGCCACATCATACCACACATAAATATCATTTTCTGATCCAAGTCTGATTGTGAACCTTAAAGAGAATATGGAAAATTTGACAGTAATAATTGGACACTAGACCTCAAGGTCCTTCCCTCCACCCTGCCCTTGACAGTGGTTGTAGTTTGTATATATGAGGGGATTTTACACTTATGATTAGATTAACTGATATGGCAAAGGTGAGAGATTTGTGTAGTCTTAATAAGTTTCCTACTTTCTTCAATTTAAGTATGAATTTGGCAATAAGGAGTTCATGATCTGAGCCACAGTTAGCTCCCGGTCTTGTTTTTGTTGAATGTATAGAGCTTCTCCATCTTTGACTGCAAAGAATATAATCAATCTGATTTCAGTTTTGACCATCTTGTGATGTCCATCTATAGAGTCTTCTCTTGTGTTGTTGGAAGTGGGTGTTTGCTATGACCAGTGCATTTTCTTGGCAAAACTCTATTAGTCTTTGCCCTACTTCATTCCACATTCCAAGGCCAAATTTGCCTGTTCCTCCAGGTGTTTCTTGACTTCCTACTTTTGCATTCCAATCCCCTATAATGAAAAGGACATCTTTTTTAGGAGTTAGTTCTAAAAGGTCTTGTAGGTCTTCATAGAACCGTTCAACTTCAGCTTTTTCAGCGTTACTGGTTGGGGCATAGACTTGGATTACCGTGATATTGAATGGTTTGCCTTGGAAACGAACAGAGATCATTCTGTCATTTTTGAGATTGCATCTAAGTACTGCATTTCGGACTCTTTTGTTGACCATGATGGCTACTCCATTTCTTCTGAGGGATTCCTGCCTGCAGTAGTAGATATAATGGTCATCTGAGTTAAATTCACACATTCCAGTCCATTTTAGTTCGCTGATTCCTAGAATGTCAAAGTTCACCCTTGCTATCTCTTGTTTGACCACTTCCAGTTTGCCTTGATTCATGGACCTGACATTCCAGGTTCCTATGCAATATTTCTCCTCACAGCATCGGACCTTGTTTCCATCACCAATCACATCCACAACTGGGTATTGTTTTTGCTTTGGGTGCATCTTTTCATTCTTTCTGGAGTTATTTCTCCACTGATCTCCAGTAGCATATTGGGCACCTACTGATCTGGGGAGTTACTCTTTCAGTATCCTATCATTTTGCCTTTTCATACTGTTCATGGGGTTCTCAAGGCAAGAATACTGAAGTGGTTTGCCATTCTCTTCTCCAGTGGACCACATTCTGTTCATGACATTGTACAGGAGACAGGGATCAAGACCATCCCCATGGAAAAGAAATGCAAAAAAGCAAAATGGCTGTCTGGGGAGCCTTACAAATAGCTGTGAACAGAAAAGAAATGAAAAGTAAAGGAGAAAAAGAAAGGTATAAGGATCTGAACGCAGAGTTTCAGAGAATAGCAAGAAGAGATAAGAAAGCCTTCTTCAGCAATCAATGCAAAGAAATAGAGGAAAACAACAGAATGGGAAAGACTAGAGATCTCTTCAAGAAAATCAGGGATACCAAGGGAACATTTCATGCAAAGATGGGCTCGATAAAGGACAGAAATCGTATGGACCTGACAGAAATGGTCTGGACCTAACAGAAGCAGAAGATATTAAGAAGAGGTGGCAAGAATATACAGAAGAACTGTACAAAAAAGGTCTTCATGACCTGGATAATCACGATGGTGTGATCACTCATCTAGAGCCAGACATCCTGGAATGTGAAGTCAAGTGGGCCTTAGAAAGCATCACTAGGAACAAAGCTAGTGGAGGTGATGGCATTCCAGTTGAGCTATTTCAAATCCTGAAAGATGATGCTGTGAAAGTGCTGCACTCAATATGTCAACAAATTTCGACAACTCAGCAGTGGCCCCAGGACTGGAAAAGGTCAGTTTTCATTCCAATCCCAAAGAAAGGCAATGCCAAAGAATGCTCAAACTACCATACAATTGCACTCATCTCACACGCTAGTAAAGTAATGCTCAAAATTCTCCAAGCCAGACTTCAGCAACATGTGAACCATGAATTTCCTGATGTTCCAGCTGGTTTTAGAAAAGACAGAGGAACCAGAGATCAAATTGCCAACATCCGCTGGATCATGGAAAAAGCAAGAGAGTTCCAGAAAAACATCGATTTCTGCTTTATTGACTATGCCAAAGCCTTTGACTGTGTGGACCCCAATAAACTGTGGAAAATTCTGAGAGATGGGAATACCAGACCACCGGACCTGCCTCTTGAGAAATCTGTATGCAGGTCAGGAAGCAACAGTTAGAATTGGACATGGAACAACAGACTGGTTCCAAATAGGAAAAGGAGTAGGTCAAGGCTGTATATTGTCACCCTGCTTAGTTAACTTATATGCAGAATACATCATGAGAAATGCTGGACTGGAAGAAACAGAAGCTGGAATCAAGATTGCCAGGAGAAATATCAATAACCCGAGATATGCAGATGACACCACCCTTATGGCAGAAAGTGAAGAGGAACTAAAGAGCTTCTTGGTGAAAGTGAAAGAGGAGAGTGAAAAAGTTGCCTTAAAACTCAGCATTCAAAAAATTAAGATTATGGAAACTGGTCCCATCACTTCATGGCAAATAGATGGGGAAAAAGTGGAAACAGTGATAGAATTTTTGAGAGAATTTTTTTGGGCTCCAAAATCACTGCATATGGTGACTGCAGCCATGAAACTAAAAGACACTTGCTCCTTGGAAGAAAAGCTATGACAAACCTAGACAGCATATTAAAAAGCAGAGATGTTACTTTGCCAACAAAGGTCTGTCTAGTCAAAGCTATGTTTGTTTGTTATTTTTTTTTTCAGTAGTCATGTATGGATGTGAGAGTTGGACCATAAAGAAAGGTGAGCACAGAGGAATTGATGCTTTTGCACTGTGGTATTGGAGAAGACTCTTGAGAGTTCCTTGGGCTGCCAAAAGATCAAGTCAGTCAATCCCAAAGGAAATCAGTCCTGACTATTTATTGGAAGGATTGATGAGAAAGCTGAAGCCCCAATATTTGGCCACCTGATGTGAAGAACTGACTCCTTGGAAAAGATTCTGATGCTGGGAAAGATTGAAGGCAGGAGGAGAAGGGGGCAACAGAGAATGAGATGGTTGGATGTCATCAGCAACTCAATGGACATGAATTTGAGCAAACTCTGGGAGCTGGTGATGTACAAGGACGGATGGCATGCTGCAGGCCATGGGGTCGCAAAGAGTCACACTCCACTGAGCACCTGAACTGACTGACATACAATAGAAGGAATTTAGACCACATATAAAAATACACTCAAAATTCATTAAAGACGTAATAAGATCTTAAACTCTAAAACTTCTAGAAGAAAACATAAGCAGAACACTCTTTGACATTGGTCTTAGCAATATTTTTTGACTGTGTTTCCTCAGGCAGTGGGCTTCCCTGGTGGCTCAGAGGTTAAAACATCTGTCTGCAATGCAGGAGACCTGGGTTTAATCCCTGGGTCAGGAAGATCCTCTGGAGAAGGAAATGGCAATCCACTCCAGTATTCTTGTGAGGAGAATCCCATGGATGGAGGAGCCTGGTGGGCTACAGTCCATGGGGTCACAAAGAGTCGGACATGACTGAGCAACTTCACTTTCACTTTCCTCAAGCAAGGACAACAAAGGTAAAAATTAAAAGAAATGGGACTGCATGAAACAAAAGCTGGAGAAAAGGGAATCTATTTTTTGGGGGGAATGTAAATTGGTGCAGCCACAAAGAATGAGTTTCCTCAAAAAATTAAAAATAAAACTACTGATGGCTGCAATCCAAAAGTCTACAAGCAATAAACGCTGGAGAGGATATGGAGAAAAGGGAACCCTCTTACACTGTTGGTGGGAATGCAAACTAGTACAGCCACTATGGAAAACAGTGTGGAGATTCCTTAAAAAATTGCAAATAGAACTGCCTTATGACCCAGCAATCCCACTGCTGGGCATACACACCGAGGAAACCAGAATTGAAAGAGACACATGTACCCCAACGTTCATTGCAGCACTGTTTATAATAGCCAGGACATGGAAACAACCTAGATGTGCATCAGCAGATGAATGGATAAGAAAGCTGTAGTACATATACACAATGGAGTATTACTCAGCCATTAAAAAGAATACATTTGAATCCGTTCTAATGAGATGGATGAAACTGGAGCCAATTATACAGAGTGAAGTAAGCCAGAAAGAAAAACACCAATACAGTATACTGACACATATATACGGAATTTAGAAAGATGGTAATGATGACCCTGTATGCAAGACAGCAAAAGAGACACAGATGTATAGAACAGACTTTTGGACTGTGACGGAGAGGGAGAGGGTGGGATGATTTGGGAGAATGGCATTGAAACATGTATACTATCATGTAAGAAACAAAGCGCCTGTCTATGTTCGATACAAGATACAGGATGCTTGGGGCTGGTGCATGGGGATGATCCAGAGAGATGATATTGGGTGGGAGGTGGGAGGGGGATTCAGGATTGGGAGCTTGTATACACCCGTGGTGGATTCATGTCAATGTATGGCAAAACCAATACAGTATTGTAAAGTAAAATAAAGTAAAAATAAAATTAAAAAAATAAATAAATAAGTAAAATTAAAAATAAATAAATAAATAAATAAATAAATAAATAAAACTACCATATGATCTAGCAATTTTACTTCTAGATATTCACCCTAAGAAAACAGAACCACTAACTTAAAAAAATGTATGAGCCTTTGTGCTTATTGCAGCATTACTGACAATAGCCCAGACATGGGATCAACCTAAACCTCTGTAAATTGGGCTTCTGAGGTTGCACTTGGGGTAAAGAACCTACTGGCCAATGCAGAAGACACAAGAGACACATGTTCAGTCCTTGGGTTGGGAAGATCCTGGAGGAGGCCATAGCAACCTACTTCAGTATTCTTTCCTCTAGAATCTAATGGACAGATGAGCCTGGTGAGCTATGGTTCATAGGGTTGCAAAGAATCAGACACGACTGAAGTGACTTCAAGCAGGCACACACATCCATCAATAGATGAATGGATAAAGAAGATGTCATATACAATGGCCTATTACCCAGCCATAAGAAAAAAAATAATCTTTCCATTTGTGACAAGATGGTTGTACCTCAAATGTATTATGCTAAGTAAAATAAGTCGGACAGAGAAAGACAAATACTGTATAGCCTCCCTTATGTGTGGAATCTAAAAACAAAACAAATAAAAGAGTAACGGATTTATAGAGACTTATAGAGTGCAAACTGGTGGTACCAGAAGGTAGAGAAGTGGGTGTTTGAGCAAAATAGGTGAAGGAATTAAGACATACAAACTTCCAGCTATAAATATGTCACTGAGATAAGAAATTTAGACAATAATATAATAATTTTATATAGCAGCGTATGTTTACTGGACTTGTAATCATTATTAATGTATTTGATTCTTGGATCACTGTGTTGTACACGTGAAACTAACATAATCTTATACATCAACTGTAACTTAAGAAAAAAAAAAAAAAAGCTTTCTAGGCAATGTGGGTCTTTCTCCTGGCAGGCAAAATGTGATTTAATTTAAGAGAACAAAACAAAAGAGGAAAGTATAGAGAATAACATAACAAAAGCTTGGATCATTTCTTCACTAACAAAGAGCAGGGGTTGAGGAATGGAATCTAACTAAATAGGGCTGTTGTGAGAAATTATATAATAAATAAAAAGTGCTTAGACCAATGGTTCTTACTCCTGATTGACCATTACTGTTACCTGTGTTCTTTTCTTTTTTTTAATATAGTGCTGCCCTGGCTACAGCCTAGAACCAGTTAAATCAGAGTCTTTTCATATGACTCAGTTGGTGATTGTAATGTGCAGCCAGAGCTGAGAACCTTAGAATATTTCCAGGCACACAGTAAATTCTCCATTTGTGTTATCTATCATCCTCTTAATACCAATCCATTATGCTAAAAATATGAACATTCAGTAATATTTGTTTCAACTTATATTTTATAGAGATTTGAATATTAGCTTTCTTGCTATCTGTTCATGATCTCAGCATATATCTACCACAAGTTAAATACTGTTATGAATTTGGTAGGTATATTTTCTTGCCAGTATTTCCATGATATTAGGATTAATTTTGTATTCATAAGCAGTCTTCTTGAAAACTTAAATGAAAAGAGTCATGCTACACATGGTGTCACTGTAATATTCTCATTAAAGCTTTATGTCTAAAAAAAAGAAAATAAAAATAAACTTAAACCCAAGTTGAATATTTTCCTTAAGAATTAAGTCAATACAGACCATGAATTTAAACGTAAAATTATAAACATTTAGAAAAAAGGCAAAAAAATCTTCTAGACCTAGGGTTAGATGAGAAACTGGAAGCATTACTCTTAAAAGAAAAGGATTGATAAATTTGATTTCATCAAAATAGTAAAATTTCATCTGTCAGAGGCTCTATTAAGAGTAAGGATAGACAAATTACAGAATGAGAAAAAATACCACATGTACAACAAAGGATTAATATTTATATTAAGAACTCTTTCAAATTAGTGGTAATGAAACACAAATAAAAAAGAAAATGGACAAAAGACGTGAAGAGAAATTTTATTGATGATGTCATGAAGACACATAGATGGGAAAATAGCATGTGAAAGATGTTCAACACCATTAAGGAAATGTAAATTAAAACCACCATGAAATATCACTTATATACTTCTCAGATGATTGAAATAAAGAAAATATTACCACCACCAAATGATGGCAGAGAATGTGGGGTAACTGGGATCTTTAATATACTGCTGGTGGGAATGAAAAATGGTATAGATACTCCTGAAAAAATTTTGATGGTTTCTTTATGCAATAATTATACAGCACCATAATGCACTGTTGGGCATCCTAGAAAAATAAAACCCCATGTTCACCAAAAAGCTTGTGTATCAACATTTATAGCAGCTTTATTCATATAGTCAAAAATGTGACAATCCAGATATCCTTCCATTACATCCATGTTGAAATAAACTGAGGTGCATTCATACCATGGACTATGACTCAGCAACGAAATTGAATGAACTACTGGTACATGTGGCAATCTAGATGAAGTTTCTGAAAATTATGTTCAGTGAAAAAAGTCAATCCAAAAATGTTATGTACTATATGATTTCATTTATATAACATACTCAAATGTTACAAGTATTAGAGATGACAAACAAATCGATGGTTTCCAGGGGTTAAAACGTCTGGGTAGAGTGTCTCACTGACCCTTTTGGTGATGCCAGTTATATTGCTGTTCACACTGTCCTTACTGTCTACTGAACCCAGAGAAGGCAAGGTGTAAGCTAAGAGGCTGGAAAGAAGATGCGAGAAGCCATAGGAACTGCTGCTAAGTCGCTTCCGTAGTGTCCGACTCTGTGCGACCCCATAGACGGCAGCCCACCAGGCTCCCCCGTCCCTGGGATTCTCCAGGCAAGATCACTGGAGTGGGTTACCATTTCCTTCTCCAATGCATGAAAGTGAAAAGTGAAAGCGAAGTCGCCCAGTTGTGTCTGACTCTCAGCGACCCCATGGACTGCAGCCCATCAGGCTCCTCCATCCATGGGATTTTCCAGGCAAAAGGAACAGCAGGTGCATTTATTCCCTCCTGGCTGGCACAGCAGCCATAAAACAGCCTCTCTGCTGGCTGAAGCCATAACATAACAGAAGCCATAACCAAAACATCACCATAACCTAACCTCACATAGCATGACCATGATGTTGCCCCCAATGTAGCCCAAATGCAGAAGCATCCAAAGCTTTCATTTTTTTATCTTTTTTATTTTTATTTTTTAATTAATTAATTAATTTTTTATTTTACTTTACAATTCTGTGTTGGTTTTGCCATACATTGACATGAATCCACTACGGGTGTACATGCGTTCCCAAACATGAACTCCCCTCCCACCCTCCTCCCCACAACATCTCTCTGGGTCCCACTGCTGGGCATACACACGGAGGAAACCAGAATTGAAAGAGACACATGTACCCCAATGTTCATCGCAGCACTGTTTATAATAGCCAGGACATGGAAACAACCTAGATGTCCATCAGCAGATGAATGGATAAGAAAGCTGGGTACATATATACAATGGAGTATTACCTAGCTGTTAAAAAGAATACATTTGAATCAGTTCTGATGAGATGGATGAAACTGGAGCCGATTAAACAGAGTGAAGTAAGCCAGAAAGAAAAACACCAATACAGTATACTAACACAAAGCTTTCATTTTGATGCTCATACAGGTGTCCCACAAAAAGTAGGCTTCAACCAAACAAGTACCTCCTTATGCGCATGAGCAGTGCTGCAAGTGATCTCATCTGTTGCACAACCAGGAGAAGTCATTGTGTACAGTACATAGGGCGAAAGGGTGTGAGGGATTGCAGCAAGAGAGCCTGACTGGTGCCATCTTGTTAATTTCCCCACACAGAGAAAAGTAGGTGTGGCTCTAAAATGTTGGCATGAGGTGTTACTATGGTGACCAGTTCAGTGTGTTGGCTGTGGAGTTTGCTACAGTTTTGTAAGTTACTTCTGGAGGTAAATGGGATCTCTGTCTATTATTTCTTACAAATGTATTTGATATATAATTATCTCAACTTTGCAAAAGAAAGGAAGTTTAAAATTCAGTTTATGATTACTGAATGATAACCCCCAATTTGAAAGATTTTGAAACTAATAAAAATTGACAAACAATTAGAATATTGAATGTATATAGCCTACCTTCTACAAAGTAATAACTAGTCAGGAGAAACCTTGGCAAAGGCCTAACAAGCATTTTCTAAATGTTCGTCACATAAATGGCCAATAAGCATATGAAAGTGAATAAAACTCAATAGTAATTGAGAAAATGTAAATTGTGATCATATTCTCCATCTCCTTCTTCACCCTTAATTCCAGGACACCATTAATTTAGTTTCTGTCTCTATAGATTTGCCTTCATTTGACTTTTTTTTTTCTTTTAATATTTTCAATATATCATCCTGCTGCCTTTTTTTCTTTCTGTTCTTTATTGAATAGTCTCTATGGATTTATCTTTAAATTCTCTGATTTTTTTTTCCTGCTACCTCAAATCTGTCACTGAATCCCACTAGTAAATTTTTTACTGGTTATTTAGGTTTTTTTTATAAAAATAAAAGTTATTTTATTACTTTTTGACTCCAGAATTTCCATTTGTTTCTTTTATAAAAGTACATGTAATTTCTTCTGAAATTAGTCAATCATCTTCTGACTGAAATTCTACTTTATTTATTTGCTGTCATCATACATAGCTTTACTTTTGTAACAAGATTTCCATTCATTCTTTACACATTTATAACAGCTTTTTTGAAAGTTTTGCTAAATAGGTGTCTGATGTTGCTTCAAGACACTTCCTATTGACACTTTTCTGCTGATTATTTGGCATACTTTTGTTTCTGTTCATGTTATAAATTTTGGTTGAATAGTGGTTGTATAAGACAATGCACTGTCACAAACCATATTTTGTTGTTCAGTCACTCATTCGTGTCTGACTCTTTGTGATCTCATGGACTGCAGCACACCAGGCTTCCCTGTCCTTCACCATCTCCAGAGCTTGTTAAAACTCATGTCCATTGAGTTGGTGATGCCATCCAACTATTTCATTCTCTGTCATCCCCTTCTCCTCCTGCCTTCAATCTTTCACAGCCTCAGGGTCTTTTCTAATGAGTCAGCTCTTTGCTCCAATATTTTGGACCACTTGACGTGAAGTATTGGATCACAACTTATATATACATACATTTTCCTCTCTGGTGATAACTGTTTTTTGGTTTGTTTGATAACTGACCTGAACTGAATTATAAAGACTATGTTTCTGAAAATGTGCATCCTCATATCTCTGCTTACTTTATTTTTCTTGATTTTATTTTTATGATCGGTTTTCCAGGGTGTGCCTCTGTGTTTACAGAGCTTAATTTATTAAAAGTGGGGCTCAGTTCAGTTCAGTCACTCAGTCGTGTCTGACTCTGCAATCTCATGAATCGCAGCACGCCAGGCCTCCCTATCCATCACCAACTCCTGGAGATCACTCGGACTCATGTCCATCGAGTCAGTGATGCCATTCAGCCATCTCATCCTCTGTCGTCCGCTTCTCCTCCTGCCCCCAATCCCTCCCAGCATCACAGTTTTTTCCAATGAGTCAACTCTTCGCATGAGGTGGCCAAAGTACTGGAGTTTCAGCTTTAGTACCATTCCTTCCAAAGAAATCCCAGGGCTGATCTCCTTCAGAATGGACTGGTTGGATTTCCTTGCAGTCCAAGGGACTCTCAAGAGTCTTCTCCAACACCACAGTTCAAATGCATCAATTCTTTGGTGCTCAGCCTTCTTCACAGTCCATCTCTCACATCAAAAGGCTTCTACACCAAACTCACTTGTGTATAAACACAGCTATTTTCAAACCACTCCCAGCTCTTACTTTCCACTAGACTCTGCTTCTTGTTTGTAAACATCAACATCCAGGCTTTGCTGGCCAAAGAGTGATTGTATGGCTTAGGTTCTCTGTGCTCTCTACTGTGCTTATGCAAGCCTGTAGTTTACCAGGATGTATGCATAGCTTATCAGGCCTTCAGTGACTGTCTCACCTTCTAAAACTTCCTGGTGAATTCCCTGGTGACCCAGTAGTTAGGACTCTCTGCTTTCACTGCTGTCACCTTGGTTCAGTCCCTGGTTGGGGAACTAAGATCCCATAGGCTGTTGGGGGAGGCCATAAATAAGTAAATAAAACTTCCTTTTAAATTCCCAGCTAATGTTCTGGCTTATAACTCAACATTCAAAAAACTAAGAGCATGTCATACAGTCCCATCACTTCACAGCAAATAGTTGGGGAAACAATGGAAACAGGGACAGACTTTATTTTCTTGGGCTCCAAAATCACTCCAGATGCTAACTGCAGCCATGAAATTTAAAGACACTTGCTCCTTGAAAGAAAAGTTTTGACAAATTTAGACAGCATGTTAAAAAGTAAAGACATTACTTTGTTGACCAAGTTCCATCTAGTCAATGCTATGGTTTTTCCAGTAGTTATGTGTGGTTGTGAGAGTTGGATCATAAAGAAAGCCGAGCACCCAAGAACTGATGCTTTTGAATTGTGGATTTGGAGAAAACTCTTGAGAGTCTCTTGGACTGAAAGGAGATTAAACCAGTCAATCATACAGAAAATCTCTCCGAAATATTCATTGGAAGGACTGATTTTGAAGCTGAAGCTCCAATACTTTGGCCACCTGATGTGAAGAACTGACTTATTTGAAAGGACCCTGATGCTGGGAAAAATTGAAGGTGGGAGAAGCAGGTGATGACAGAGGGTGAGATGGTTGGGAATGGCATCACTGACTTGATGGACATGAGTTACAACAAGCTCTGGGTGTTGATGATGGACAGGGAAGTCTGGTGTGCTGCAGTCCATGGGGTCGCAAAGTCAGACACAACTGAGCAACTGAACTGATTGAATGTTCTGGGCCACTGCTTGCATGAAACAGAACCTCTCCCTCATGCAAGCTTTTGGTTTGCAGAGGAGACCCTGGCTGCTTGCCATGGAGATGCCAACTGTAATTGGCAGTGTTCCAAGTTAAGTGAGTTTCCCACAGTAGTGGCATCAAAGGGCTGATTTCAGTCTGCCATATCCTGGTTGAAAACCACAGACAGGCCTGCTGGGAAACAGATGTGACCAACTGTATACAACGACGCAGGGACTCACACTTTTAAAATTTGAAGTTCAGTAGTTTTCATGAATAGATTCTGCTTAGTTGGGTGTATGCCTTTGGTCAATTTACAGTGTTGAAAATGATGTTTCTGACAGTTTCATCCTACTTTAAGAGTAATTTTTTGGTGAGGGGATTTGCTGAGTTCCATATTTCATCATGCTGGAAATAACAACTGTGAAGCAAGAATTTATAATGAGCTAAAATTTCAAAGACATTTGAAGATGAACAGGAAGACATACCTGACAAAAGAGCTGGAAAATAAACACCTATGCATAATTGTTTAACATATAACTTTAATATACAATCTCTCACAGTCAAAAAGGATATGTCAAAATTTAGAACTCAAACAGAAAAGTCATGAAACAAACAGACTTGTAGATCTTTCTTATCTTAGTTTAAAAATCAGATTCAGGCATTTGTCAATATGGTCTGTCTCCTGGGTTACTTTTTTTGGGGCATTTTAGCTCTTGTTATAATTGATGCACACATATGTCTCTTTAAGTGTTTCTTTCATATAGTTTTTATTCCTCTGTTGAGTTTTTTCATTTCCTGGAACATTGGAGTCTATTTTTCCTGACGTGACCATCACTTGTCAGTCCTGAAGTCATCTCTTGTCCACTTAATATAACAAATCGTGTTCTTTTTCTGATCATTCTAAAAATGACAAAATTATTTGCATAGTTGGCAGCCTGTACTATAGGACTTAATTTTATAAAGATATTTAACTTTACTCTGCAGAAGCAGAATTATAGAAAACAATATAAAAGCCATTTTTACTTCTAATTAACTTGAATAATTTTTTCCTGCCTTTATGAGTTATATTATATGCTATACCCTGTGAGTCACTTTTTAAAAAGAAGGTGAAATTATCTTCCCAAAGCCCTCTCTATATCATTTTTTCCTCTAAGATATATGAACAGACCTGTATTAACAGGGCTAAAAATATAGAACTTACATTATATGCTAAAGATTTCTGTTAAAGATTTTGCATGGAAAAAATAACTGCTGAGAAATACATTAATTTTTTTTTTTTATAAAATCCATGTCTGGCTTGTAGCCCATGCTTTACTTTTTTCCACCTTTCATTTAAAAAGCTTATAAAAACTAGGAAAGATGAAAAATCATAACATTGTAAAAGTAAAAGTAATAATATATTTCAAGGAGCTAGGAGAAATTTACATCATATAAAAGGTACATGGACTGAAGATGGAACTCACAGTCAGCATCTGATCTTGACAAATACTTCATGCCAGAGTGACTTTAAGAATTTGCTTTCTTCACAGGTTCAGAGACCAAAAAACATATAATGATTAGAAACTTAGGTAAAAGAGCAGAAGCTGTTTAACAAAGCATCCCTATTAATAATTTTTTTTCAGTCTAACATTGAAATTTTGCCAGGATTATCACATAAGCAGAAAAGAATGAAATCATGGTACATATGAAGCCAGGAGTAAGAGCTTCAGCAGGAAGTGTTTGGGGAAGGATGAATCTGGGGACTAAATTTTTATTTGCACACACCCAACCTCCTTCAAATCAAAACATACTATAAAGAATATGAAAAGGTGAAAGTAAATCTTGGAAATAATATATACATTAATTCTAAAGATTAACAAGTGTTGGGGTCCCCTGGTCTTCCTCTAGGCTAGGTGATTCTCTGGGATGACTCACAGGACTCGACATACAGTCACGCTTATGGCTCAGATTATTACCAAGAAATGACAGAATTCATGGGGTAAAGGGAAAGGTGTAGGAGTGAAGGCCAGAGGAAACCAGTGCAAGCTTTCAATATCCATCTTCCAGTGAAGTCACAGAGGACCTGTTCAATTCCAAACAGAATCAAATTGTAACAACATATGTGAAATATTGTCTGTCTTGGAAGCTTATTGGAGACCCAAGTTCCCAAGGATTTTATTGGTGCTGATCTGGGTGGTAACCTTTACCTAGTATGTATCCAAGTTCCAACTCCAAGGAAAGAGGATGCCTAGCATAAATCGTATTGCTTCTTCAAATACTTTAAGTGCAGTGAGACATTCTCATTAATTAGGGAATGGTGAGAACACTCCCAAAATAGCAGTTCTCACATGCCAGCCAATCCTACCACACAAGAAGATCTTTCCAAGAATAGCACTCTCAAACTGATGTCTTAAAACTTTTCTGCAAAATACACAATGTATATTTTAAAATAATTTTACAAATCAGTTTCTAAAAGGCCAGATCTTTAATAGGAGAACGGATAAGGCACAGAGAAAGGCAATTAAAATTTTTTAAGTACCAGTGTCTAGAAAAATATGAAAATATTTTCAGTTTTTTCAGAAATAAGAGGCATATAGGCCTTTCTTAGTTTTGTTAATAGTAAAGGGATATTTTTACCTCCATGAACTGCTTCTAGTTGTATAAATTAGCCAACTTTTCTGTAGCTCTCTCTTTTCCTTATATGATAGATGATATTTAGATATGGATATAATTTTCAACTCTAAACGTTAAAATTAATTTAAAATTATACCAGGGAAATAATTGCATATGTGGTCCATTGCTCAGGTGTGTCCAACTCTTTGCTTTCCTGTCGACTATAGCCCTCCAATTTCTTCTGTCCATGGGATTTTTCAGGCAAGAATTTCTAGAATGGGTTGTCATTTCCTCCTCCATGATATCTTCTGGACCCCACGGATCAAACCCATATCTTCTGTATCTAGATATGCTGAAAAAAACCTGAACTAAGAATATTCACTGTAACATTAAGTATAATGTTAATAATTGAAGAAAGAAGTATATTATGCTATGTCTATATAACTTAAGCTATGTGGCAATTAAAATCATGTTGAAGAATAATTATTTCCATGAGAAAAAAAAGCTATCAACAGCATAATAGATTGCAATACAGATGCTACAAGGGACAATCAGAATCAGAGTTCAAAAGAGCTTAAAACTAGAAGATAATCAATATAAAAATAATACATGACAAAGGATAATAGCAAAGTACTTTGGATAAGATTAATCAAATCACTACCTGACTTTGAAAAAATATTTTTTTATTGTAGTAAAATTTGTATTACATAAAATTTACCATTTTAGCCTTTTGTAGGTGTGGATTAAGTGGCATGAACTACATTCACAATGTGTTCAGTTCAGTTCAGTTCAGTCGCTCAGT
Organism: Oryx dammah; assembly: GCF_014754425.2. Taxonomy (NCBI): domain Eukaryota; kingdom Metazoa; phylum Chordata; class Mammalia; order Artiodactyla; family Bovidae; genus Oryx; species Oryx dammah. The sequence continues at coordinate 1,006,838 of NW_024070202.1, forward strand.
CGTGTCTGACACTTTGCGACCCCATGAATTGCAGCTCGCCAGGCCTCCCTGTCCATCACCAACTCGTGGAGTTCACTCAGACTCACGTCCATCGAGTCCGTGATGCCATCCAGCCATCTCATCCTCTGTTTTCCCCTTCTCCTCCTGTCCCCAATCCCTCCCAACATCAGAGTCTTTTCCAATGAGTCAACTCTTCCCATGAGGTGGCCAAAGAACTGGAGTTTCAGCTTTAGCATCAGTCCTTCCAAAGAAATCCCAGGGTTGATCTCCTTCAGAATGGGCTGGTTGGATCTCCTTGCAGTCCAAGGGACTCTTAAGAGTCTTCTCCAACACCACAGTTCAAAAGCATCAATTCTTCAGTGCTCAGCTTCCTTCACAGTCCAACTGTCACATCCATATATGACCACTGGAAAAACCATAGCTTACAATGTGTTACCATCATGTTTATCCATTTCTAGAAATTCCTCATCACATCAAACAGAAAGTTTCTTCCAATTAAAGGAAAATTCCTCATTTCTTTGCTGACCCCCACCTCTATTCTGCCTTCTGTTTCTATGAATTTTCTTTTTCTAGGTACCTTATTGTCATGCCTGGTTCTAAGCTTTTGATTGCCAAGGTATCCACTTCACAGACATCCATCTCAAATAAACATACTGCCAGCTGTATGACAAAACTGCTAGGAAAACAACTAGGTAAGAAACTATGTCACTCTCCAGTCATGAAGATCCCCTTTTAGGAAAGGACCCTGTTTTTCCCTTCCCATGCCCTAAATTCTTGCTTTTAGGTTTGAAACTCATCAAACTCATCAGGTAAAGCGTGAACCCATGAAATCTTAAGCACTCCACATACAGGTCCCAATAGAGAGTCCCTGGTCCATACTCCCTCTTTCTCTACTCACAACCTTGCTGTGCTACTCTTGGGTGTGCTATATATACTGCAGGATTTCTGAGTAATAAATATTTTTCAAATCTCCTTGATGGTTGTGTTCTGCAATCATAAAAAGAACCGCAAGGGTCATTCCAGGTAGTCTTTCAAGCAGAGAAACATCTATGGGGGCTCATCAAAAGAAGCATGCTCCCTGGCAAGTACCTCGAGCATTCTTACCCAGTAACTTTATTGTCAAGAGCCTGAAACTGACTCAAAACCTATGTAGGTGGAATCATACTATATTTGTCTTTTTGTGTCTAGTTTATTTCACTGAGCTTAAAGCTTCCAGGTTCACACATATTTTAGCATGTATCAGAATTTCAATAAATAGTATTCTATTGTAAATATACATCATATTTTGTGTATATATTCATCTGTTGATGGATATTTTGGTTGCTTCTACTTTGGAGCTCAGTTCAGTCAGCTCAGTTGCTTCAGTTGTGTCCGACTATTTACAACCCCATGGACTGTAACACTCCAGGCCTCCCTGTCCATCACTAACTCCAGGAGCTTAATTAAACTCATGTCCATTGTGTCGGTGATGCCATCTAACCATCTCATCCTCTGTCATTCCCTCTTCTCATGCCTTCAATCTTTCTCAGCTTTAGGATCTTTGGTTGGTCAAAACTTTTCTTCCAAGGAGTAAGCGTCTTTTAATTTCATGGCTGCAGTTACCATCTGCAGTGATTTTAGAGCCCCTGACCCCCCCCAAAAAAAAATACATAAATTCAGCCACTGTTTCCCCATCTATCTGCCATGAAGTGATGAGGTTGGGTGCCATGATCTTAGTTTTCTGAATGTTGAGATTTAAGCCAACTTTTTCACTCTCCTTTTTGACTTTCATCAAGAAGCTCTTTAGTTCTACACTGTCTGCCACAAAGCGAAAGCAAAAGCAAAGTTGCTCAGTCGTGTCCAACTCTTTGCAATCCGTGGACTATAGCCTGCCAGGCTCCTCCATCCATGAGTTTTTCCAGGCAAGAATACTGGAGTGGGTTGCCATTTCCTTCTCCAGGGGCTCTTCCCAACCCAGGGATCAAATCCGGGTCTCCAGCATTGCAGGCAGACTCTTTATTGTCTGAGCCACCAGGGAATCATATAAGAATTCTGCCATTAAGAGGGAGTCATCTGCATATCTGATGTTATTGATTTTTCTCCTAGCAATCTTGATTCCAGCTTGAGCTTCATCCAGCCCAGCATTTCACATGATGTACTCTGCATATAAGTTAAATAATCAGGGTGAAAGTGTACAGCCTTGACATACACCTTGTCCTATTTGGAACCGCCTGTAGTTCCATGTCCTGTTTTAACTGTTGCTTCCTGACTTGCATACAGGTTTCTCAAGAGGAAGGTCAGGTGGTCTGGTACTCCCATCTCTTTCAGAATTTTCCAGCTTATTGTGATCCACAGAGTCAAAGGCTTTGTCATAGTCAATAAAGCAGAAATAGATGTTTTTTCCTTTGGAATTCTCCTTTTTCGATGATTCAGCAGCTGTTAGCAATTTGATCTCTGGTTCCTTGCCTTCTCTAAAACCAGCTTGAACATCTGGAAGTTTATGGTTCACATATTGTTGAAGCTGGGCTTGGAGAATTTTGAACATTACCTTACTAGCATGTGAGATGAGTACAATTGTGTGGTAGTTTGAACATTCTTTGGCATTGCCTTTCTTTGGGATTGGAATGAAAACTGACCTTTTCCAGTCCTGTGGCCACTGCTGAGTTTTCCAAATTTGCTGGCATATTGAGTGCAGCACTTTCATAGCATCATCTTTTAGGATTTGAAATAGCTCCACTGGAATTCCATCACCTCCACTAGCTTTGTTCCTAATGATGCTTTCTAAGGCCCATTTGACTTCACATTCTAGGATGTCTGGCTCTAGGTGAGTGTTCACACCATCATGATTATCTGGATCGTAAAGATCTTTTTTTTTTTTACAGTTCTTCTGTGTATTCTTGCCACCTCTTCTTAATATCTTCTGCTTCTGTTAGGTCCATACCATTTCTGTCCTTTATTGAGCCCATCTTTGCATGAAATATTCCCTTGGTATCTAATTTTCTTGAGGAGATCTCTAGTCTTTCTTAGCCTATTGTTTTCCTCTATTTCTTTGCACTGGTCCCTGAGGAAAACTTTCTTATCTCTCCTTGCTATTCTTTGGAGCCCTGCATTCAAATGGGTATGTCTTTCCATTTCTCCTTTGCTTTTCACTTCTCTTCTTTTCACAGCTACTTGTAAGGCCTCCTCAGGCAGCCATTATGCTTTTTTGAATCTCTTTTTCTTGGGGATGGTCTTGATCCCTGTCTCCTGTACAATGTCATAAACCTCCATCCATAGTTCATCAGAGACTCTGACCTAACATTCCAGGTTCCTAAGCAATATTAGTTTTTACAGCATTGGACCTTGCTTCCATCACCAGTGATATCCACAACTGCGTGTGGTTTTTGCTTTGGCTCCATCTCTTCATTCTTTCTGGAGTTATTTCTCCACGATCTCCAGTAGCATATTGGGCACCCACCAACCTGGAGAGTTAATCCTTCTGTGTCCTATCTTTTTGCCTTTTCATACTGTTCATGGGGTTCTCAAGCCAAGAATAATGACATGGTTTGCCATTCCCTTCTCCAGTAGACCACATTTTGTCAGAACTCTCCACCATGACCTGTCTGTCTTGGGTGGCCCTACACGACATGGCTCATAGTTTCATTGAGTTAGACAAGGCTGTGGTCCATGTGATTAGATTGGTAAGTTTTCTGTGAACTTTGGGGCTATTACTAATAAGTCATGATGAATGCATATATTAAAAATGAAGAAAGATCTAAAATCAATCTGTTTGTACATTTTCCCCTTAAGAATTAGAGCAGAAATTAGTGAATTTGACAAGAGGAAATCAATAGAGAAAACCAGTGACGTCAAAAGATGTTTTTACAAAAAGATCAATAAAACTGATAAGATACTAGCCTGGTTAACTAAGAAAAAAAAAAGAGATGACACAAATTATTAATATCAGAGATGAAAGATGAACATAACTAAAGATCTTATGGACATTAAAATGATGATAAATGAATGCTATGAACAACTCTATATGCCCACAAACTTGATAACTTTGATGAAATGGACCAATTCCCTGAAAGACACATTTTGCTAAACTCATGCAGGAAGAAACAGACAATCTGAATAGAATTATATCTACTAAATCAATTGAATAAGTAATTAACAACCATCTAAAATAGAAAGTATAAGGCTTAGGAGTGTTCATTGGCAAATTCCATCAGAGATTTAAAGAAATGGACAATGATATAGCCCCTTTAGAATACTGAATTATTCAAAGCTTATTTCTAAACTAAGCTTACCCTTGTCATATGAGCCAGCAATCAAAACTCCTAGAATAAAGGAGGTTTTTTTTTCCCTTCATTCTATTAATGTGGTTAAAAAAAATCACTGAATGATTATTATATATGGAACCAGCTTGCATGCTAGTAATAAACCTCATTGGTCATGGTTTACAGTTGTTTTAATATGTTGCTGGTTTTGGTTTGCTAGTATTTTGTTCAGGATTTCTGCATCAATATTCATAAAAAATATTGGTCTCTAGTTTTGTTATAGTACCTTCATCTGGCTTTAGTATCAAGATAATGATGTCATACAATGAGTTTGGAAGTGCCTCTTCCTCTTCAATTTTTTGAAAGATTTTGAGAAAGATTGATTTTTGTTCTTCACTAAATGTTTGGTAGAATTTACCATTGAAGACATCTGGCCCAAAACTTTTCTTCATAAAGATATTTTTGATTCTTATTAAATATCTTACTAGTTGTTCTGATTAGGTTTTCTCAAATTTTATTTGTCTTCATAATTGAGTTTTGGTAGATTGTGTATTTTGCTGAATAAGGTCTGTCTAGTCAATGCTATGGTTTTTCCTATGGTCATGTATGGATGTGAGAATTCAACTGTGAAGAAGGCTGAGTGCCAAAGAATTGATGCTTTTGAACTGTGGTGTTGGAGAAGACTCTTGAGAGTCCTTCGGACTGCAAGGAGATCCAACCAGTCCATTCTGAAGGAGATCAGCCCCGGGATTTCTTTGGAAGGAATAATGCTAAAGCTGAAACTCCAATACTTTGGCCACCTCATGGGAAGAGTTGACTCATTGGAAAAGACTCTGATGCTGGGAGGGATTGGGGACAGGAGGAGAAGGGAACGACAGAGGATGAGATGGCTGGATGGCATCGCTGACTTGATGGACATGAATCTGAGTGATCTCTGGAAATTGGTGATGGACAGGGAGGCCTGGTGTGTTGCGATTCATGCAGTTGCAAAGGGTCAGACACGACTGAGCAACTGAACTGAACTGTGCCCATTTTATGTAGATTATCTAATTTTTTGGAGTACAGTTTTTCATAGTACTCATATGTTATTTCTATAAAATTGGTAGCAATGTCCCCCCTTCCATTTCTGAATGTGAATCTTTTTTTTCCTTAGTCCATCTAGCTAAAGTTTTATGTGTTTATATCTTTTTGAAAAACTAACTTTTGGTTTCACTGATTTTCTCTATTTTTCTTCTATTATCCATTGTATTTATCACCACTGTATTCTTCTCATTATTTCTTTCCTTCTCCTGGCTTTATTTTTAGTTTGATCTACTTTTTCTAGCTCCTTAAAGTGTAAAGTCAGATTACTTGTTTGTTATTTCTTCCTCTGTAATGTACAAGTTTAAGATATACTTTTCTGTCTTAGCACTATGTTTACTGCATTTCATAAGTTTTGGTAGTTTGTGCTTTCATTTTCATTTCTCCAAGGTATTTTCTAATTTCTCTTGTGATTTCTTTCTGATCTATTGCTTGTTTTATAGTGTGTTGTTTAATTTCCTAATATTTCTAAATTGTTCTATATTTCTTCTGTTTCTGATTTCCACTGTTATCTGATAAGATCACTTGATATGATTTAAATATTTTAATATTTATTATGGAGAAGGATTACTGTGATATTGAATGGTTTGCCTTGGAAACAAACAGAGATCATTCTGTCGTTTTTGAGATTGCATCCAAGTACTGCATTTCAGACTCTTTTGTTGATGATGATGGCTACATTAAGGGATTTCTTATAAGGGATTCCTGCCCACAGTAGTAGATATAATGGTCATCTGAGTTAAATGCACCCATTCCAGTCCATTTTAGTTCACTGATTCCTAGAATGTCAATGTTCACTCTTGCTTTCTCCTGTTTGACCACTTCCAATTTGCCTTGATTCATGGACATAACATTCCAGGTTCCTATGCAATATTAGTCTTTACAGCGTCGGACCTTGCTTCTATCAAAAATCACATCCACAACTGGGTATTGTTTTTTGCTTTGGCTCCATCCCTTCCTTCTTTCTGGAGTTATTTCTCCACTCTTCTCCAGTGGCATGTTTGACACCTATCGACCTGGGGAGTTCCTCTTTCAGTATCCTATCATTTTGCCTTTTCATACTGTTCCTGGGGTTCTCAAGGCAAGAATACTGAAGTGGTTTGCCATTCCCTTCTCCAGTGGACCACAGTGTGTCAGACCTCTCCACCATGACCCACCCATCTTGGGTGGCCCCAAACGGCGTGGCTTAGTTTCATTGAGTTAGACAAATTTGTGGTCAGTGTGACTAGATTGACTAGTTTTCTGTGAGTATGGTTTCAGTGTGTCTGCCCTCTGATTCCCTCTTGTAACACCTACCATCTTATTTGGGTTTCTCTTACCTTGGAAGTGGGGTATCACTTCATGGCTGCTCCAGCAAAGCATAACCACTGCTCCTTACCTTGCACGAGGGGTATCTCCTCACCACCACCCCTCCTGACCTTGAACGTGGAATAGCTCCTCTCAGCCCTCCTGCACTAGTGCAGCCACCACTATTTGGATGTGGGGTTGCTCCTCTTGGCCGCAGCCCCTGACCTCAGATGTGGGGTAGCTCCTCCTGGCTGCCACCCCTGACCACAGATGTGGGGTAGATACTCTCAGATGCTCCTGCTCCATGGCAGCCTGGCACTCTCAGCCACCGCCCCTGACCTCAGACATGGGGTAGCTCCACTTCGCCACCATCCCTGACCTTGGGAGAGAGGCAGCTTCTCTTGGCCAAGCTTCTGCGCAGTACATCACAGCTGGCACTCTCAAAAAAATATGTCCTTTTCATTATAGGGGACTGGAATGCAAAAGTAGGAAGTCAAGAAACACCTAGAGAAACGGGCAAATTTGGTCTTAGAATATGGAATGAAGCAAGGCAAAAGCTGATAGTTTTGCTAAGAGAATGTACTGGTCATAGCAAACACCCTCTTCCAACAACACAAGAGAAGACTCTACACATGGACATCACCAGATGGTCAACACCGAAATCAGATTGATTATATTCTTTGCAGCCAAAGATGGAGAAGCTCTATACAGTCAGCAAAAACAAGACTGGGAGCTGACTGTGGCTCAGATGATGAATTCCTTATTGCCAAATTCAGATTTAATATGAAGAAAGTAGGGAAAACTGCTAGACCATTCAGGTATGACCTAAATCAAATCCCTTATGATTATATAGTGGAAGTGAGAAATAGATTTAAGGGTCTAGATCTGATAGATAGAGTGCCTGATGAACTGTGAAATGAGGTTCATGACATTGTACAGAAGACAGGGATCAAGACCACCTCCAGGGAAAAGAAATGGAAAAAAGCAAAACGGTTGTCTGGGGAGGCCTTACAAATAGCTGTGAAAAGAAGAGAAGTGAAAAAGCAAAGGAGAAAAGGAAAGATATAAGCATCTGAATGCAGAGTTCCAAAGAATAACAAGAAGAGATAAGAAAGCCTTCCTCAGTGATCAATGCAAAGAAATAGAGGAAAACAACAGAATGGGAAAGACTAGAGATCTCTTCAAGATAATGAGAGATACCAGAGGAATATTTCATGCAAAGATGGGCTCAATAAAGGACAGAAATGATATGGACCTAACAGAAGCAGAAGATATTAAGAAGAGGTGGCAAGAATACACAGAAGAACTGTCCAAAGAAGTCTTAATTACCAAGATAATCACAACAGGGTGATCACTCACCAAAAGCCATACATCCTGGAATGCGGTCAAGTGGACCTTAGAAAGCATCACTATGAACAAAGCTAGTGGAGGTGATGGAATTCCAGTTGAGCTATTTCAAATCCTGAAAGATGATGCTGTGAAAGTGCTGCACTCAATATGCCAGCAAATTTGGAAAATTCAGCAGTGCCCACAGGACTGGAAAAGGTCAGTTTTCATTCCAACCCCAAAGAAAGGCAATGCCAAAAGAATGTTCAAACTACCACACAATTACACTCATCTCACATTCAAGTAAAGTGATGCTCAAAATTCTCCAAGCTAGGCTTCAGCAATATACGGACCATGAAATTCCAGATGTTCAAGCTGGTTTTAGAAAAAGCAGAGGAACCAAAGATCAAATTGCCAAGATCTGCTCGATCATCAAAAAAGTAAGAGAGTTCCAGAAAACCATCTATTTCTGCTTTATTGACTATGTCAAAGCCTTTGACTGTGTGGATCATAAAAAACTGTGGAAAATTCTGAAAAAGGTGGGAATACCAGACCACTTGACCTACCTCTTGACAAATCTATATGCAGGTCAAGAAGCAACAGTTAGAACTGGACGTGGAACAACAGACTGGCTCCAAATAGGAAAAGGAGTTAGGTCAAGGCTGTATATTGTCACCCTGCTTATTTAACTTATATGCAGAGTTCATCAAGAGAAACCCTGGGCTGGAAGAAGCACAAGCTGGAATCAAGGTTGTCAGGAGAAATATCAATAACCTCAGATATGCAGATGACACCACCCTTATGGTAGAAAGTGAAGAGGAACTAAAAAGCCTCTTGATGAAAATAAAAGTGGAGAGTGAAAAAGTTGGCTTAAAGCTCAACATTCAGAAAACGAAGATCATGGCATCTGGTCCCATTATTTCATGGGAAATAGATGGGGAAACAATGGAAAGTGTCAGACTTTATTTTTTTGGGGCTCCAAAATCACTGCAGATGGTGACTGCATCCATGAAATTAAAAGACACTTAGTCCTTGGAAGGAAAGTTTTGACCAACCTAGATCACATATTAAAAAGCAGAGACATTACTTTTCCAACAAAGGTCTATCTAGTTAATGCTATGGTTTTTCCAGCAGTTATGTATGGATGTGACATTTGGACTATGAAGAAAGCTGAGTGCTGAAGAACTGATGCTTTTGTACTGTGGTGTTGGAGAAGACTCTTGAGAGTCCCCTGGACTGCAAAGAGATCCAACCAGTACATCCTAAAGGAGATCAGTCCTGGATGTTTATTGGAAGGACTGATGCTGAGGCTGAAACCCCAGTGTTTTGACCACCTCATGCGAAGTGTTGACTCATTGGAAAAGACTCTGATGCTGGGAGGGATTGCAGGCAGGAGGAGACGGGGACGACAGAGGATGAGATGGCTGGATGGCATCACTGACTCGATGGACATGAGTCTGAGTGAACTCCGGGTGTTGGTGATTGACAGGGAGGCCTGGTGTGTTGCAATTCATGGGATTGCAAAGAGTCAGACATGATGAGCGACTGAATTGGACTGAACTGATGGAGAAGAAAATTGCAGACCATTAAGACTTGTTTTATGTCCTAAATTGTGTCCTACCTTGTTGAGCAAAGGTTCTGTCCTTGTTGAATCCAGTTGATTTATAGTGTTATTCAAGTTCTCTCTTGCCTTAGTGATTGCTTGTCTGGTTATTTTACTCATTATTTTAAGTGGGATATTAAAGTCTCCAATTAGTATTATAAAGCTGCTTATTTCTCCCATCAATTCTGTCAGTGCCTACTTCATATATTTTGGGGCTCTGATGTTTCTTGTATGTATAAACAGACACACACCCCCACACACATGCATGTAATTGATGTGTCCTCTTTGTATTTGACCCCTTGTATCAGTATATAATGTTCTATTTGTCTCTTGTAACCATTTTTTACTAAAGTTTATTTTGTCTGATTTTATATATACCAGAGTATAGCCATTCTGGTGCCTTTTGGAGATATATATATATATATATATATATATGAATTTCCTTATATACTTCCATTCCTCTCCTCCCCCTTTTTTTTTTAACATCACAAATAACCTTTATAAATTGTGTGCCATAATGTATAGATTATACAGATCACTAGATCTACAATTATTTTTATATTTGCATCTTCTAAATTTTGTACACAGTAAAAATTAGAGTTACAAACCAAAATTACAATATTATTTAGTTTTATTTTGTTTATGTATTTACCTTTACTGAAGATATTTATATTTTTATACCCTTTCAAGCTACTATCCAGGCTTTTCTCATTTCAACCTGAATTACCCCTTTATTAATTCAAATATTGGGAGTTTAGTGGTAATAAACTTGCTCAACTTTTGTTTATCCGAGAATGTCTTAATTTCTCCATCAATTTTTGATGGAAAATTTTGTCAGATTTAACTCTTGGATGACATTTTCCTCCCCCCCCCCCCCCCCTTTACTTTACATATACTGTTTCCCTGATTTTGACCTCCAAGACTTCTGATGAGAAATTAGCAGGTCATTTTATTGAGGACTTCCTGTACATTACAAGCGACTTCTTTCTTGCTGTTCTTATAATTCTCTTTGTTTTCTGAAATGTTAATTATATTGTTTCTTTTCTTAGTGTGAATTTCTTTGTGTTCCTCTACTTGGAGTTCATTGAGTTTCCTAGATTTGAAGATTCATATTTTCGATAAAATTTGGGAAGATTTTCATGTTTCTTTAAATAATATTTCTGCTCTTTTCTCTTTTTCTTCTTCTGGAACTAGCATAAGTACATATATATGCACTTATAGTATATAAGTGGGGGACTTGTAGTATCCCACAAGTCCGTTTCTCTCTGTTCATTTTTCTTTAGCCTGTGTTTTCTTTCTGCTTCTCAGACTTAATAATTTCAGTTATCCTATTTTCAAGTAAGCTTTTTTTCTTCTACATTCTCAAATCTGCTGTTGAACCCCTGGAGAAGGCAATGGCAACCCATTCCAGTACTCTTGCCTGGAAAATCCCATGGATGGAGGAGCCTGGTAGCCTGCAGTCCATGGGGTCGCTAAGAGTCCAGCACAACTGAGTGACTTCACTTTCACTTTTAACTTTCATGCATTGGAGAAGGAAATGGCAACCCACTCCAGTATTCCTGCCTTGAGAATCCCAAGGCCGGGGGAGCCTGGTGGGCTGCTGTCTATGGGGTCGCACAGAGTCGGACAGGACTGAAGCGACTTAGCAGCAGCAGCAGCAGCAGTAAATTTTTAACTGTAGTTATTATACTTTTAAGCTCCACAATTTCTCTTTGGTTTCTTGTAATATTAATTTGTGTCTCTTTATTTATATTATCAATTTGTTCATATATTATTTTTCTGATTTATTCTGTTTCTCCATCCTCATTTTATCTTAGCTCTTTGAGAATATTTAAGATAGTTGTCTTAAAGTCTTTTTTCTAGTATATATGACACCTAGTCTTCCTCGGACATGGTTCTTTGAATCTATTTTCAATTTATTTTGAAATTTTTAATAATTCATCTTTAAAATTTCATTTGAGTCAAATTGAAGATTATAATCCAGGAACAGCCTCTCAGAAAGCTCTGATAACTCTTTTCATTAGAAGTCAAAGCACATTTATATAAATTTTTGAGACAGAAGGCTATACACTAAATGATGTATAACAGTCAATAAAATCTAGAGAGTAGTGGGGCATGGGTCATCATGACTCCTTTATCAGATTTAGAAGGAATGTTAACTTTCAAGGAGTTGTCTTGGTGTTAGGAGGATGTTCCTCTTTATTGTTGAGTAGGTATTTCCACCAATGGAGAAGGTTTGTTTGATGCATAATGCAGATACCCAGTGCGTAGTAGAGGGGAGAGAGGAGGCCAAAGGGATGAGAGTTTTTCCGATGTTTAAATTCTTTTGTGTTGCCATAAAATCTGATTATATATATTATAATCACACAATTATAATGTAACTCTGGAAATTAGATTCTCCCCATTCCCCAGGATTTGCTTTTATGATTGCTTTTGTTTTTGATTGTTGAAGGAACTACTAGTCCATTTCAGACTTATCCAAGCTATTTTTACAAAGACTATGTCCTGTCATGAGTGATCATTGAGGTCTCTATTCCTTTAGCTCATATTCATGTTTGACAGATTTTCTTGAATTCTAGGTGCTAAAACAAGCAAAAAACAAACAAACACCAAACAAACAAAAATTAAAAAAAAAAAAAAGAATGGTCATCTCTCCAGTTTTTAAAGTTTGACTCCATGCTAGAAAACTTTTTAATCACTCAGGTAAGCTTTCTCTTAGCTTAGACCTCATTCTAAGATGAAAACTTAAGGTCTTATCTGGACTTCTCTGAGCATATAGCTTCTCTGAGCATGTGATTTTGAAAATTCCTCTGTCTGCTTGCTGCTGTTCAGTGTTTAAAATTTCTCAAACCATCTTGCCTCAGCTTCTTTTCTGGGTCTTTGATGACCTAACGTGTGTGTCACCCACTATTACTTCTCCAGATGCTTGTGAAGTTGTGGTGACTAACTCGTAAGTTGTACAGACAGTGCTCTTCACTTTTCTTGCTTACAGTTCAAGCATTCAAAGCAGAGATGGGCATTTTAGGTCATTCTTTCAGATATTCTTCAGAAAAGTTGTAATAGGTCTACACAAAAATTTACAAGTAAAGTCTGTTCTGCTGCCTTTGGTTCAATGGTGTGGATTTGGGCACCGGGCTTCCATCTGATCAAGATGAAGATCACCACTGTACTGGGAAGGGAGTGCAAAGATGAGTAAAAATGCCACAAAAGTTTCCTACCATTTTGAAAATGGCCTTTTCTTGAATTGATATTTGCATGATGGATAGGAACCACTGTTTTCTACAGCTTCAATAAAATTTGTTCTGAAAACACTTGGTGGTTTTTTTTTTTTTTTTTTTTAATGTTTCTGTCAGGAAGCAAGAGCTTGCAGTGTCCCAGTCCACCATTACTTTCCTCTGAATTTTTTAAAATAAATAATACTTATGTATATACTGTAACATATATCGGGCTTCCCAGGTGGCTTAGTGGGTAAAGAGCCTGCATGCAATGCAGGAGATGCTGTAGATATGGGTTCAATTCCTGGGTCAGGAAGATCCCTTAGAGGAAGGCACGACAACCCACTCCAGTATTCTTGCTTGGAGAATCCCATGGAAAGAGGAGCCTGGCACGCTCCTTCATAGGTCACAAAGAGTTGGATACAAGTGAAGCGACTAAGCATGAGCACATGACATATATCAAATAACCTTTCTTATGTATATAAATTATGCATGGACATAAATAAAACAAAAATAAAAACAAAAACAGATTTCTTTTTTTATGCTGTCTCCTTTTCAGTTCAGTTCACTTCAGTTGCTCAGTCGTGTCCCACTCTTTGTAACCCCATGAGTCACAGCACGCCAGGCCTCCCTGTCCATCACCAACTCCAGGAGTTCACTCAGACTCAGTGACGCCGAGCCAGGGATGCCATCTAGCCATCTGATCCTCTGTTGTCCCCTTCTCCTCCTGCCCCCAATCCCTCACAGCATCAGAGTCTTTTCCAATGAGTCAAGTCTTCGGATTAGGTGGCCAAAGTACTGGAGCTTCAGCTTTAGCATCATTCCTTCCAAAGTAATCCCAGGGCTGATCTCCTTCAGAATGGACCGGTTGGATCTCCTTGCAGTCCAAGGGACCCTCAAGAGTCTTCTCCAACACCACAGTTCAAAAGCATCAATTCTTCGGGGCTCAGCTTTCTTCATAGTCCAACTCTCACATCCATACATGACCACAGGAAAAAACTATAGCCTTGACTAGACGGACCTTAGTTGGCAAAGTAATGTCTCTGCTTTTGAATATGCTATCTAGATTGGTCATAACTTTTCCTCCAAGGAGTAAACGTATTTTAATTTCATGGCTGCAAGCACCATCAGCAGTGATTTTGGAGCCCCCCCCCCCAAATAAAGTCTAACACTGTTTCCACTGTTTCCCCATCTATTTCCTATGAAGTGATGGGACCAGATGCCATGATCTTCATTTTCTGAATGTTGAGCTTTAAGCCAACTTTTTCACTCTCCACTTTCACTTTCATCAAGAGACTTTTTAGTTCTTCACTTTCTGCAATAAGGGTGGTGTCATCTGCATATCTGAGGTTATTGATATTTCTCCCAACAGTCTTGATTTCAGCTTGTGTTTCTTCCAGTCCAGCGTTTCTCATGATGTACTCTGCAGATAAATTAAATAAGCAGGGTGACAATATACAGCCTTGACGTACTCCTTTTCCTATTTGGAACCAGTCTATTGTTCCATGTCCAGTTCTAACTGTTGCTTCCTGACCTGCAAATAGGTTTCTCAAGAGTCAGGTTAGGTGGTCCAGTATTCCTATCTCTTTCAGAATTTTCCAGTTTATTGTGATCCACACAGTCAAAGGCTTTGGCATAGTCAATAGAGCAGAAATAGATGTTTTTCTGGAACTCTCTTGCTTTTTCCATGATCCAGAGGATGTTGGCAATTTGATCTCTGGTTCCTCTGTCATTTCTAAAACCAGCTTGAACATCAGGAAATTCACGGTTCATGTATTGCTGAAGCCTGGCTTGGAGAATTTTGAGCATTACTTTACTAGCATGTGAGATGAGTGCAATTGTGCAGTAGTTTGAGCATTCTTTGGCATTGCCCTTCTTTGGGATTGGAATGAAAACTGACCTTTTCCAGTCCTGTGGCCACTGCTGAGTTCTCCAAATTTTCTGGTATACTGAGTGCAGCACTTTCACAGCATCATCCTTCAGGATTTGAAATAGCTCAATAGGAATTCCATCACCTCCACTAGCTTTGTTCATAGTGATGCTTCCTAAGGTGCACTTTACAAGTGCTAAAAATGAGAAAAAGTGACAATTCATTTAAAATACATTAAAATGAGTTATTAGAAACATTGAATTTAAAATGATAAAAATGTAAACCCTGTTTTTAAAGTATTAGACTCAATAGACATAAAATACTTTGTCATATTTCTATAGAAGTTTCTAAATGGTTCTCAGTTTCTGTTGCATGCTTGTGTGCTGAGTTGCTTTAGTCCTGTCTGACTCTTTGTGACCCTATGGACTGTAGACCACCTGGTTTCCCTGTCCATGGGATTCTCCAGGCAGGAATACTGGAGTGGGTTGTCATGCCTTCCTCCAGGGGAATCTTCCTGACTCAGGGATGGAACCTGCCTCTCTTATGTTTCCTGCACTGGCAGCCGGGTTCTTTACCACTAGTGCCACCTGGGAAGCCCCTCTCGATTTATGTTACTGACTACTGACAGGTAGCCACCATATCCTAGACTGACATTGGTCAGCAGACCACACTATGAGTACAGTAGGTTAATATTAATGATTATCTATTTTCCTCTGATTTACAAAGACTTATAAGAGCAAAGGAAGAATTACTAAGGACAATATTATTTTGGCTAAATAAAATATAAAAATTGTATATGAAATCATCCAAACATTGTGAAAAGTTAAAAACTATATAACATTTTGTAAAGTGTTCATGCAAAAAAAGGAGAGGTAAACCAGTAACATCCTAGCAATTGACACATGATATACAAATAAAAATTTGAAATCTATAATGAAAGTAGAGAACGTCATTTCCCTAGAAGAGAAGAAACTATCAATCTGAGATACAATTTTTTGCTGTAAATTAAAAAATAAATTGTCTTAATAATTTAGAGATTAAGTCAATGTGTGAAAGATATTTATTGAAGCTTGGTGCAAACGTAATTGTGGTTTCAGATCATGAATTTAAATTGTTATAACTAGGCTCAAACAATCTTTACAATTAAAAACAGAACCATTACAATAAACACATTTTTGCTAATGAGAAATGTTTGTTTATTCCTGTAGCATAAAAACCTGTATTTCAGGATTCTACAAACTCCTGGAAAGCATTGTCTGCCTTCTGCTGGTTGTGAAAGTGTTTTTCCCTGTAAAAAAAGTTGTCTAGATGAAGACGTAGTAGTTGGTTGGAGAGAGGTCAGATGAATATGGCAGATGAGGCAAAACTTTGTAGCCCATTTTGTTCAATTTTTGAAGCACTGATTGTGCAACCTGCAGCTGGGCATTGTTATGGAGAAGAATTGGGCCCTTTCTTTTGACCAATGCCAGTGCATCTTATTGATTTGCTGAGCATATTTCTCAGATGTTGTAGTGATCAGACAGGCAGCAGATCACCAAACAGTGACCATGAACTTTTTTGTTTCTCTTGGTGAAAGCTTGGCTTTAGGAAGTGCTTTGTAACTCCTTCTTGCTCCAGCTGGTCATCACTGGTTGTCATGTATAATCCACGTTTTGTCACATGTCACAATTCTATCAAGAAATTATTGACTGTTGTGTAGAATAAGAGATGACCCTTCAGAATGATGACTTTTTTGATTTGTGGTCAGCAGAAGAGGCACCCACTTATTGAGCTTTTTTCACCTTTCCAATTTGCTTCAAATGCCCAATGACTGTAGAATGGTGGACATTGAATTCTTCTTGTAGGTTTAAGAGGATCAGCTTCAATGATTGCTCTCAATTCGTTGTTGTCAACTTCTAATGGCTGGCCACTGCACTCCTCATCCTCAAAGCTCTTGTCTCCTTTGCAAAACTTACTGAACCATCACTTCACTGTACATTCATTAGCAGTTGCTGAGCCAAATGCATTGCAGATGTTGCAAGTTGTCTTTGTTATTTTATAACCCATTTTGAACTCAAATAAGAAAATCACTCAAATTTGCTTTTTGTTTAACATAATTCCCCTAGTCTAAAATAAACATGAAATAATCGGCAAGTAGTAAGTCATTAGCAAAAAAAAAAACATAAAGTCAGAAATGTGTATTAAATTGATACATACCATTTAGAAATGTATTCCAATATCAAGTAGCAAATTTCAACAATACAAAACCATAATTATGTATTCACCAACCTCAGTATCTAGTTGCTAATCATAAGAGCAAAACAACACATGTAAATAGGACTTTAAATTTCTAATTTATGAGGATACTCAGAATATATTGGCTGAAAATGGGGTATATAACTTAATGGTTATGAACTTCGGCTCTGAAGTAGAGCTGTCAGGAACTGAGTGCCGCCTTTATCACATACCATCTGTGTGACTTTGAGTGAGTTAGTCTTCTCTCTCCATCCGTAGAACAGCGTTAATGATAACTCCTACTTCATGGGGCTGTTGTGAAGATTAAGGAGTGAAAGGATGTAAAGCTGTGCCTGCCTCACATAAGACACTTAATGCATAGTAACTATGATTAAAAGGAAACATCTCCACTTACAGGTATGACAACCATGCAGGGTTGACCAAAGTGAACAACCTGTGGTTTAGAATTTTTCTTTACTTCTTTTGACATGTGTGTAAAAGTCCCATCTGGACCAGAGACAGGTAGATAGGATCAGTTAGAAAAAGTTGTCTTGGTCATGTTTCTCCATCTATGTCCCTCATCCCTCAGCTCTGGACTTCCCACAACCACAATTTCTCCAAAGATCACTCCTCTAAAAATGCATTTTTTTTAATAAATGTTATTCAAAAGGGGGTCACAACTCTGACCCTTCACAAAGTAGAAGTATTAGATCGAGAAATGGTACATTCTAGCAAGGTCTTGGGACTCCAGGTGGGAGTACCTGTGTTTGGGGAATTGTAGATTCTTGCCAGGGTTTCCCAGTAGTGCTAGTGGTAAAGAACCCCCCTGCCAATTCAGGAAACTTAAATTATGTACCTGGGTTCCATCCCTGGGTCAGGAAGATCCCTTGGCAAAACACACAGCAACCCACTCAGATATTCTTGCCTGGAGAATCCGTTGGACAGAGGAGCCTGGCGGGCTACAGCCCATAGGGCTACAAAGAGTCGGACAGGATGGAACTAAACTAGCAGCATTCAGACTCTTGCCAAGCTGAGTGTCAGGCCTGGGTCACTAAATCTTTTCTTTCTCAGGAACAGAGATGTCAGTGAAGAGATTGCATCCATACTAGGTATTTATTAAGGGCAATTACAGTCTTTCTAATACTTTTAAAATATATTTACATTTTGAACTGTTAACATGTTATTAGTATAGGAAAATAAAGAAACAATAAAAACAATAATAAAATTACAAACTTAGGGAAATTTCCAGGTATGACTTTCTTTGAACCAGCTGGCCTCCAAAGACACTCAGCATGTTAGGAGGACTGTCACAAATCCTGCCATCTCTCTCCCATTATTGGTGCCCTCAGAATACATGGTTTTCTTGCCACTGATATATACATCACCTGAGCCTATTGTCTCCACGTTCTTGTCCTGGCAAGGGCCCAATTCACAATCCACGTAGCATTCTCCCCCTTACTCAGAATTACTGACAGCAAACCTCACAGATTTCCCACCTATTTTGCCTCCTGCAGGGGCAAGTTGTTTTGAAAAAGAGACAGGATGGGAGTAAATACCTAACTTTGAGGCCAACTTCTATTTTCAGTGACTACTGAGCTTTGTTAGGATGAATAAAAAGACTTGTGCATTCAACTGGAGACCAACTATCCGGAAAGAGGGCAAAGCTGAGTTTTTACCTGGACTCACTCACTTTTCTGTAGAAATCACATCTATGATTTCCAACTGCAGCCTGTTTTTTGACTTGGTTTCTCAATTTTCTGTCAAGCTTTTGAAACTGCCCTGAAATGGCTTTCAGCCTCTTTGTGTAAATCCTTTACCCAACCCCCACATTTCAGAGCACATTCTTCAAGGTATTAGCTCACACTTGACATACAGTACTGTTACAGCCAGGATCATAGCTCATTTTACCCTGTCCCCTGAATGGACCTGTTGTATTTTTTATATAACTATTCACCATCATAGCAGAAATGTTTCCAAATATGAATAAAATCTCTTGTCAAGAGACTTTGTAAAGGTGTTTTTCAAGAGTATGAAAAGGAAAAGAAATTAAATTACAGAAGAATCCTCTGGTTCAAAAATTTTTCTGAAAACACATTCTTGAGTAGATTACTTGACAAACCTGGCCCTTTTCTTTTCACTAGTTATCACAGAGAGAAGAACAGGACTTATGGAAACAGTAACCTCTCTATGGGCATGATAAATTTATCTATGATTGGATCAACTGGGATTTCATGGTCTGAAGCATTCTGCATTTGCCAGTCTTGTTTAATTGTTTTCAGTAGAGTATCATATTATTCATGTCATTCAGGAAAAAAAAAAAAAAAGGCAAACAAATTGAAATGGTCTCAAATTAACTCATGTCTTAATGCAAGCAATCGGTCTTTGTCCAGATGCATAATCCTATCTGTTGATAAATTCCTGTTATGCAACTTTGAACCCATTTGTGACAAGTCACAGCCCATTAGCCATTGTTTCTCTGTTGCATATCTTTTTTCTTATAAGACTTTGATTTTTAAGTCATTTACCTAAAAGCATCTTCCACCCAGTAAGAAATAATATCAAATACAACAAGAATCTCACATTAAAGCAATAATTTAGATGAACATATTTTTAAGATTAAAGAGATTAAAACATGGGAAGGTCATGTATTGTTAACATTACCATAAAATAGCTTCCCATATAAATAACGCATTGTTGTCTCAGAAAATATATGAGCCAGCACAGCTTTATGAGTAGAAATATGAACACTTTGAAAATATGTAACATGCAATGTCAGTTCAGTTCAGTCGTTCAGTCGTGTCCAACTCTTTGCGACCCCATGAATCACAGCACACCAGGCCTCCCTGTCCATCCCCATCTCCCGGAGTTCACTCAGACTCACGTCCATCGAGTCCGTGATACCATCCAGCCATCTCATCCTCGGTTGTCCCCTTATCCTCCTGCCCCCAATCCCTCCCAGCATCAGAGTCTTTTCCAATGAGTCAACTCTTCACATGAGGTGGCCAAAGTACTGGAGTTTCAGCTTCAGCATCCTTTCTTCCAAAGAAATCCCAGGGTTGGTCTCCTTCAGAATGGACTGGTCGGACCTCCTTGCAGTCCAAAGGACTCTCAAGAGTCTTCTCCAATACCACAGTTCAAAAACATAAATTCTTTGGCACTCAGCCTTCTTCACAGTCCAACTCTCACATCCAGACATGCAATAGTTCTCAAGAATTTTCTGCCTTTCTACCTGATTTCACTAGTGACAACAGTTGATAAACTCTTCCACTTACCCCTTGAATAATGAAAGACAAAGAAAAAAAGACTAAGACTAGATAGCAAATGGATTAAAAGTCTGAATAGAGGTGGCAAGCTGGTGTGTCTTCTCAACTGTCTGGAGACATTACCCTAGATACCATCTTTGCTGGTGGTTGTCTGTCTCCTATATATCCCAGCATCCCTAGAACTTAATACAGTGGTGCATGTATTAGGAAGATTTAATTTAAAATATCTTTATTCTAAATATAAATTTATCTTTAAGCAGTGAAGAACATTTTCAAAATATAAAAAGTACAAGATAAAATATACTTTCAATTAATCCTACTGCTCTGTGATAAAACTGTGAGCATGTCAGCATTTATCTGATAGCATTTTTAATGCATGAGTGTGTTTGTATACACATAAATATATAATTGTCATTATGCTCCATATGTCTTTTGAATCTTTCCATTTAATTTTAATACTGCAATTCTTGTACATATTTTTAAAGTAAAATTGAATTGCTACACTTTTAACAGAATAAAAATACTCCTAACATTTCTTTCCATTCTTGATTCCTGCTCCTCAGTGACAACTGCATTTAACATATGTAGCTGTTTCTTGCAGCACTTAACTCTTCAGAGTACTCTTGCATAACTATTTACTTTACAGTTTTATCAGTTTCCTACTTGTTAGGAGAGATGATGATTTAATTTTCTTATATCCCTCACCTCCATACATACCATCTCTCCATCTTTAAGGACAATCACACATGGCTTTCATGGACACTAATATTACTATTATATTAGTTTTATAATTTTGAAACATCTATATACTGTAAACCTCTGTCATATAACCCTTTCAATTTTGTTTAATAACTTTCATATTTTTATCTAATTTTTATTCATATATTTTCTCCTACTTACTTTCTTTGACATTGCAATTTCTAACTGGAAGACTGATTTGGCAATTTGCTATATTATTCTATTTTTTAAATAGTAAATACAGTAATCTTTTTCCTAAGTATTTTGTGGTAACATGAAATTATGTAATGGGGAAGGAAGAGCATAAATTTGACCCACTACACTAGAAATACAAGTATGTTCTTCCACTGTTTCTAAATAAAACTAGGTCTAACTCAGTGCCCACACACTGACATTAATGACAATATAAAATTAGGCAATTTTCAAAATCCTCCTCATATACCTAAGCAAGGACAACAACTTTGAAAACCAAGATAATAACATGATTTCATGCAAAAATATAAATTACCAAAATTGGAATAAAATGTTGATGGAAGAACTTGGAAATAAATTTAAAAAGTAACAAACACACTATGTTAAGTGGGCTTTAATACAGAAATAAAAGAGTAGTTAAGTATGAAAATATGTATTCAAATAATCCATTACATCAATAAATTATAGCAGAAAAAATATGATATTATCCACTGATACTGAAAAGGTATCTCATGAAATTTATAAGCCATTCCTTTCCTTTTTCTAAAGTTAAACAATGGCCCAAGGACAGAATTCATACCTCTTCAAAAAAGAGTTTATACTGAAATCCTTCTTATCACTATTCTGATTTGAAACTACAGAATACCAAAGAAAAATAAAATCTTAAAAGCAACTGAGAAAGTAATTGAAATTATCTACAAAAGAGTGACCCACTTCCATCCAACAACTCAAAAACAGAAATTAATAAGTAATATTTTTGTTATGTAAAGAAAAGCAACTGTGCTGAATTTATGCACTGAATACAAATGTGTTTCAAGAATTGGGGTAACATAAAGACATATTCAGAACAAAAGTTGTAGTTCACCATCAGACCATCTTGAAAGTTAATTCTAGAGGATGTATTTCAGAGACAAAATCTCCTTAAAGGTCTCAGAATCAGAGCAGAATAATGAACAAAGATGTTCATAAAAACACTGATAAATTTTATTAAACAAAAATAAAATAACTACATTAGAGAGTAGGGGGATAATGACTAGCTGATAACATAGTAGCGAAGCTGAAAGGAGGTGATTGTAGGTAAACATCTGTTATATACTTGAATTTGAAACAGGAAGATACAACTATTGATTAACTTTAGGATAACAGTAGCTAAAATGTTAGAACCAAAATAATAAA
Source organism: Oryx dammah (assembly GCF_014754425.2). Taxonomy (NCBI): domain Eukaryota; kingdom Metazoa; phylum Chordata; class Mammalia; order Artiodactyla; family Bovidae; genus Oryx; species Oryx dammah. The sequence continues at coordinate 1,029,040 of NW_024070202.1, forward strand.
CTATGTAGTGTAAAGAAAGAATATATGAGGTGATGAGATAATATTACAAAAATTCTCAAAATGAAAGAAGGCAAAAATGGATGGAGGGTAGAAACAGTGGGACAAATATAAAGCATGTAATAAAGCAAAGTAATCCAAATACATGATTGGTGATAGATAACAAATGCACGTGAACTAGAATCCCCAGCTAAAATGCAAAAATTGTTAAAGCAATTTAAAAACACGGGATTCCCTAATGGCTCAAATGGTAAAGAGTTTGCCTGCAATGCGGGAGACCTGAGTTCGATCCCTGGGTCTGGGAAGATTCCCCAGAGAAGGAAATGGCAACCCATTCCAGTATTCTTTCCTGGAAAATCCCTTGGACGGAGGAACTTGGCAGGCTACAGTCAACAGGGTCACAAAAAGTCGGACACTACTGACTGACTTCACTTAATACATAGTCTTTCCAAATAACACATCTAAAAAGTAAGGAAAAGAGAATGGGAGTTACAGACAGAGGAATAGTATACCATGTAAATATGAATGAGAGAAACTCGATGTTTTTTTAATTAAAAAGTAATGTTTAATCAACAATCATTACTAAGGATTAAAATGTTTACTAAGTAATAAAAGTAAATGTATGTAACTGATAAAGTGACTTAAAATATATAAATAGGAAAAACTATGAGACAATATTAATAGATTTAAGTGTAGTTGATTTTTAACATACATCTCTTAGAAACTGGCAGATTACTAAGCAGCCAAAAATCAGTAAGAACACAGAAATAAGACTAGGATTATTAATATGGCTTAGTGGTGGACACATATAGAGTATTATACCCAACAATTGGAAATTCAAATTATTTTCAAGAAACCATAAAGCATTTACAAAAATATGACCAAAATAAAGGCCAAAGAGCTATGTTCAATACATTTCTAAGGATTGGAAACATAGAATCATTCCCTGACTATAGTGAAATTAATCTGGGAAACAACTTTCAAAAGATTAACTTCAAGTTTCCTAACAACTAGAACTTCCTAAAATCTCATGAGAGAAAGAAAGAAAGGAAGGAAGAAAAATAGAGATTTCTTAAATCTGAGTGATATTCAGAATATCTTTTATCCAAATGTGTGATGCAGCTAAGGATATAGTTAGAAATTTATAGTTTGTAAAATGTTATATTAGAAAAATTCTAAAATTTAATTTAATACCCTATATAAGGAAAATAGAATAATCCAAGGAATGAAAACATAAATATATTAGCAGAAATTAATGAAATATAAAACAAAAATCAAATAGAAGTATTGAAAAAAACAAATTTTGATTTTCTGAAAAGATAATTAAGAGACAAATCTCTGGAGAGCTTAAGAAAAAGAGAGTGAAGGAAGAAACAAGCAATCCACTAGAAATGACAAGAGAAGCACAATTTTGGAAGTGTCAGGGGTTAAGCAGATGACAATTTAGGATGTCATAAGTAAATCTACCCTATGACAAAGTGGCACGATTAGATAGATAAATTCATATAAAACAAAGCTTATAAAATTGAACATTTATTCATTTCATCAACAAATAGTTTTAGATAGAGCATCTATTATTGTACTTGGAACATTTTGATTTCTGAAATGCTTCAGTGAACAAAACAGCAAAAAATCTCTGACCTTGAGGAGCCTAAATCCTAGACTATCAATGGGAGAAGACCAACAATAAACCAAGCACAATGAGTTATAAAATTATATGATATATCAGAAGATTATCAATGTTTTAGAAAACATAAACAAGAAAATGTTGTTAAAAGGAATATAGTTGAAAGGGTTCAAGAATGCTGATGAATGAGGGTAGTTTTTATTGAGAATGTAATATTGGAGCAAAGACTTGAAACACGTGTAGGTGCTGCCCAGGCAGACATTGGGGTGAAGAGTGTTTCCAGTGGAGGGAACAGTTAGTGAAAAGGCCCTGATATTCGAATATGTCTGGTAAGTTTGTTCAAGGAACACCAAGAAGACCTGTGTGGCTGGAACAACGGAGGGCAGTGACAGAGTAAGACAAGTAAGATTAACAAAAGATGTGATCAGAGAGAGGCCAGGTTCTGTAGGAAGCTGTAAGTTCTGGAAGTCCTTTTGCTTCTTATCCTATTACAATCAAGAGCTACTGACAGATATAAGCAGAAAGTCACATCATCTGATTTGACTTAAATTTGGAAAGGCTGTTTCTGGCTTCTGTTTTGAGAGTAGACACTAAGGCTGTGATATAAATTCTGTTGTCACCAGGCATATGCAGTTACTTAACTTTAATGTCAGTTTTTCAATCACATTAACCACTGTTTAAGTGCTCAGCAGCCAAATATGACTAGCGAGTGCCATATTGAAGGACAGATACAGAACATTTTCATCACTGCAGATAGTTATTTTGGAAAGTACTGCTCTGGGAAGACAGAGAGAAACAGGTAAGTGTGCAGAGACAAAGGCAGTAAACTAGATAAGCAAAGATGCTGTCTCCAAATGGGATGGCAGTCTCTCAACCCCCAACTTCAGGATCTTTATTCCCTACCCTTCAGATGAAGTCTTGGAAAGAACTACAAACTTTACATTACTCTCAGATAATAAAATTCCTTTCTGTATCTTTAGTCCTAAGAACAGTCCCTTCTCGGTAATGAAAACCTCTTAATCAAAGCTACGAAGTTCCTTTCAAGTTTAGGTTTTCCAACATTCTGACTCAGTGTTTCATATTCCACCAGCAGTGTGGAGGAGGGGGAGGTCCACTTCCTTCTCTGCCAACTGCTCTGTGACCCTTTTCCATTGCTTGCTGATTTTGAGAGAATGGGAAGAGGATGGAGAAGAAGAAGAGGTAGACGGGTGGGGACAGCTTACCCACTTGTACTGCTCTGATCCAGGATGGGAAGCCAAAGCATCTTTGCTAACTCATGGGAAGCTTTGAGTGGTCCTCTTGACAGAACGTCTATGGTAGCCACTCAGCTCTGCATCCAGCAATGCAAAACCTCTTTATCCTGGGTGCCTTCAACCTTGGCTAGAAGCCCTGCTGGGCTGGATCCTCTTCAAGATGAGCCCCAGGCAAATCCCTTCCTAAGGGGCAGGCTTTGCTTGATCCAGAAGAATACACAAACACTCTTGCCTTCCCCAGTACCACCATTTAATCAGTTGCAGTAAAACATTTTTCCTTAAATCTTATTAAGGATGGATGATACCTGGTTCTTATGCTATCTTAAGCCCTAGGGCAGTCGTTCCCAAATTTTGTTGCACTGTGGAATCACCTGGGATTAAGAAAACAAAAATAAGAAACTGAAACAAAGGAACAAAAGACCTACTGGCAAATAGCTCCTACTTCCAGACATTCTGAGTTAATTTGTATGGAGTACAACCTAGGCCTAGAAATTTCTAAAAGCTCTCCAGTGATTCTAATATGCAGCAAGCTTACAGTTGTTGTTTTCAGGAAGGAATGTTAGTATGTTAGAGTGGTCATCTTTCGACTCCTTTACTGGATCCATGTGCATGCAGGGACTCTTGCCCTGATGACTGACAACTCTCATCTCCTTCTGTGAATTCAGGATTTATCTCACTTGATGCTGTGAAGGTACTTGGCATCTATCATTTTGTTCTAAAATTTCAGTTCTTTCTAAAATCTGAGTCTAAAAGAATAACATTTTCATATCTAGATGTTTGGAAAACACTCTTGAAATTATGACTAAGAAGAAATATAGTCAGTTCTGTGCTTAGTTGCTCAGTCATGTCCAACTCTTTGTGACTCCATGAATTGTAGCCTGCCAGGCTCCTCTGTCTATGGGGATTCTCCAGGCAGGAATACTAGAGTTGGTTGCTATGCCCTCCTCCAGGGAAACTTCCCAACCCAGGGATTGAACCCAGGTCTCCTGCATTGCAGGCAGATTCTTTACTGTCTGAGCTACCAGGGAAGCCCAATATCGTCAGTAACTGTATAGTTTTTACATATGTGTAATCCCAAGAACAAACTGTTGAAGTATATTGCTACCTGGAAAAATGATAGATATAATGTCAGTCCTGTTCTTATTAAACATCATGTTCTTTTGGATGCTCATTTTATTTTATAAATTCCATCCTGATATGTATTTGTTTTTGCCTATATTCAGATCTTGAATATTTTTGAGGAGAAATAGAGTGTGCTAATTTCTTTGGCTAGCTCGTTAAAGATTCTTTAGAAATTCTGACTCAGCTACTGAGAACTGGGAGCTGAATTAGCATCCTCAGCTGGGCACTGCTCATTGAGATGACTATACTCCTGATTGAAGCAACTGTAGTAACCAAGCAAATGTGCACAAATGAATGGCTTAAATATTGTTTGTGGTTTGCAAATTAGATCTACACAGGCAAGAAAATGTTTCTACACTTTCCTTCTATAATTATGCTCAGTTTGTTACAATATTTCCCTTAAATAAGAGGATTGGGACTCTCAAACCTGGTTTCTGATTTTGGCAAAATAGATTTGCAAATAACCTTGATTTGGGGGCATACAATTCCAAATCAATGCTATTTACAGTGCAATTTGGTACACTGCAATAAAAATCAGGGCTATTTAGAATTTTATCATCCCAAAACATTAAAAAAATATTCAAAATTAGTTTTCTTTTTATTTTTGGAAACTTTTCTTTTCATAAAAAATTATTATTATTGTTTTAAGGAAAAAGCATAGAAAAAATCTCATTAATAGACGAACTGTATCAGTCAGGGTCTTGGCAAAAACAGATGGCACACTGAAATTCGGTAATCTGAGGTGGGTTTAATGCAGAGACTTGTGACAAACATTTGGGCAGGGTAGAGGTTTGTGCCTTGCCTTAGAGAACTGGGCCTGGTGGAACAAATGCAGGAAGGAATTAGCCAGATCTGGAGATATGGAGGGTCGTGTAGAGGGCCCTTCACTTTGGAGGAAGTCAGTCCTTGAAATCTTGAGGGGCTCACGGAAAAGAAGGGAGTAAATGGCCACCTCACTCTTTGCCCTCCTTTCTCCTTCCAATTTCCTGCCAATCCTTCTGTTGTCTGAACTGAGCTGAAGGCCAGAGGTCACATATTCAGCTGTGGTTGGTCAACATCCTAGGACTCTGGCACCAAGGGGCAGGTGGACAGGAGACCTGGAGGGGCAAATGGAAGATATCCATTCAGTCTGTTCCTTTGGTCCCTTGGCCTGTGCTGCTTGTATTTCACCCAGGTGAGCAACCTATGTCCTTAACATGGGAAACAGAAAACTACAGCTAAGAGGCTGTCACTAGAGATACCTGGACAGACATACTCCTACCTGAAGCCTGCACCATTAGCTCCAACTAAAGACCTGATAATAAAAGGGGAGGAATAAACAGTCAATGTGAAGATGAACTGTTATGGTGCCCAGTTATATAGCTGTCACAGGCCTACACTGACCCCACTACTGTCTTCCTTCCTATCTATTCTATATTCTTTCTACACCTGGTCCAGGTAACTTCTTGGTAGGATGACTCAGGTTTTCACTTTGTTGGGCCAGGAGGTCTTAGAAATTTTATCTTCCTTAGGTATCCTCAGTTCTCTAGTGATAAGGAGTCTCCTAGTTCTCATACAAGCCCTCCTTGCACTCATGGTGTAGCAGCAATCCCACCAGGATGAAGCACATCTGATGATGGAGTTGCCTCCTTCCCAATCTGTTGGTTTGTTGATACAAGGGATCCAAAATGGCCAAGGATGAGTCTCAGTTTCCAAATCATGAAATCATGACCATATTCCTTGGTGAAAGCACCACTTCCTCTATATGCAGACAGGCTGAGATTGTGCAGCTGAAAGGAAGCATTCATCAATGGTTTTGTTAGTAACTAGTACCACTTCTACCTCCATGGCTTGGCTCCTGACCTGACAGTGGATAATATGGCAAAATATTAGCCATTGGTTAACGAATACTTTGCATCCTTTAAGACAGTACTTGTCTAACAGAATACTGTCTCACAATTGGTATAATGACTGAACATTCAACTTCAGCAATAAGGAGCAGAATTGCATTGCCACACATCAGTTCAGTTCAGTCGTTCAGTCGTGTCCGACTCCTTGCAACCCCATGAATAGCAACATGCCAGGCCTCCCTGTCCATCACCATCTCCCGGAGTTCACTCAGACTCACGTCCATTGAGTCTGTGATGCCTCTCCTGCCCCCAATCCCTCCCAGCATCAGAGTCTTTTTCAATGAGTCAACTCTTCACATGAGGTGGCCAAAGTACTAGAGCTTCAGCTTTAGCATCATTCCTTCCAAGGAAATCGCAGGGTTCATCTCCTTCAGAATGGACTGGTTGGATCTCCTTGCAGTCCAAAGGACTCTAAAGAGTCTTCTCCAACACCACGGTTCAAAAGCATCAATTCTTCAGTGCTCTGCCTTCTTCACAGTCCAACTCTCACATCCATACATGACCACAGGAAAAACCATAGCCTTGACTAGATGGACCTTAGTCGGCAAAGTAATGTCTCTGCTTTTGAATATACTATCTAGGTTGGTCATATCTTTTCTTCCAAGGAGTAAGAGTCTTTTAATTTCATGGTTGCAGTCACCATCTGCAGTGATTTTGGAGCCCCCAAAAATAAAGTCTGGCACTGTTTTTACTGTTTCCCCATCTATTTCCCATGAAGTGATGGGACCGCATGCCATGATCTTCGTTTTCTGAATGTTGAGCTTTAAGCCAACTTTTTTGCTCTCCTCTTTCACTTTCATCAAGAGGCTTTTTAGCTCCTCTTCACTTTCTGCCATAAGAGTGGTGTCATCTGCATATCTGAGGTTACTGATATTTCTCCTGGCAATTTTGATTCCAGCTTGTGTTTCTTCCAGCCCAGCGTGGCTCATGATGTACTCTGCATATAAGTTAAATAAGCAGGATGACAATATACAGCCTTGACATACTCCTTTTCCTATTTGGAACCAGTCTGTTGTTCCATGTCCAGTTCTAACTGTTGCTTCCTGACCTGCATACAGATTTCTCAAGAGGCAGGTCAGGTGGTCTGGTATTCCGATCTCTTTCAGAATTTTCCACAGTTTATTGTGATCCATGCAGTCAAAGGCTTTGGCATAGTCAATAAAGCAGAAATCGATGTTTTTCTGGAACTCTCTTGCTTTTTCCATGATCCAGTGGATGTTGGCAATTTGATTTCTGGTTCCTCTGCCTTTTCTAAAACCAACTGGAACATCAGGGAGTTCACGGTTCATGCATTGCTGAAGCCTGGCTTGGAGAATATTGAGCATTACTTTACTAGCATGTGAGATGAGTGCAATTGTGTGGTAGTTTGAGCATTCTTTGGCATTGCCCTTCTTTGGAATTGGAATGAAAACTGACCTTTTCCAGTCCTGTGGCCACTGCTGAGTTTTCCAAATTTGCTGGTATATTGAGTGCAGCACTTTCACAGCATCATCTTTCAGGATTTTAAACAGCTCAACTGGAATTCCATCACCTCCACTAGCTTTGTTTGTAGTGATGCTTTCTAAGGCCCACTTGACTTCACATTCCAGGATGTCTGGCTCTAGATAAGTGATTACATCATCATGATTATCTGGGTCATGAAGATCTTTTTGTTGTACAGTTCTTCCGTGTATTCTTACCACCTCTTCTTAATATCTTCTGCTTCTGTTAGGTCCATACCATTTCTGTCCTTTGTCGAGCCCATCTTTGCATGAAATGTTCCCTTGGTGTCTCTAATTTTCTTGATGAGATCTCTAGTCTTTCCCATTCTGTTGTTTTCCTCTATTTCTTTGCATTGATTGCTGAAGAAGGCTTTCTTATCTCTTCTTGCTATTCTTTGGAATTCTGCATTCAGATGCTTATATCTTTCCTTTTCTCCTTTGGTTTTCACCTCTCTTCTTTTCACAGCTATTTGTAAGGCCTCCCCAGAGAGCCATTTTGCTTTTTTGCATTTATTTTCCATGGGGATGGGCTTGATCCCTGTCTCCTGTACAATGTCACGGACCTCATTCCATAGTTCATCAGGCACTCTATCTATCAGATCTAATCCCTTAAATCTATTTCTCACTTCCACTGTATAATCATAAGGGATTTGATTTAGGTTATACCTGAATGATCTAGTGGTTTTCCCTACTTTATTCAATTTAAGTCTGAATTTGGCAATAAGGAGTTCGTGATCTGAGCCACAGTCAGCTCCCAGTCTTGTTTTTGTTGACTGTATAGAGCTTCTCCATCTTTGGCTGCAAACAATATAATCAATCGAATTTTGGTGTTGACCGCTTGGTGATGTCCATGTGTAGAGTCTTCTTTTGTGTTGTTGAAAGAGGGTGTTTGCCATGAACAGTGCATTTTCTTGGCAAAATTCTATTAGCCTTTGCCCTGCTTCATTCCGCATTCCAAGACCAAATTTGCCTGTTACTCCAGGTGTTTCTTGACATCCTACTTTTGCATTCCAGTCCCCTATAATGAAAAGGACATCTTTTTGGGGTGTTAGTTCTAAAAGGTCTTGTAGGTCTTCATAAAACCGCTCAACTTCAGTTTCTTCAGCATTACTGGTTGGGGCATAGACTTAGATTACCGTGATATTGAATGATTTGCCCATACTTCACCACAAAATCAGTTTCTTGATCAGAAGCAGTATATGCTGATTGCATGATGATGCTCTGTAAGTTTGCAAATAGTAGTATTGACAGAAATGCAGACAAGAAAGACAAATTTCCATTAGGTATGGGCTAAAAAGAGATGAGAATACCAGACCACCTTACATGCCTCCTGAGAAATCTGTATTCAGGTCGAGAAGCAACAGTTGGAACCCAACATGGAACAACAGACTGTTTCCAAATTGAGAAAGGAGTATTTCAAGGCTGTATATTGTCTCCCTGCTTATTTAACTCATATGCAGAGTACATCATGCAAAATTCTGGGCTCAATGAAGCACATCAAATATCAATAAATTCAGATATGCAGATGACACTACCCTTATAGCAGAAAGCGGAGAGGAATTAAAGAATCTCTTGAAGAAAGTGGAAGATGAGAATGAAAAAGCTGGTTTAAATCTCAGATCATGGCATCTGATCCCATCACTTTGTGGCAAATAGATGTAAAAACAATGGAAACAGTGAGAGACTTTATTTTCTTGGGCTCCAAAATCAGATGGTGACTGCAGCCATGAAATAAAAGATGCTTTCTCCTTTGAAGAAAAGTTATGACAAACCTAGACAGCATATTAAAAAGCAGAGAGATTACTTTGCTGACAAAGGTCAGTCTAATCAAAGCTATGGTTTTTCCAGTAGTCATGTACGGATGTGAGACTTGGACCATAAAGAAAGTTGAACGCCAAAGAATTGATGCTTTTGAACTGTGGTGTTGAAGAAGGATCTTGAGAGTCCCTTGAACTGCAAGGAGATCAAACCAGTCCATCCCAAAGGAAATCAATCTTGAATATTCACTGGAAGGACTGATGCTGAACCTGAAGCTCTGATATTTTGGCCACCTGATGCGAAGCGCTGACGTTTTGGAAAAGACCCTGATACTGGGAAAGATTGAAGGCAGGAGGAGAAGTGGACGACAAAGGATGAGATGTTTGGATGGCCTCACCAACTCAATGGACATGAGTTTGAGTAAACTCCAGGAATTGGTGATGGACAGCAAAGCCTGGTGTGCTGTGGTCCATGGCATCACAAAGAGTCAGAGATGACTGAGTGACTGAACTGAACTCATGGGAGACAAGTCAACTATTCCCTCCATGATGAAAGAAGTCCAAAAAGACTTGCCATCAGGTGACATTTTGGCTGTCCTAGTGAGCAGTGTCATCTTGAAAGTGCCATGTCCATCTTTGGTGAGAGGAAGTCTATGACCCATCTTGTTTTTGTACCAAACAAATAAGTGAGGTAAACGAGGATGTCATAGGTGACCTAAGCTTCTTTTGGTGAGGACATTTGTCTCTTAGGTTCTCTAGAGAGATGGTATTTTATTGTTACTGACCCTGTCAGGGAGGTTAGTGATTCAGGGACTTCCATTTGGCCTTTTCTACTATAGTAGTCTTTGCTCCCATTAGTCAGGAAATAAACAAAGATATTATCTAGGTGACTCATTGACTCTAATTTTGCTATATCTGCTGGGTCTGGAGAAACATCTACAGTCTCACTAGCCCTGCTGTGGGAAGAATTCAGGTCAAGGTTTATTTTTCACTGAACCTCCAACTGTACAATCTGGCTAGTGGGCCAGAGTCACTTGTCCATGGATTATAGGTCTCCAAGAATAAGAATCAAGTAAGAATTAGTATCTAAAAACCTTCCTTTGAATATTCTTATTCTCACTGCATAATTATACTGGCTAAAGAAGATAGATTACTCTAGACAGCATGGGGAAAATTCGTGATGTATTTCTGGAACCACAGGGCAGGGTCCTTTCTCAAAAATACAAGCTTCCTCCTCCAGGACTTCATAATCCTTTAACTAGTGACTATGAATCTTGCCTTCATATTAGAATCACCAGGGAAGATTCAGAAAACACTGATGCCTGAGTCTCACCCCCAGATATCCTGATGCAGTTGATCTAGTTGTAACCTAGGCTTCGTAAATGTTGAAAGCTCCAAGTGCTTCTGACCTGACTGATGTTAAGGGGAGTAGTAGCCAAGCAGATTTTTGTACAGATTTTTGTAATTTTACTAAGTTCCCCAGGTGATTTATATAGAATGAGAAAATCTCTGCTAGAATGATCGAGTTCCAGCCTCAACTGAGCCAACCCAGCTTACACCATCCCAGGTGCTTGAGGCAATGTGTCAAAACCAAATTCTACAGACAGGAGACATCTTATTGACTAGGACCTGCTCAAACCTCATGCCTCATCCTTCTTGGTCTGAAGGTCACTTAAATTCTACATTCCATTTGCTCCCAGGCTCCTGCCAGTAGAGATTTACTTAATCCTGTGTTTTTTGGTGAATATATATCTGCTTCCAGAGCAGACCTTGTACTTCTTTGTCCTGTTGATTTTGGATCCTCTGATTTTGTTGTCTGCAGGCACCTGGCAGGTGGGCTGTGGGGAGAACTGGCATCAACTGGTGGAGCTACTGGCTGAAGTGAAGTCATTCATAAGCTTTTATATGATGGAAGATAGGCTTCCTATTGGAAAGTTAAATTCCTTTCTCTGTTGGCTAAGAATTCAGAAATAATTGAGAGTCCAATTTCCTACTGTGTCTCTTTTGGCACAAATATTCTTATCTCATGTCTCAGCACCACCTACCCCCCACCACTTCCTTAGCAGGACCGTCACCTTGGTATGGATGAGATTTTGCAAAGTTGAGTACTTCTCTGCAGTCGTTATGATCAGACCTCTGACTTAGTCTTCAGGCCTACCTGCCCCCAAACTCCAGGAGATGAAGATGTCTTTTGATCTGTCACTGAGACTTTGTGATTTCTGTTCAAGTTCTTAATCTGATGTTCACTGCTTTCCATTCCTCCCTAGGATAAGTTTATCAACTTCCACACTGTTGACATTTTAAGGCAGATTAATTCTTTGTTGTGGGAACTTTCCTCTGCATGGTAGGATGTTTAGCATCATTACTGGCTTATACCCTCTAGACACCCAAGTTGTGACAATCACTGTCTCCAGACATTGCCCAAAGGTTCCTTGGGGGACAAAATTGGGACTAATGGAGAAGCTCTGGCGTAGATCAGAAAAAAAAAAAAAAAAAAAACAAAACCTAATGGCATAATCTTTTAACCCATGTTATCACCCTGGAGCCTGATACAGCAAACTGATGTTCCAACTACTCACCATTCATTGCATCTACTTTAATTTGAATAATTATGATCCCCCAGATGCAGTTAGTTACTCTTGCCCTTTTCCCTAATGCAAGGAAAGGAACTCAATCCTAGAATTCATGTTGAAATTCTGTTTCCTAGAGCTATTTCCAGTACCAATTTCTGTTTCTGTTAACATCCCAGCAGGAAACAGATGTTACATGCAATATGAGCAATTTGACAACAGTTTAATCAAGGCACTATTTACAAAGATGTGGGCAGAGTATCCCATAGCAAAACCGAAACCAAGAGTGCAGTGCTCTGAGCTCATGGTAGGTGACGGGAGCTCCATTCCCTCCTCTAGACTTGAAGAAGCAAGGGGAGAAGGGAACAGAGAAGTTCCCAGAATCTCAGAACCAGCCTGGAGATAGAGAGAGTTATTGGGCAGCCTGGGAAATTACCCCCTTCCCCCATTCTTCTCTGTTCTTTCTCTCTTCTGCTGCTGCTCCCTATTGGCAGAGCCCACCTGCTAGACAGACAGAGAGGAAATCACTGGATGAAGCCCCTTGATGGAGGGAATTTACATCATACTTTGATGGATGTCTGCTTCTAGGACACATCTCAGGGTGCTCAGGTAAAAGGAATATGATGGAGAGGAGCAAAAGGAAGACATAAAGTGTAGCAGTTGCACTTCCAGCACTAGAAAAAAAGAAAAAAGAAAGAAAGAAAGAAAGAAAGAAAGAAAGAAAGAAAGAAAGAAACATATTTTGGGTAAGAAAAGTAAATTTCAGACATAGAACAATATTTGAAAAGATTGTCAGGAGCACTACTGAATTTAAGAAAAAAGTAGGACAATTTGGAAAATGGGAACAAAAATCCTCCAGATAAAGGGTAATTGTAAAAATAAAAAACCACATACACATCTGTGTTTCTCTTTCCTTTCTCATATTTTCTAATCATTAGGGCAACATTCCCATTTTGCTTGACTGGGGTGAGAACTTTAGTGCTAAACAGTCACTTAGCACTGAATCTGGTCAATCACCGTCCTGTTGATTGTGCCTCTGACGTGGCCCTGGATTTATTCTGTTCACTTCTCCATGGACACTGGCTTTTTTCAACCAGCACCTTCTTTTTCCCAGATAGCTTCACAAGCCTGATATTTCCTGTTTTCATGTTTCAACTTGTCCTCTTCACTACAACCAGTTTTCATTCTAAAACAAAATCTGATATGCAAATTAATTAATTAAATAATTTTCAATGTTATGTAGTTTATCAAGTGTTTGTTATAGAACATTTTATGAACAAACTTTATAACACTTACTGTAGTTGAAAAAGAGCCTGCCTTCAACCTTGTGGGCCATTCTTGTCTCCTAAAATTCTATACTCCCTGGGATTGCATTAAAGAAATCAGCATTTTCAGAACCTGCACATTTAACATGTCTGTAATTTGTGTGCTGCTCATTCTTTCCTGGTGGGCTGCCATCTATAGGGTCATACAGAGTCAGAGACGACTGAAGTGGCTTAGCAGTAGCAGCAGCAGCATTCTTTCCTGGAATGATCCTCCTACCATGACCTCCCTCCCTACACACATGCTCCCCATGGGAAAATTAGTAGTTTGTTTTCAGAAGTCAATTCAACTCCCTAACTTGCTGAAAATGTCACCAAAGTATTTGGACAGATTTATTGCTAAGAAGTAGAAAAAAAGACTCAGGACTGTTAACATTTAAAAAAATCACGTTCAACCAATGTGGTGCCTTTTGCCTATTAAGTGGTCATGGAGGATGTACTATGCTGGAGGGATGCAATGTGATGACCACTCTCATAAATCAGTGGTTAGATGATGGATCAATAAAATAAATACTTTATAAGGGAAAGCAAAAGACTTAACTAAACCAAGTGCTGACCCAATGTATTTTGTTTTAAGACTTTATGAGAACCAATAATAAAAAACAGGGTAATTACTGCCGATAATATCATTGCTACGATTGCAGCTTCATTTTCCTTTGGCATTCAATTTTTTAATAGTATATGGTATATTTTTTAAAAAAAATTCTCTTAAGTTTTTAATTTCATCCATATTGTTATGTTTAGTTATAATTCATTCCTTTTTACTACTGCTTAATATCACATTATTAAAATACCAAGTATGAGTTTGAGCAAAGTACAGGAGATAGTTAAGGACAGGGAAGATTTGGTGTCCTGCAATCCATGGGGTCATAGAGTTGGACATAACTTAGCGACTAAACAATATCCTGCTATCAAAATACCGCAGTTTACCCGTTGTTCAGCTGATGAACACTGAGCTATTGTAAAGAATGCTGCTCTGAACACTCCTGTACTTATCTCATTGTGTGAGAGTTGGACAAAATTTTTGGATATAGACTGAATATGTGTTCAGCTCTGCTGGACTGGCTGGGCTGCTTCCATGTGGCTGTGACAATGTACTGTTCCTCCAACAGGATTAAGGGTCAGTTCTAGTGATGTAGGACTTCCCTAGTAACTTGGTCAAGAATCTGCCTGCAGTGAATGAGACCTGGGTTTGATCCCTGGGTCAGGAGGATCCCCTGGAGAAGGGAATGGCAAACCACTTTCATATTCTTGCCTGCAGAATCCGCATGGACAAAGGAGCCTGGAGGGCTACAGTCCATGGGGCCACAAAGAGTCGGACACAAGTGAGCAACAAACACTTTCTTCCAAGGAGAGAGACAAACCCTAGAGTTTATCAAGCAGCCAAATTGGAGCTTTGTTTTCCCTGACACTCCAAGGACAATGTTAATGGCAGAGGCTGAGCTCTGATGAAGTAAAGAAATACGATGACCACTCTTGAGATCAAGGGAAATTCCCCAACTGCACAGGCACAGATTCCTTGGGTTCATAATGGGTGATGTCAAACCTTTCACAGACCTCTGGGCCAGAATCCATCTTGGCAGAAAGCTGCCCACACATTTTGGGGAAAATCCTAGGGCAGGTCAGGTTTGGACAAAGAAATGAGATAATTGGCTAAAAGTAAGCAAAGGCCCCAGAAGTACTGTCCTATATAAGTAACTTAAATCATCACCCTTTTCTCTTAAATAAACAAACTGTTTCTCTGTGTGCTCTCCCATAAGTTATGCTGTGTCTTTGATAATAAACTTTGTACTGTTTTTACAGTTTTTGCCTTTTTGAGAAATTCATTTTTCAAATGGAGCAAGAGCCAGGGTAACTTTGCCTCTAATTCCTGGTGGTCTAGCAGCTAGGATTCCTGAGTTTTTCACCCAGGCTACTCAGGTCCAATATTTGGGCAGAGAATTAAGATCCTGCTTCAAGCCACCACTCACTGCTGTCTCCCTAAGATGAAAAGCATAAGTTTCAGATGGGTTTGGTACCAAGCTCTTTATGCTCGTATTATACTGCTCCATCTTCACTGCAATTCTATATGGAGAGTATTAATATCCCCAGTAGTTAATTAACACACAAAAGTAGGGAGTGATAGAATGGCCTCTCTGACAGAAAGATCCATGCTTATGGAAGGGACATAAAACTGCAGGAAAGAGGTATGATGGTATTTACTGTATTGCTATTTATTTCTTCAATGAATTAGAGAAACCTTCAGTTTCCATCGATAGATGCACATTTTATCAATCACACTACCACTATATTATGAAATATGAAACCAGTAAAATAAATTTGGGGAAGATATTTTAATAACATGGAACATACTCATCACATAATCTTAAATGAAAAGATTATGTAAAATGTACATACCACATAAATCAAGTATGAAAGAAGTGAATTAGTCACTCAGTTAAGTCTGACTTTGCAACCATAGCCTGTCAGGCTCCTCTGTCCATGGTATTCTCCAGGCAAGAATACTGAAGTGGGTTGCCATTTCCTTCTCCAGGGGATTTTCCCTACCCAGGGATTGAACCCAGTTCTCCAAGTCTCCTATATAGCAGGATTCTTTAGCAGCTGAGCCACTGGGGAAGCCCAAGAATACTGGAGAGGGTAGCCCATCTCTTCTCCAGCAGATGTTTCTGACCCAGGAATTGAACTGGGGTCTCCTGCATTGCAGGTGGATTCTTTACCTTTTGAGCCACCAGGGAAACTAAATCACATATACATATATATGTTTAAATAAAGTAAATGTGATAAATATAAATTTACTACACATTTTTTTCTAGATTGAAAATGGTATTTTTTTTCTTTCTCATTTATCCTTTTCTATATTTTCCAAGATGTCAACACAGAACATATACTATTTTCAAAATAAGACTAAAAGATACATATTCGGTGCCTGCTACAGAATTTTGGGAAACAGTTGTGGTCTGAAAGACAGCTGAGTATTAGGGCATATTGGACCAGTGTTTCTCACTCTTGTGTTGCTTTATTTTTTTTTTAATTTTTATTTTTGCTGTTTATATATTTTTTTTCTTTTTATTTATTTATTTATTTATTTATTTATTTATTTATTTATTTATTTATTTTTACTTTGCAATTCTGTATTGGTTTTGCCATACATTGACATGAATCCACCACGGGTGTACATGCGTTCCCAAACATGAACCCCCCTCCCACCCTCCTCCTCACAACATCTCTCTGGGTCATCCCCATGTACCAGCCCCAAGCGTGCTGTATCCTGCATTGGACATAGACTGGCAATTCGATTCTTACATGACATTATACATGTTTCAATGCCATTCTCCCAAATCATCTCACCCTCTCCCTCTCCCTCTGAGTCCAAAAGTCCGCTATACACATCTGTGTCTTTTTTGCTGTCCTGCATACAGGGTCATCTTTGCCATCTTTCTAAATTCCATATATATGTGTTAGTATACTGTATTGGTGTTTTTCTTTCTGGCTTACTTCACTCTGTATAATGGGCTCCAGTTTCATCCATCTCATCAGAACTGATTCAAATGTATTGTTTTTAATGGCTGAGTAATACTCCATTGTGTATATGTACCACAGCTTTCTTATCCATTCATCTGCTGATGGACATCTAGGTTGTTTCCATGTCCTGGCTATTATAAACAGTGCTGCGATGAACATTGGGGTACATGTGTCTCTTTCAATTCTGGTTTCCTCAATGTGTATGCCCAGCAGTGGGATTGCTGGGTCATAAGGCAGTTCTATTTGCAATATTTTAAGGAATCTCCACACTGTTCTCCATAGTGGCTGTACTAGTTTGCATTCCCACCAACAGTATAGGAGGGTTCCCTTCTCTCCACACCCTCTCCAGCATTTATTGCTTGCAGATTTTTGGATCGCAGACATTCTGACTGGTGTGAAGTGGTACCTCATTGTGGTTTTGATTTGCATTTCTCTAATAATGAGTGATGTTGAGCATCTTTTCATGTGTTTGTTAGCCATCCGTATGTCTTCTTTGGAGAAATGTCTATTTAGTTCTTTGGCCCATTTTTTGATTGGGTCTTTTATTTTTCTGGAATTGAGCTGTAGGAGTTGCTTGTATATTTTTGAGATTAGTTGTTTGTCAGTTGCTTCATTTGCTATTATTTTCTCTTGTGTTGCTTTAGAAACACAAAGAGGACTTGATAAAATATGGACAGCTGGACACCCCCAACCCCAAAGAGTCTGATCCTGTAGGTCTGAGAATAATCCTGATAATTTACCTTTGTGACAAGTTTTCAGGTGACCTGGTACACTTCTCTGAGAACCACTGACTTAGGCACAATGGTCATGAGGCCCTCTCTTGGCAGCAAAATTTATGGCCTGTTTTATGGCTGCCATCTTGGGGTCTTCCTCCTCTCTTTCCCTACAAATGCCATATTTCCTATTTTTTGGAGGCTTACTTTCTACTTTTCTCTAGTGAAGTATGTTCTCCAATAACTTCCTGAGGTGTAGTGGATACGAAGTTCTCCCTCCATTTTCTGTTCCCTCCTGTCCTTCCTCTTGTGAGATTTTTCAACTTTCAACTCAACACCACATTGTTCCCTGGCTTCTGCCATGATGCTGAAAAGTCAAATGCATAACTGATTGCAACTTCTTTGCAAAGCAACCAGTTTTCTTTCTGGGGGATTTTAAGATTTGTTCTTTCAGAAATCTTTGATTTCTGAAATTCCAAAATAATGATTCTTTATGTGGAACAGTTTTCATTCATTTTCAATTTGGCCAAGTTCTGTGAAAACTTGAACAGATGAATTGGCGATACGCTGATGTCTCTACAATATTTAATCTTTCTATCCACAAACACAGAATAGATCTTGCTATGTTTTAAGATCTTCCTTTATGCCTTGAAATAAAATGTTTTGTAATTTCTTCTTGAATATCTTGACAATTCTTTTACATATAAAAGGTATTCAATATTCCTAGGTATTTCTTTTTTTGTATGGGAAATACACTTTGTTAAGTGTACATTTTATAACTGGTTATTGCTGATACATACACAAGCTATTGAGTGTTGCATCAGTTCAGTTCTGTCACTCAGTCGTGTCTGACTCTTTGTGACCCCATGAACCGCAGCATGCCAGGCCTCCCAGTCCATAACCAACTCCTGGAGTCCACCCACATCCATATCCATTGAGTCAGTGATGCTGTCCAACCATCTCATCCTCTGTTTTTCATCCTCTTCTTCTCCTGCCCTCAAACTTTCCCAGCATCAGTGTCTTTTCCAATGAGTCAGCTCTTCACATCAGGTGGCCAAAGTATTGGAGTTTCAGATTCAACATCAGTCCTTCCAGTGAACACTCAGGACTGATCTCCTTTAGGAGGGACTGGTTGGATCTCCTTGCAGTCCAAGGGACTCTCAAGAGCCTTCTCCAACACCACAGTTCAAAAGCATCAATTCTTCAGTGCTCAGTTTTCTTTATAGTCCAACTCTCACATCCATACATGACCACTGGAAAAACTATAGCCTTGACTAGATGGACCTTTGTCAGCAAAGTAATGTCTCTGCTTTTTAATATGCTGTCTAGGTTGGTCATAACTTTCCTCCCAAGGAGTAAGTGTCTTTTAATTTCATGGCTTCAATCACCATCTGCAGTGATTTTGGAGCCCAGAAAAATAAAGTCAGCCACTCTTTCCATTGTTTCCCCATCTATTTGCCATGAAGTGATGATAACCTCATGTTGCATATTGATCCTTAATTTACCAAAGTTAGTGATAGCTGTTCTAATAATTTTTCTTTCTAGTATTTTTTATCCTCTTTGCAATCATTCATATTTTCTGTGATTATCTGCAATAGAAATTTTGTTTCTTTATAGTTTTAAACCTCTTATTTATTTTTGTATCTAAATTTTTATAGATGACTAAGCAATGTTAACATGTGTCTTTCAATTCTTCCTGAAATTAAGGAAGAATTTTTTAAATTTATTTTTTAATCAATTTTTTAAAAGATATATTCATTTTAATTGGAGGTTAATTACTTTACAGTGTTGTAGTGGTTTTGCCATACATTGACATGAATTAGCCATGGGTGTATATGTGTTCCCCCTCCTGAACACCCCTCCCACCTTCTTCCCCATCCCATTCCTCAGGGTCATCCCAGTGCACCAGCCCTGAGCACCCTGTTTCATGCATCAGACCTGGACTGGTGATCTATTTCACATATGATAATATACATATTTCAATTCTATTCTCTCAAATCATCCTACCCTCGCTTTCTCTCACAGAGTCCAAAAGACTTCTTTACAAATGTGTCTCTTTTACTGTCTCGCATGTAGGGTTATCGTTACCATCTTTCTCAACTACTCTAATATTAAGTAGGCTAATTGGTGAGGATCTTAACAGATACAGTATCAGATTAAAAATTTCACTTTGATTCCTAGTTTTCTCAGTGCTTTCTTTCTTTTTATTATAAGTCAGTATCATATTATCCAGTACTCTCCTAGCATTTGCTATATATATATATGAGTATACAATTTTCCTCACAGTATCTGTTACTAAGATAGATTAAGTTAATCATTTTTTTTCTTTTTCATTGTGGCTTATTAAGTATTCTTGGTACTGCCATCCCTCTGGGAGATTTAATACTGCCTGTTCATGACTTAGATCACCACCCATGTGTTCCATCTCTCCCTAATATGACCAATTCCTGTCTCCCTTTCAGCATTCATCACCCTCAGGATTAATCCCATCCTGCCCTACATCTCTGTTTATCTCCAATACCAAAAGAAGGCTGAATCTTCTAAATCATCCTTTATCACCTGAACTCTTACCTAGGTGTGGCTGTACATCTCCTACTGAGATTCAGACATTCATCTTCCTCAACCTTAAAAATTCTTCCAGGACCTAGAGTCAGCAAAATGTTCCACATTTTCAACTGTCTCTTTTAACTTCTTGAAAGTATCTACATTTGCTGTTTTCTCCCTGTGAAAGTGAAAATGTTGGTTGATCAGTCGTGTCTGACTCTCTGTGACCATATGGATCTAGCCTGCCAGGCTCCTTTGTCCATGGGATTCTCCAGGCAAAAATACTGGAGTAAGTTGCCATTCCCTTCTCCAGGGGATCTTCCAGACCCAGGGATTGAACCCAGGTCTCCTACATTGCAGGCAGATTCCTTTACCATCTGAGTCATCTTAAATTGTGGTGTTTCCTTTCCCTACTTCTACAATGATCCTAGAGTTAGGGTGGTTGTCTGTGGCTGAATATATTTTCCAAAAATGGCCACATCATTATGAGTTCTATCCACACACTGTTCATACAGTAATAATGTTGACCCTCTTTCACTGTGATATAGTGTTTTGTATTCTTTTCTTTTGGTTGCAGATGAACATTTGTAATTCTCTAGGATGTGGCAGAGAAATTGTCACATGAATTCTAAGGTGGAGCTAAAAAAGGAATGCAACTGGTGCCTGGCTCTCTCTCCCTTCAGGCTGCTTGCCCCTGGGAACCCAGCTTCCATGACTCGAGGACACCCAGGCCATCGAGAGAGCCAAGTGTATGTGCTCAGCCAATGGTCCCAGCTAGAAGGGAATGAAACATCATGAATTCCAGCCCTAGGCTTTATGCTTTCTGAACAGGGCCTCAGATCTTGCAGCATAGAGACTGACTGTCCCTATCATGGCTTGTCTGAACTGACTTGCAGAAACTATGAAGGATAATAAATGATTGCTGTTATTTAGCTTTTGAGTTAATTTGTTATGCAACAATAAATAACTAATAGAAGTTCTTAATGTTTCTCATTACTATTTCCAGATCACTATCCTAACTTCCCTCTCATAGAGACCAAGATTCTTTGAAGCTTAGGCTCTTTCAATACATCATATGCCAATTTTGTTTCTTGGTATCCCTCATCTCTGGGATATTTTAGCTGCTAATTTGTCACCTCTTTTCCTAACAACTCATGAGTCATATATTTTGCTACATCAGTATTCTCACAGAAAATGTTTCCAGTACCCCTGGGCCTTTTATCCTGAGATTTCTACTTCCAATACAACTGTTCTCTTTTGTTCTCAGCCCTCTGGTTTTTACTCTCAATGTTGTCATTACTGGTAATTGCAGCCCCTTCATAACCTTAATTTTAATTTCTGACTACCACCTTAAATCATTCCAACTCACTCCCTCTGGACCCCATTTTTAACAACTCCCATCCAAATGGGCCTTCCAATAAATTAATCCAGATCAAACTCCTCTCATACTTCACTTTCTTTCTTTCCTATCTTTGAATTCTTGGTCCATCACTGCAATCACTTCCATATCTTTGCCACTATTTATTTTCATTCCTGGTAAAATTTCACACCTAATTAATCCTAGTCCTCCATGAACACCACACCTTCAACATGAAGGGAAAGTAACCAGAGAAAAGTATTCAATGATACTGACTGGTCTCACATTCATCATGCCTAGCACATTTTAATAGCACTTTGGGGGCTCATAAAAGCTTAAAATGCTTTGGGGGCTCCCCCTAATCACATCACATCTCCCTTAACTTTTTGATCTCTCTCACAGAAGTTTCTTTCCCTCTCTTCATGCTCACGTGATTTTTTTTTCTTGTTTTTATTGAATAAGAGCACTCACAGTTCCACACTGAACTACCTACATTTATATATTCATATTTTACCTTTCCTTTTATTACACTCTATGCTCTACAATTCCCAAATCAGCTCTTTCGCTTCTGTAGTTATTTCCATCTCCTCTTTCCAACTCAAAGTCTCACTTGAAGCATCTGTTTGTTTGTGTGTGTGTGTACTATTAGATTTCCTCACTACTGGACCATCTCCATCATCATATAGGCATGCTTAAAAGGTAAATAAATAAACAGACTTACTCACTTCAGCTATGTCCTACTTTTGTGCTCATTTATTTAGAAAAGTGTTTGGAAAACATTTCCTGTACTTCCTTTCTCCACTTCACAATATCTTATATTCTCTTGAACCCATTCCAATAAGCTTGAACTCCTACTATTCCATCAAAACCTCACCTGACAAGGTCATCTATAAACTCCAAGATGCCTAGTCCAATGGTAATTTCTCACTCCTTATCTTTGTACCTGGAACCACAGAAGCTAACACAACTTGCTCTAATGTGCTGTTTTAAAGCTTATAGACTTCCTGGTATAAAAGGAACAAGTTCTGGGAATTTAATATATAGCATATTGAAGTGGTACAGTAATAAAGAATCTGCCTGCCAAGAGATGCAGATTCAATCCCTGGGTCAGGAAGATCTCCTGGAGAAGCAAATGGCAACCCACTCCAGTATTATTGCCTGGAAAATCCCATGGACAGAGAAGCCTGATGGGCTACAGTCCATGTGGTCACAAAGAGTTGGACATGACTGAGCAACTGAACAATAGGGATTATAGTTAATAATACTGTATTGTACACTTGCAAGTTTCTAAAAGAGTAGACCATACACACAAAAAAGGTAACTTTGTGAGGTGATGGGCATGTTAACTAACTTTATTGTAGTAATCGTTTTGCAACAAATGTATACATCAAATCATCACAATATACATCTTTCACATATACAGTGTCATATGTCAATTATATCTCAACAAAGATGGAAAAACATTTTTTTCACTTGTTTTCTGGAATAATTTAAATCCCCCATCTCAAGGTTTTTGTTTTGTATTTTTTTTCCCAATGTAAAATCTCTTCAAGAAAAATTCTTTAAGTCCTCCCTGGTGGCTAACTGATAAAGAATACCCCTGCCAATCCAGGACACGTGGGTTTGACCCCTGGTCCGGGAAGATCCCACATGCCACAGAGCAATTAATACTGTGCACCAAAAACTGTTGAGCCTGTGCTCTAAAGCTGGGGAGACTCAACTACTAAGCCCTCCTGCTGCAATTACTGAAACCTACATGCCTGTGCTCCACAACAAAAGAAACCATGGCAATGAGAAGCCTGTGCACTGCAACGAGAGAAAAGCTTGTGCACCAGTGAAGAACCAGCACAGCCAACAATAAATCAATAAATAAAATTATTTAACAAAGAAAAATTCTTTAGAAGTCCGGTACTCTAGGGAATTATTAAAGAGAGACCATTTTTTCTAAAATAAAATTTATTTTTATTTATACAAGTGGAGGAGGTGAGTAAGCACTGGTTATTTTTCTCCTTATAAAGTTTGTTTACTCCAATTTGCCTGTTTATTTCAGGAAAAAGCCATTTTGTGGTCAGCAAAGTTGGCTGTTTTTTTAATCTATGTAATTTCACTCTGTTGTTTGTTTAATAAGAATTTAAATTGCACAATAGGATGCAGATGGTGGGTTTTAATTGGATTGTTTAGAAGGAGGTGTCCTTACAGTGTGAATAGCTGTAGGTGGACAGAGTTCACTCCCTGATGGCAGTTATTTGGCCCTACTATTTATTTGCACACATTACATAAAAGGTTTACGGCACCTTCAGAGAAAACTAAAATTGAAGTAAAAGATAAATGTTAAAAGTGGAAGTGACAAAAAGAAAATAAACCAAACATGAGAACACAAAGTGGTACCAAGCATGAGGCAAAACTGAATGAACTGGGTTACCCATAAGCTTTTCAACAAAGAAAAACTAAACTCTGTTAATTACATAGTTCAGTTTTCTCAAAGTAAACAAACTTTCCAAAAGATATACGAGTCTTTTATGAGCACCAGTGAGGACTTCCTCAGAAGGATAATCACTGCATGATGTGCATAAAATTATCCTTGACAATGTCATTTATATAAGCTATATTAATATGTTTACAGCTTCTTTATTTTTCACATTGACACTCAGATGTATATGCTACTGCTCTAAAGTGAACTAGAATAAGCAGGAATTCTTGTGGCATGTGTGACATCGTCCAGATACCGCCCTCCCAGAGTATCTTTGACTTAGAGATGGAGGGCAAATATCTTCAGAGGAAGATGGAAATCCTTCCCCTGAATTGTGGATTGTCAAAACAAAGCTTCTGATACATACTGAGTAGTCACCACCTCAAGTTTGTGTGCCCTTGACATGTAGTATGGATAGATCTAATCTATGTTTCCTAGTGAGGACCAATCCTGTGACATTACAGATAATGCCTTGTGGGTAGAATTGATATTGTCTTTGAAAGCTTGGGAGAAGGCAATGGCACCCCACTCCAGTACTCTTGCCTGCAAAACCCCATGGACGGAGGAGTCTGGTAGGCTGCAGTCCATGGGGTCGCCAAGAGTTGGACACGACTGAGCGACTTCACTTTCATTTTTCACTTTCATGCATTGGAGAAGGAAATGGCAACCCACTCCAGTGTTCTTGCCTGGAGAATCCCAGTGAAGGGGGAGCCTGGTGGGCTTCCGTCTATGGGGTTGTACAGAGTTGGACATGACTAAAGCGACTTAGCATTGAAAGCTTGAGATTTATAAGGCATCTGCCTAAATAGAAATATGCTTTCCTTCATTCCACTGAAACTGTCTCTTACAGGTAAACAAAGTAGCTAGGAAACCAGAATGACACAAAAGAGGTTGGCTATTGAATAAAATCAGAAAATTACAGTTGTGTTAGGAAGCAGAACATCAGTCAAGGAATTTAACAACAGCAGGTGTCTACACATGACAGTAAACCCATATATATGTTAAATATTTGCTAGGAAAGTGCAAAATTCTAGTATTGTTTTGGCTATTGAAGATGTCACTGAGGAGTCTTAAATGACTCCAAACTAAAATTGGGTGCCTTTTCTATTCATGAATTTTAAACTGCCCCAAAGTTTCCATCACCTCAGGTTCCATTTCTGGTTTCAAATACATGTTCAAGAATTGATGCTGATACTTATTTGTAATACTGAAGTCTTCTAGATTCTGTTCAATTAAATCAGCAGTGCATGACAAACAGCTTCTAATCACATAAAATCACTCCTGCCTTGTTAAAATCTCATTTGTTATAGGAAATCTTAAAAACATAAGGTACCTCCAAGGAAAAAGTATTACTACTCATATTGCAACAGGAAATAATACTCTGTATAAATCAATACTAGCAAGGATGTTCTTATTAAAAAGGGATCCTCAGGTCAATTGCTAATTTCCAGTTGACAGAATAATTCAGTAGGGCACACTGTGCCTTTATGGTGGCTAGTGATCATTTTCAGAAAGAGTAGGGGTTCTGTCAGGTTCTAATAGAAGCAATTTGCAATAGAAAAAAAAAAAAACAGAATCAAAGTTTGGTATATCATCTTGTTTTGGATCTTTTCATTTATTTTTATTTTTTATTTTGTAATATAAACTTATTTATTTTAATTGGAGGTTAATTACTTTACAATATTGTATTGGTTTTGCCATACATCAACATGAATCTGCCACAGGTATACACGTGTTCCCCATCTTGAACTCCCCTCCCTCCTCCCTCCCCTTACCACCCCTCTGAGTTGTCCCAGTGCACCAGCCTCAAGCATCCAGTATCAGGCATTTTCATTTTTAAAAATAGCTTTTTTCCAAATCCTGAAACCCTCTCCCACCACCCTCCCCATAACACGTGTACACCCGTGGTGGATTCATGTTGATGCAGGGCAAAACCAATACAATATTGTAAAGTAATTAGCCTCCAATTAAAATAAATAAATTTAAATTTAAAATTTTTTTAAAAAAGCTTTGTTAGGGTATAATTGATATGCAGAGAACTGCATATATTTAATGTGTACAATTTGGTGTTTTGACACAGGTAAATAAATACCCATGACACTATTGACTCAGTCAAGATAATAGATATATCTAAGCATCGCTATGAACAAAGTTAGTGGAGGTGATGGAATTCGAGTTGAGCTGTTTAAAATCCTGAAAGATGATGCTGTGAAATTGCTGTACTCAATATGCCAGCAAATTTGGAAAACTCAGCAGTGGCCACAGGACTGGAAAAGGTCAGTTTTCATTCCAATCCCAAAGAAGGGCAATGCCAAAGAATGCTCAAACTACCGCACAATTGCACTCATCTCACATGCTAGTAAAGTAATGCTCAAAATTCTCCAAGCCAGGCTTCAGCAATACGTGAACCATGAAATTCCTGATGTTCAAGCTGGTTTTAGAAAAGGCAGAGGAACCAGAGATCAAATTGCCAACATCCTCTGGATCATGGAAAAAGCAAGAGAGTTCCAGAAAAACATCTATTTCTGCTTTATTGACTATGCCAAAGCCTTTGACCGTGTGGATCACAGTAAACTGTGGAAAGTTCTGAAAGAGATGGGAATACCAGACCTCCTGACCTGCCTCTTGAGAAATCTGTATGCAGGTCAGGAAGCAACAGTTAGAACTGGACATGGAACAACAGACACTGGTTCCAAATGGGAAAAGGAGTACATCAAGGCTGTATATTGTCACCCTGCTTATTTAACTTATATGCAGAGTACATCATGAGCAACGCTGGGCTGGAAGAAACACAAGCTGGAATCAAGATTGCCAGGAGAAATATCAGTAACCTCAGATATGCAGATGACACCACCCTTATGGCAGAAAGTGAAGAAGAACTAAAAAGCCTCTTGATGAAAGTGAAAGTGGAAACTGACAAAGTTGGCCTAAAGCTCAACATTCAGAAAATGAAGATCATGGCATCCGGTCCCATCACTTCATGGGAAATAGATGGGGAAATAGTGGAAACAGTGTCAGAGTTTATTTTTTTGGGCTCCAAAATCACTGCAGATGGTGACTGCAGCCATGAAATTAAAAGACACTCCTTGGAAGAAAAGTTATGATCAACCTAGATAGTATAATCAAAAGCAGATACATTACTTTGCTGACTAAGGTCCGTCTAGTCAAGGCTATGATTTTTCCTCTGGTCATGTATGGATGTGAGAGTTGGACTGTGAAGAAGGCTGAGTGCCAAAGAATTGATGCTTTTGAACTGTCATGTTGGAGAAGACTCTTTAGAGTCCCTTGGACTGCAAGGAGATCCCACCAGTCCATTCTAAAGGATATCAGCCCTGGGATTTCTTTGGAAGGAATGATGCTAAAGCTGAAACTCCAGTACTTTGGCCACTTCATGCGAAGTGTTGACTCATTGGAAAAGACTCTGATGCTGGGAGGGATTGGGGGCAGGAGGAGAAGGGGACGACAGAGGATGAGATGGCTGGATGGCATCACGGACTCGATGGACGTGAGTCTGAGTTAACTTCGGGAGTTGGTGATGGACAGGGAGGCCTAGCCTGCTGCGATTCATGGGGTCGCAAAGAGTCGGACACGACTGTGCGACTGAACTGAACTGAACTGAAGGCTTCCCATGCAGCTCAGTCAGTAAAGCATCTACCTACAATGCAGGAGACCTGGGTTCAATTCCTGGGACGGGAAATTTCCCTGGAGAAGGAAATGAAAACTTATTCCAATATTCTTGCCTAGAGAATCCCATGGACAGAGCTGTAGCCTGGTAGGCTGCAGATGCGACTTAGTGCTATCTTGTAACCCTTTCCAAAATTTCCTTTTTCTTTTTGTCTTTTTTGTTTTATTTTGCTCTTTTGTATGTGGGAAGAGCACCTAACATGAGATCTAGCCCGTGAACAAATTTTGAAGTAAACACCACTGTGCTGTTCACCATAGTTTCTGCATTGTACAGCAAATCTCTAGAACACACCTTGTGTAATTACACCTTCATACCTTTCCCTACTCCCCAGCCTCTGGCAATCAGAGTTGTATTCTCTGCTTTTATGAATTTGACCATTTTAGACTTCTCATATAAGTGAAATCTTAAAATATTTGTCCTTCTGTGTTTGGCTTATTCCACTTAGCATAATGTCCTTCAGGTTCATCCTTGTTGCAAATGGCAGAATTTTTTTCAATTTTAAGACCGAATAATATTCACTGCATATGTATTACATGTGTTTATATGTATGTGTATTGTGTATGTATGTATCCATTATACGTATGTGTATATATATAATTTTCTTTATCCATTAATTTGTCAGTGGGAGTGCTGAATCATGTGATAGTTTTATTTTTAATTTCTTGAGGAACTTCCATACTGTTTCTCATACCTGCTACACCATTTCACATTTTTACCAATGGTAGGCTCCAATTTTTCCACAACCTTGTCAACACATTATTATTTTTATTTTGATAAGATCCATCCTAGGAAATGTGAGGTGATATCTTACTTTGGTTTTGATTTGTGTTTCCCTGAGGATTAGTGACTTTGAGCATCTTTTCATGTGCCTATTGGCAATTTGTATGTCTTCTTTTGAGAAATTTCTATTCATATCATTTGCCTTTTTAAAATTGAGTTATTTATCATTGAGGAGTTCTACACATATTTTGGATGTTAACCCCTTGTCATATATATAGTTTGCAAATATTTTTCCCCATTCTACAGCTTACCTTTTCATTCTGTTGATTGTTTCTTTTGCTGTGCAATAGCTATTTATTTTAATGTCTCACTTGTCTATTTTTGCTTTCGTTGCTTGTGATTTTGGTGTCATATCCAAGAAAGCATTACCAAGATTAATGTCAAGTAGATTTTCCCCTATGCTTTTCTTTAGGAGTTTTACACTTTCAGTTGTTATATTTAAGTCTTTAAAAGTCCATTTTAAGTTGGATTTGTGTGTGGTATAAGATCAGAGTTCAATTTAATTATTTTATATGTAGATATCCAGTTTTCCAACACCAGTTGTTTAAAGGACTATTTTTTTCCCTATTGTGTGTTTTTTGTATTCTTGTCCAAAATCAGTTGACAGTGTGTATGTGGGGGGCTATTTCTGGACTTTCTATTCCATTGGACGACAGAGGATGAAATGATTGGATCGCATCACCGACTCGATGGACATGAGTTTGGGTAAGCTCCAGGAGTTGGTGATGACAGAGAAGCCTGGCATGCTACATACAGTCCATGGGGTGGCAAAGAGTCAGACACAACTAAGTGACTGAACTAATATGCTTATCTGGCAGATATATTCTTTAGCATTAGAATTGAAATTGAACTATAAAGAATCAGTGACAGGTGATTGTCTTAGCTAGACGAAGGGAATGTTTCACTGAAGGAAGCTGGGGCTCCTGAAATCACAGGCCTAGAGGTGATACCAGGAAATACGAGAGGTATGGAATTGAGGTCTTTGATCTCAGGCATCTTCTGTGCAGAGTGCTGCTGACAGGCAATCAAATCCTTCAAAAATTCTTGTTAAAATGCAGATTTTGATTATGACTGGGGGCAGGATGTGGAGTCTGAGTTTCTAACAAAGTCCCAAATAATGAAGGTGCTGCTATCTAAGGAACACGTTTTGAGTAGCTAGACTTTTCAGTTTCATCTAAATCACTTCTATGTTCACAAAAGTTATCCTTTTATAAAGAAACACTGTCAGGAAGACATAGTTCCGCCTATCTAATTGTCTGTTACTTAATTCCATAAATAAGAATAGCAGCTGACACTTAACACTTGTTGCTGTTCAGTTGCTAAGTAGTGTCTGACTCTTTGTGACTCCATAGACTGCAGCACACCAGGCTCCCTGTCCTCCACTACCTTTCGGAATTTGCTGAAATTCATGTCCATTGATTTGGCGATGTTATCTAACCATCTCATCCTCTGTCACTCTCTTCCCTTTTTGCTCTCAATCCTTCCTAGCATCAAGGTCTTTTCCAACGAGTCAGCTCTTTGCATCAGGTGGCCAAAGTATTGGAGCTTCAGCTTTAGCATAAGTCCTTCCAATGAATATTCAAACTTGCCTTCCTTTAGGATTGACTGGTTTGATCTCTTTGTGGTCCAAGGGAATCTCAAGAGTCTTCTCCAGCACCACAATTCAAAAACATCAAAAAAGGCACTCAGCCTTCTTTGTGGTCCAACGCTCACATCCATACATGACTACAGGAAAAACCATAGCTTTGACTATATGGACCTTTGTTGGAAGTGATGCCTTTGCTTTTTAATACAATGTCTAGATTTGTCATAGCTTTTCTTCCAAGAAGCGAGCTGTCTTCTAATTTCGTGGCTGCAGTCACCATTTGCAATGATGACTTACCACTTACAACATAACAATTGAACTTCATATTTGATTTAAGCTTTGCAAAACCATATGAGGTAGGTGCCAGTATTATTCTCACTTTTGGATGAGGAAACTGAGACACAGGGGTTAAAAAACATTACCAGACCAAGTGGTCAATGGTGGGGATTAAACTGACACCAAAGTGAGGATGTCTGCCTGAGCCTAGGCTCATAACATTTGTTCTCTCTTAAACTGCCTAAGTAATGAGTCTGAAGGGGTAAGTATTAAACTAAGATTAATGTGTGGTCTTGAATAAATTTTGCACAGTTTACTTCTTTTAGGTTTTCTTAATTCCATTTGCTTGAATGCTATGAATAATTTTACCTTTTTACCCAATATGGTTTAAAAACATTATTTACCACAATCTTCCTGCTATTTAAAATATACACATACACATTTATTTTAGACCATTAAAATACAACTAAAAATATAAAGAAACCCTAAATAAAAAGAATGGGAGACATGTTCCCTAAGCTGAGTCAACTTGGTGACAGCTCAGCTTTGAGCCAATACACTCTTTTGACATAAATAAAATTCACTTTGATTTGGCTACACAATTAAACAGATGGCATATTTTATATCATATACATTCATTCTATCACTGACTTCTGTGTAGGTGTATGATAGCATTTTTTTAAAGCAACTTTATACGTACATTTTAGAAGTAGCAGTTTCCTTTTTATATATATTTTTTGCAATGAATATACATTTTATTATTTTACTTGACAATGACTGATCATAACTCTGGGATTATCAGGTCTTTTAATGTATGTTACATTTATAAGTATCTTCAATATCATGGTTTTCTGAAATAAGTTTGTTCTACTGTCCATATTTTTAGGTCTCCTTGCATGCTCTCGAATCTCTATGTTTCAGTTCACCTAAACTCTGTCTTCTACTGTCTGAAATGTATTTAGCTATAGAAATAGAAAGGATCATCTATATGACATGATTTTTGTTTATTATAGTGTTATTTTTCTCCTATTAATTCTTTTTTTGTTGTTGTTCTTTTATTTTTTAGTATAAATTTATTTATTTTAATTGGAGGTTAATTAATTTACAATATTGTATTGATTTTGCCATACATCAGCATGAATCCGTCACAGGTATACATGTGTTCCCCATCCTGAACCCCCCCTTCCTCCTCCCTCCCAGTCCTTTTTATAATTAAAGTTTACTACTCAACTATACTTCCATAAAAATAAATAAATAGAATAAATAAAAATGAAATAAAAATTACTATAGCTCACTCTAATTGGTGAAAAGGTGGCACTAGTAGACTGTGATAAGTTATGCATATATCAATAGAATACCTACTGAAAAAGCTACATGAAAGGATACACTTATTAGGGTTGACATAACACACTGCCTGTCTGTCTGTCTAGTCATGTCTGAATCTTTGTGACCCTGTGGACTGTAGCCAGCCTAGGCTCCTCCTCTTCCTAGGCTTCCAAGCAAGAACACTGAAGTGGGTTGCCATTTCCTCCTCCAGGGGATCTTCCCAACCCAGGAAGAACCCACATCTCCTGCATCTTATGAATTGGCAGATGAATTCTCTATCTCTACTATATATAAAATAGATGTGATAAGGACCTACTGTATAGCACAGGAAACTGTCTATACTCAATACTTTGTAATGGCTTATGTGGGAAAATAATCTTAAAAAAGAGTGGGAATATATATATATATATATATATATATATATAACTGATTCATGCTTCTGTACACCAAAAACTAACAGTGTTGTAAATCAACTATATTCCAATGATTTTTTTTTAAGAAGAAAAAATACACTTAATTGAAAGCAATTCAATAGAAGACGGATAACCTTTTTAATACATAGTGCTGCAAAGACAGAAATATAGATCAATGGAACAAAATAGAAAGCCCAGAGATAAATCCACACACCTATGGACACCTTAATTTTGACAAAGTAGGCAAGAATATACAGTGGAGAAAAGACAATCTCTTTAACAAGTGTGCTGGGAAAACTGGTCAACCACTTGTAAAAGAACAAAACTAGAACAGTTTCTAACACCATACACAAAAATAAACTCAAAATGGATTAAAGATCTAAACATAAGACCAAAAACTATACAACTCCTAGAAGAAATCATAGGCAAAACACTCTCTGGCATAAATCACAGCAAGATCCTCTATGACCCACCTCCACAGCAAGATCCTCTATGACCCACCTCATAGAGTAATGGAAATAAAAGCAAAAATAAACAATTGGGACCTAATTAAACTGAAAAGCTTTTGCATGATGGAGGAAACCACAAGCAAGCTGAAAAGACAGCCTTCAGAATGGGAGAAAATAATAGCAAATGAAGCAACTGACAAAGAATTAATCTAATCTCAGAAATATACAAGCAGCTCCTGCAGCTCAATTCCAGAAAAATAAACAACCCAATCTAAAAAAAAATGGGCCAAAGAACTAAACAGACATTTCTCAAAGAAGACATACAGATGGCTAACAAAAACATGAAAAGATGCTCAACATCACTTATTATCAGAGAAATGCAAATCAAAACCACAGTGAGACACCATCTCACACTAGTCACAATGGCTCCTATCCAAAAGTCCACAAACAATAAATGCTGGAAAGGGTATGGAGGAAAGGGAACCCTCTTACACTGTTGATAGGAATGCAAACCAGTACATCCACTATGGAGAACAGTGTGGAGATTCCTTTAAAAATTGGAAATAGAACTGCCATACGACCCAGCAATCCCACTGCTGGGCATACACACCGAGGAAACCAGAATTGAAAGAGACACCTATACCCCAATGTTCATTACAGCACTGTTTACAATAGCCAGGACATGGAAGCAACCTAAATGTCCATTGGCAGATGAATGGATAAGAAAACTGTGGTACATATACACAATGGAATATTACTCAGCCATTAAATAGAATACATTTGAATCAGTTCTAATGAGGTGGATGAAACTGGAGCCAATTATACAGAGTGAAGTAAGCCAGAAAGAAAAACACCAATACAGTATACTGACATATATATATGGAATTTAGAAAGATGGTAATGATGACCCTATATGTGAGACAGCAAAAGAGACACAGATGTAAGGAACAGTCTTTTGGACTCTGTGAGAGAGGGCGAGGGTGGGATGATTTGAGAGAGTAGCATTGAAACATGTATATTATCATATGTGAAATAGATTGCCAGTCCAGGTTCAATGCATGAGACAGGGTGCTCAGGGCCAGTG
Organism: Oryx dammah; assembly: GCF_014754425.2. Taxonomy (NCBI): domain Eukaryota; kingdom Metazoa; phylum Chordata; class Mammalia; order Artiodactyla; family Bovidae; genus Oryx; species Oryx dammah. Next base: position 1,062,262 of record NW_024070202.1, read on the forward strand.
CACTGGGATGATCCTGAGGGATAGTATGGGGAGGGAGGTGGGAGGGGGTTTCAGGGTGGGGAACAGATGTATGCCCATGGCTGATTCATGTCAACGTATGGCAAAACCCACTACAATATTGTAAAGTAACTAACCTCTAATTAAAATAAATAAAATGATTTTAAAAATACATAGTGCTGGAGCAACTAGCTATTGTTATTCACTCACCCAGTCCTGTCTGACTCTTTGCGACCTCATGACTGCAGCACACCAGGCTGCCCTGTCTGTCACCATCTCCTGAAGTTTGCCTAAGTTCATGTCCATTGCATCAGTGATGCCATCCAGCCATCTCAATCTCTGATGCCTTCTTATCCTTCTGCCCTCAATCTTTCCCAGCATCAGTGACTTTTCCAATGAGTCAGCTGTTAACATCAGATGACCAAAGTACTTTCAGCATCAGTCCTTCCAATGAGTATTCAGGGTCGATTTCCCTTAAGATTGACTGGTTTGATCTCCTTGCTGCCCAAGGGACTCAGGAGTCTTCTCTAGCACCACAGTTCAAAGGCATCTGCTCTTTGGTGCTCTGCTTTCTTTACGGTCCAGCTCTCACAACTGTATGTGACCACTGGGAAGACCATAGCCTTGACTATACGGACCTTTGTAGGCAATGTTTCTGCTTTTCAACACACCATCTAGGTTTGTCATAGCTTTCCTGAAAAGAAGCAAATGTCTTCTGATTTCATGGCTGCAGTCATTATCTGCAGTGATTTTAGAGCTGAAGAAGAGGAAATCTGTCACTACTTCTACCTTTTCAACTTCTATTTGACATGAAGTATGGGGCCAGATGCCATGGTCTTAGTTTTTTTTTTTTTTTTTTTAATATTTAGTTTTAAACGGGCTCTTTCACCTTCCTCCTTCACCCTCATCAAGGTGCTTTTTAGTTCTTCTTCACTTTCTGTGATTAGAGTGGTATCATTTGCATATCCAAGGTTGCTGATATATTTCTCCTGTCTATCTTGATTCCAGCTTGTGACTCATTCATCCTGGTGTTTCTCATGATGTGCTCATCATATAGATTAAACAAAGAGGGTGACAGTAGACATCTCTGTCATACTCCTTTCTAAATCTTGAACCAATCAGTTGTTCCATATAGGGTTCTAACTGTTGCTTCTTGACCCTCATACAGGTTTCTCAGAAGGCAGGTAAGATGGTCTGGTATTCCAGTCTCTTTAAGAGTTTTCCATATTTTATTATGATCCACACAGTCAAAGGCTTTGGTGTAGTCAATGAAACAGAGATAGATTTTTGTTTGTTTGTTTGTTTTTTGAAATCCTTAGCTTTCTCTATGGTCCAGTGAATGTTGGCAATTTTATCTCTGATCCCTCTTCCTTTTCTAAGTCCAGTTTGGACATCTGGAAGTTCTTGGTTTGCATAATGCTGAAGCCTAGCATGTAAGATTTTAAGCATGACATTACTAGCATGGGAGATGAGTGAAACTGTCTGATGGTTAGCACATTCTTTAGTACTATGCTTCTTGGGAACTGGGATAAAGATTGACATTTTCCAGTCCTGTGGCCACTGCTGGGTCTTCCAGATTTGCTGATATATTGAATGCAACATCATCTTTTAGGGTTTTGAATAGTTCTGGAATTTGTCAAATCCCCTAGCTTTATTAATAGCAGTGCTTCCTAAGGCCCACTTGACTTCACTCTCCAGAATGTCTGGCTCTGGGTGGCTGTCCACACCATCATAGTCATTTGGTTCACCTGGATCTTTATATATATATATATAATTCTTCCACGTATCCTTTCTATCTCTTCTTGATCACCTTTGTGTCTGTTAGGTAGGTCTCTACCATTTATGTCCTTTATTGTGCCTATCTTTGGAAATGGCAACCCACTCCAGTACTCTTGCCTGAAAAATCCCATGGACAGAGAGTCTCATGGGCTATAGTCCATGGAGTTGCAGAGTTGGACTCTATTGAACATAAACACTGGAATAACACTAGGGAAATAAGAAAGTAGCAGTTTTATTATTCAGGCCTATAAATGGTAAGTCTTCATCTGAATAGGTGGGATATGTCCCCAGCTCCATGCTGGCACTTATTTTAAATTCAAAACTCCCAAGAGAGGTCCAGATACACTAAAAATTCCCTCTTACTTGCAAATCTTCTCTGCTCAGGCTCCAAATTCACAAGTTATGCCCACTCTCCTCAAAAGGCAGCAACTTCAGTCTCAATAGATCAATGACAGTGCAAGCCCAATATCCAAATGAGGCTATTACAAAAGTCAAAGACTGTTACATTACACTCATTTTCTACAGTAAAATTAACATGCCATGTGAAATTTATTTCCATAGTGCTTCTCAAATCTGTAAACATGTCTCCCTTATCTGACATCCAAGACCTTTATGTCCTGGATGACTCCAGCAGCCCCCTGACTTGCCTCCCTCCACACTGCAGCCATAGTGATAGGAATCTGAGGTCTCCATTCTCTGCTTTTATCTCTACTGTCTCTTCTTTTCAAATAGGAAAGGAGTTCAGGTTCCTTACTGTGACTTTCCTCAATGAGTGGCGCCTCTCGTTGCTCCAGCTTCTTCCCTTGGAAGGCCTTATTTTGACTGTTTCCCTATGCACGGCGTTACCAGGTGGAGCTAGTGGTAAAGAACCCGCCAATGAGGGAGACATAAGAGACGCAGGTTGGATTCCTGGGTTGGGAAGATCTCCTTGAGAAGTGCATGGCAACCCATTCCAGTGTTCTTGCCTGGAGAATCCCCCTGGAGAGAGGAGCCTGGTGGGTCACAAAGAGTCGTACATGACTGAGCAACTTGGCACTTGTGCAAAATGTTCCCTTGACATCTCCAATTTTCCTGAAGAGACCTCCAGTCTTTCTCTTTCTGCTGTTTTCTTCTAGTTTATACACTGTTCATTGAAGAAGGCCTTTTTGTCTGTCTGTGCTGTTCTTTGAAAATCTGTGTTTAGTTGGATATACTTTTCCCTTTCTCCCTTGTTTTTCACTTCTCTTCTTCCTTTAGATATTTGTAAGGTCTCTTCATATACCCACTTTGCCTTCTTACTTTTCTTTTTCTTTGGGATGGAATGGAGCAACTGGACATGTAAGCTGAAAAAGAAAAAAGTTATTAAATTGAAAAGATGATCTATAAATGACCTTAAATCTCATAGCTCAGTGCAATGACTGATCATATTTTGGTTTATATGATTCCAGTATTAATTATGTGTGTGTATTTGTGTATGTTGTTTTTAATGTAGCATAGTCATTATAAATAAAGAACCTGAAACTGAGCACTTTGTTTTAGATCTTGACTGTGTGGTGTACTCTCTCTGGGACACCGAGTAACTTACATGTTACTTAAACTCTTTGATCCTGGGATTCCTTATCCAGAAACTGGGAAAAAATGCCTACTTCATATGTTTATGAGAATGAACATATGTAAATATGTAAATATCTTAACATATGTAAATATCTTAGAAATGTGCTTGGCACATTGTGAATACTGATGATATTAGTTATCATCATTGCATTTTTCATAAAATTTCATGTCTTGATATTTTTTTCAATAACTTTTCCATGATACTACTGCTAAGTCACTTCAGTCGTGTCTGACTCTGTGTGACTCCATAGACAGCAGCCTACCAGGCTACTCCATCCCTGTGGTTCTGCAGGCAATAACACTGGAGTGGGTTGACATTTCCTTCTCCACAAATCCTTAAATGTCCTTTTATATATCAAAATACTATTTTGATTATGTTTCAGTTCAACAAATATAAAGATTATTTTTCCCATATTTGTGTTCATTTGTTTTAGAGTAGACTGTTAGCAACAGTTACAAACAATCTGAGACTTTATAACATTAATTTTTAAAATATCTGTGACTGGTATCTGATTGATTTTTGTGATCAATATGAACTGTCTCTAATAAAGTCCACTGTTTTCAGTTCATTTTTATTTTAATCTTTGTACACACGAGGTTTTCACCTTTTGCAAAATGTGAACTGAGTTCTCTCAAGGGCTAAGATTTGTTCTTGCATACTGACTTCCCCAGTGGCTCAGACGGTAAAGTGTCGGCCTATAATGTGGGCGACCCAGGTTCGATCCCTGGTTGGGAAGATCTTCTGGAGAAGAAAATGGCAACCGACTCCAGTACTCTTGCCTGGAAGATCCCACAGGCAGGGGACATGGTAATCTACGGTCCGTGGGGCTGCAAAGAGTTGGACACTACTCAGCGACTTCACTTTTACTGAGATTGATCTTAGCCCTTAAGAAATCCACCCTGGTCCTTCCCATCTCAGTTCCTGGAAAGGAAATGACTTTGCATTGATGTCCAGGGATTGATCTAGTGTGATTCTGCTGGATTGAAATGGGATCATCTTTCCTTGCCACTTGGCTTGTTTATTGATACAGAAGAGATGGTGGCAGAGATGAAAACCCACAGTTCCCAGACTGTAACTGTTGACATTAAGGATAAAAAACCAGTAGAAAGAGCAAAATGTGTTCACCGGGGAATCAGGACAAGCAAGCTTTTATGAACCAAAGGCAAGTCCAAATGAGCTCAGGGTTACAGCAGCATGTGGCAGCTTGAAGTCAGATCTTAATTTACTGCCTGGAAATTGAACCTGGGCTGTCTGGGTAAAAACCAGGAATCCTAACCATAAGACCACCAGGGGCTTGTGGCTAGAAGCAGATCCCTTGCTCTAGACTTCTCTGAAAACAAGAGTTTTACAAGAAGACTGAAATAGTAAAATAGGTACAGAATTTATGAGAAGCCAGCACATATGAGAGAACACACAGAGAAGTAGTTTATTTAAGACAGAAGACAAGCAGAACTACCCATCCAGACAAGAGTGTACATCCTCTAATGAGGAGCCCTAAAAGGGTGGTTTAAATTGCTTATATGGGAGCATCTTCTGGGCCTTTTTTTCCTTTGGCCAATCATCCTTCTTCATTTCCCATATTTTATCTGACCCAGGGCCCTTCTGATATGCATGTGTATCCTTTAGCTAAGATGGATTCCAGTGGGAAGGTCTCTAGGAGATTAACAGCGTATAGTGTGGGGTAGTACTCTCTCCCTTTCTCACTCCTGAGAAACCTTTCTGCAAGTGTTTATTCAAGGAGGTTTCCTTGACCTCAAGAATTATAGATATGTTCATCTTGTCTTTTACTCCAGCAGGACTCAGATCCTCTCTGCTTCTGCTATTTTTCCTTGAAATATGAGAGAGAGACAAGCTCCAATTTGCTCAGCCTGACAAATTCCAGCTGATCAGCCCAGGGGCCCACCTATCTCCTATGTCACAAAGAGACAAAAGGAAAGTCAATGCTTATTAGGTTTTAGGAGGAACCCGGGGAGAGTTGCTTTCGATAAAAGTTCACTGGAGGAGAATGAGTTCAAGGTTGGGTCAGTTTCTCCTTGGTTGCAAGGGTGGCTAGTGCACTATTGCTGGGGCAGGGAGGGCCCTTCCTTCCTTTTCTTAAAAGTAGATGAATTTCCCGTGTGAAAAATATCCTCCTTGTAGCAGATCAAAAAGTAAATTCTTACCAACAGGGACAAGAACTTGAGAAGAGAATTCTACACAAAGAATTCTACACAAACATACTTTCTTACTTTTGTCATTTTTGCTTGGTTATGCAGGCTGCATGGTTGTACCTGCATGAGAGTCCTCTTTGGGGCCTCCTCAAATGCTCAGCAGTGTCCGACTCTGGCCTCCTGACTCCATTTTAAATGAAGTTTTCTCTGATTATTTTCACTAGGACTTCTGAACTCTCTCCATCTTGTCCTGACAGAGTCCTTTGGCTCAGGGAGCAGATTCTCTAATCACCTCACAGCAGCCACCACTCAGCGGAGGACCTACCTACCACATCTGCTCATGGCTCAGCTGTCACATCTACAAGGGAGCATGGAACATTGGGGCTTGCTCTGTGAGTGTGGTGGACCTTTGAGGGCACTTCTAAATCCAGCTTTGTTGATGTTTTGGTTAATGTGAAATCCTCACAATTCTGGCACTACACTAACGGCCACCCTCAGTCTTTAAAAATGGAATTTGTTTCCACCACTCTTCACTGGCACTATTTGGGAACTTTCTGAATGCTTCCCTAGTGGCTTAGGCTGTAAAGAATCTGCCTGCAGTGCAGGAGACCTGGGTTTGATCCCTGGGTCTGAAAGATCCCCCTGGAGAAGGGACTGGCCACCCAGTCCATTATTCTTTCCTGGAGAATTCCATGGAGAGAGATGCCTGGTGGGTTACAGTCCATGGGGTCGCAAAGAGTCGGACACAACTGAGTGAAAAACACACAAACATGGTGACTGCAGTATAATGTAGGCATAGCTGATTTTCTTACTCAAAATCCTAAGGCATTGTGCCCTTAGAAAATTGTTTCTAAGAATTCTTAATCGCTTTTTTTTTTTTCTTGCAAATCTGGTACTTCTTTCAAAATCTTAAAGGATACTGGAAATTGGGAAAACATGAATCAGACATCAGTTTAAACCAAACCTTGATTCAGTGAATAGTGGGGACCTGTGTGATCATTTAGCTCATATTTTTGAGTCATAGTTGGAAAATGCATTAGGTCCAAACAACCTTCACTATTTGTCATGGGTAACATAAGTAGTAAGAGATCAAATCTGGTATTTTAAATCCCAGTGTTCTTCAGCTGTCTTCCGTGTGCAGATAATAAAATGACACTTTTAATTTTTTATTAGCACTTCAGAAATTTCTTCACATACATTATCTTACTTTCTTCTTGCAGGCACCACATGAGATAGTCAGCACAGGACTCATAATTCTCACTGACAGATGAGGAAATTGGGGACCAGGGAGGTTAAGTGGCTCATCATGGGCATGCTACTTCTCTGGTAGAAGGCATCATTTTTGTTGAAAGGAACATGAATAAGAGAAATGACGCCAGTTTTGGAAGCAAAGTGTCTTAGAGTCCTGTCTTTTCCCATCTGCACAATCTTGTCTTCATTATTTAAATTATCTGAAGTCTGTGTCTTTCACAGAGATACCTATTAATGAAATGAAACACACTAAGTAACAATAACACCTTACATACTAACAAGCTTAAGATAATGAATGTGATGAGCATAAAATGGAGAAGGCAAGCCAACAAATAGGGAACAGTGAAAAGATGTGGGATAAAATTGCTGAAAACCGAGTGAAAATTTATTTTATTATGATTATTTTTATATTTACGTTTACTTTGTTGGAACACTTCTCTGGGCATGTAATTCATCACAGACCTAGAGTATTTTTAGTTGTGAAGAACATGCAGACTATAATCATGGATGTATAATATGTTCCCGTAGCACCTACCACTTCTAGAAAAGAACAGGATGGGTAGGTGTCATTTGGAGAAAGATACTTTAGAAATGAGAGGGTAATAGGCAGGAAGGCTAGGGGTCTCCAAACGGAGAAAATAGCCTGCAAGTGTCATACATTTTTATCTATCTTCAGTGGCTGGAGGAAACAAACTAGCTATAGTTTTTCCTTCTCAATTCAAATTTTAAAAGGAGTTTTCTATGAAAATACTGTGTTGCTATAATGACACCTAGTTTAACCTGAAATTAACTATTCTCAAACCTTGAGTTAACTGATGCATTTTTCTTACAGAAGTGTTTGTCTCAAGCTATGTTAATGTACTATGCATTTACCCCAAATTCTGTCAAGTCGGTTCCGCCTAATGGCTCAGAACCTACTTGACAAACCAGTGTGTGTTTCAGATAGTTTTGCCATAATCTACGTAAATGAAACTATTTGTATGGTAATCTGCCCTTCTACAAGATTCAAGTCAATCGTTTTATGGCCAGGGACGAATCATCTGGTGCCAAGATTATCCCAAAATGCATCTTATAGATGAGGGGCCTGGTGCCATTCTGAGTTTTAAGACATTCCTTTCTTTCATTAACAGACTGCTAGTGACTACATAACATCCAGCTGAAGACTAGCAGGGGGGTACTCTTTCTGCCCCCTTCTGATGCCTATGTCAGAATCTTTCTCTTTGTCCTTTATACTTTAATAAAACTTTATTACACAAAAGCTCTGAGCAATCAAGCCTCGTCTCTGGCCCCGGGTTGAATTCTTCTCCTCTGGAGACCAAGAATCCCGGCGTCTTTTTGTTCAGCAACAACCTTTTAGAAATAGGGCGAGATCTGTACCCCTGTGTCAGGTGAGTGCATGCTCCTTGATGCTTTGTCTCATCACAACAATGATTTGGAGTGATGGACATTAAAGCCCCTCTCAGCGTGTCACAGCTCTTGGGTCTTGGACAGACCGTGTTATAGCTCTCAGGTCTCGAATGGACCATGTTATAGCTCTTAGGCAAATCAGTGTTATAGCTCAGTGTTACAGCTCTATTTTATTTAGAAGATTTCAGGGGGATCCATCCTTGAAGAAGAGAAGAGAGTGGAGGAGCCCTCCAGTGCATGACCACACATGGGAGAGAGAGAGAGACAGAGAGTTCTTGGCCCCTTCTTTCATATGTTTTCTTCCCCCTGGCCCTGCCCTAAGCAAATTGGGCTCAGCCAGCAGTCCTGTTCTACCTGAAGTCCTCAGGACCCTTCTTTGACCTTCCTTTGTTCTATTTTCACAGGATTTCCCCTTCCTTGTCTTTTCAGTTCAGTTCAGTTCAGTTCAGTCGCTCAGTCGTGTCCGACTCTGCGAGCCCATGAATTGCAGCACGCCAGGCCTCCCTGTCCATCACCAACTCCTGCAGTCCACCCAAACTCATGTCCATTGAGTCGGTGATGCCATCCAGCCATCTCATCCTCTGTCGTCCCCTTCTCCTCCTGCCCCCAATCTCTCCCAGCATCAGAGTCTTTTCCAATGAGTCAACTCTTTGCATGAGGTGGCCAAAGTACTGGAGCTTCAGCTTTAGCATCATTCTTTCCAAGGAAATCCCAGGACTGATCTCCTTTAGAATCATGGGCTGGTGGGATCTCCTTGCAGTCCAAGGGACTCTCAAGAGTCTTCTCCAACACCACAGTTCAAAAGCATCAATTCTTTAGCGCTCAGCTTTCTTCACGGTTCAGCTTTCACATCCATACATGACTACTGGAAAAACCATAGCCTTGACTAGACGGACCTTTGTTGGCAAAGTAATCTCTCCGCTTTTGAATATGGTATCTAAGCTGGTCATAACTTTCCTTCCAAGGAACAAGCGTCTTTTAATTTTATGGCTGCAATCACCATCTGCAGTGATTTTGGAGCCCCCCAAAATAAAGTCTGACACTGTTTCCACTGTTTCCCCTGTTTCCCCATTGATTTCCCATGAAGTGATGGGACAAGATGCCATGATCTTCTTTTTCTGAATGTTGAGCTTTAAGCTAACTTTTTCCCTCTCCTCTTTCACTTTCATCAAGAGGTTTTTAATTCCTCTTCACATCCTGACATATGGGTGGTGTTATCTGCATATCTGAGGTTATTGATATTTCTCCCAGCAATCTTGATTCCAGCTTGTGCTTCTTCCAGCCCAGCGTTGCTCATGATGTACTCTGCATATAAGTTAAATAGGCAGGGTGACAATATACAGCCTTGATGTAGTCCTTTTCCTATTTGGAACCAGTCTGTTTTTCCGTGTCCAGTTCTAACTGTTGCTTCCTGACCTGCATATAGTTTTCTCAAGAGGCAGGTCAGGTGGTCTGGTATTCCCATCTCTTTATAATTTTCCAGTTTATTGTAATCCACCACCATTTTGGACTACTTTTCCCTAATCTAACTATCTAACACCTGAGACTTGAGGGATGTGTTTGTGTATTGCAGTGTATTGGGGTGTGGTCAGTATAATTTTGGCTGGACCGGATGCTATCTGGGAAAAATCACTGTGGGGTAGGACTGATATGGTAGACTGAATCCAGGTCTTAGAGACTTCCAACTGCTTGTTTACATAATTTATGCTCCATTAGCAAACAAGTGATAGTGAAAAGTTTTGAAGAAATTCATTTGCAATCATTGGATGCAGTCACTTGTTTCCAACTGGATTTAACAAACTGATATTTTAAAATCATAAAAACTTTGCTGGTTCTCCAGTGGTTAAGACTCCATGGACCCAGTGGAGGGGCCCCAGGTTAGATCCCTGGTCCAAGAAGTAGAGATTGCATGTTGCAACTAAGACCTGGTGCAGCCAAATAAATTAAATTAAAAATTAATAACATTAAAAATTATATACAATATATTATTTGCATATAATTATGATTGTGTATTCCTTCATTTTTTCCATGTTTACAATAAGTATGTAGGAATTATAAAAATATACAGGCTAATGCCTTATAGCAATAGTTCATGAAACTATTTAAATTTTATGTAATCTTCAGTATATTGTTTTTGAGATTGAATCCAGGTACTGCATTTCAGATTCCTTTGTTGACCATGATGGCTACTCCATTTCTTCTAAGGGATTCCTGCCCACAGTAGTAGATATAATGGTCATCTGAGTTAAATTCACACATTCCAGTCCATCTTAGTTCGCTGATTCCTAGAATGTCAACATTCACTCTTGCCATCTCCTTTTTGACCACTTCCAACTTGCCTTGATTCATGGACCTAACATTCCAGGTTCCTATGCAACATTGCTCTTTATAGCATTGGACCTTGTTTCTATCACCAGTCACATCCACAACTGGGTGTTGTTTTTGTTTTGATTCCATCCCTTCATTCTCTCTGGAGTCATTTCTCCACTCATCTCCAATAGCATATTGGGCACCTACAGACCTGGGGAGTTCATCTTTCAGTGTCCGACCTTTTTGCTTTTTCATACTGTTCATGGGTTTCTCAAGGCAAGAATACTGAAGTGGTTTGCCATTCCCTTGCCGGATGACATTCTGTCAGACCTCTCCACCATTACCCATCCGTGTTGGGTGACCCACATGGTATGGCTTAGTTTCATTGATTCTACAAGTTGTGGTCCATGTGATCAGATTGGCTAGATGTCTGTGATTGTGGTTTCAGTCTGTCTGCCCTCTGATGTTCTCTCTCAATGCCTACCATCTTAGTTGGGTTTCTCTTACCTTGGACTTGGGGTGTCTCTTCATGGAAGTTCCTTACCTTGGATGTGGGGCATCTCCTCATGGCTGCTGCTACTGACTTTGGATGTGGGGTAGCTCCTCTCAGCTACCACCCGTAAACTTGGAGATGGGGCAGCTTACCTTGGCTGCTGCCCCTGCCCTTGGACGTGGGAAAAACACTAGGCTGGATGAAGCACAAGCTGGAATCAAGATTGCTGGGAGAAATATCAATCGCCTCAGATATGCAGTTGACACCACCCTTATGGCAGAAAGTGAAAAAGAACTAAAGAGCCTCTTGATGAAAGTGAAAGAAGAGAGTGAAAAAGTTGGCTTAAAGCTCAACATTCAGAAAAAGAAGATAATGGCATCTGGTCCCATCATTTCATGGCAGATAGATGGGGAAACAGTGGAAACAGTGTCAGACTTTATTTTTGGGAGCTCCAAAATCACTGCAGATTGTGACTGCAGCCATGAAGTTAAAAGACGCTTACTCCTTGGAGGGAAAGTTATAACCGACCTAGACAGCATATTGAAAAGCAGAGACATTATCTTGTCAACAAAGTTTTGTCTAGACAAGGCTATGGTTTTTCCTGTGGTCATGTATGGATGTGAGAGTTGAACTATAAAGAAAGCTGAGTACCAAAGAATTGATGCTTTTGAACTGTGATGTTGGAGAAGACTCCTGAGAGTCCCTTGGACTGCAAGGAGATCCAACCAGTCCATCATAAAGGAGATCAGTCCTGGGTTTTCATTGGAAGGACTGATGTTGAAGCTGAAACTCCAATACTTTGGCCACCTGATGTGAAGAGCTGACTCACTGGAAAAGATTCTGATGCTGGGAAAGATTGTGGGTGAGAGGAGAAGCGGATGACAGAGGATGAGATGGCTGGATGGCATCACCGACTCAATGGACCTGAGTTTGAGTGAACTCCGGGAGATGGTGACAGAAAGGAAGGCCTGGCGTGCTACAATTCACGGGGTCTCAAAGAATCGGACACGACTGAGCGACTGAACTGAACTGAATGATGCTTGAAGTTTCTGGGCTGTCAAAAGGCTGGTGTTAAAATACTCAGAGCCTATCAAGTTTAGAGAATAAATTCAAGCATTTGCATTAACGACCTCATCAATGCATCTTCATTGTTTACTTTTCCTGTCTTTCTTTTCTCTTCATTTACATGCAAACATTGCATTTTTACTGCAGGCGAGAAGAGAAGATACAAATATTAAGGATACAGAATATACCTCATGGGACTTTATGCAATGTGCTACTAGTTTCTCCCTGAAGATCTAAGAGTCACATTTCAAACCTTTGCATTTGGGATGCAAGCAGAATAAAATTCTAATAGCAAAGGAATTCCTAACTGTATGATGTGGAAATACATACAGTGCTGTGCTTTAAGGGCTCATTGCCTGCATTATAGTTTTCTTTGCTTAATTATCATCACCATAAAATTTTTTGGTAGTGCAAGGTTTTAATGTATATTTTGCATCTTGCTGTGTGAAGCTTTAATTGTTTGGCTTGATTTTTTGTAGATGATACTAATCTCATGATTTAGTAACACTGGCATGTGATTTTAAAGACAAATAGTTGTGAAATCATTGTTACAATCCTATCACAATCTTTGAGTTCAATCCAGCTGAGCAAGTCTGTAGTCAGAGTATCTTGATTTTTTTTTTTTTTTTGAAACACAGTAAAGTGTGTAGTCATATTTTGAAGCATCTGGGTCAAATTTTTCTTTTAAAGTAATACATTGCAGTTTTTAGGAAAAAAATATTAGGTTTACAGAAAATTCAGCAGATGGTACAGAGAGATAAGATACACTTTTTTCTTTTACTCCCACTGTTTCTCCTATTATTAACATCTTCCATTAGCATGGTATATTTGTAACAACTGGCAGACTAATATTACTTACATTAGTATTAACTGATACATTAGTATTAACTGAAGTTGAAAGTTTAATAGTAGAGATCACTTTTGTATTGGACAGTTAGTTCTATAGACTTTAAAAAATGCACTATATCACTTAACCAGCAGTAGGGTATAATACAGAATAGCTTCACTGCACTTCCACCCCTGTACTTTCATCCATCTTCTTTCCTTTTTCCCACTAAGTTCCTGGCAATCACTGATTGTTTACTGTCTTCATAGTTTTGCCTTTCTGGATGTCATGTAGTTGGAATCACGCAGTATGCCAGTCTTTTCTTTCACTTAGAAATATGCATTTAAGGTTTCTCTGCATCTTTTCATGGCTTGACTACAAATTTCTTTTTATCACTGAATTACAGCTCATTCCATGAATATTGTCACAGTTCTTTAGCCATTCACTTTTCAAAGGACATCTTGGTCACTGCCAGTTTTTGACAATTATAAATAAAGCTGCTGTAAACATTTATGTGTAGGTTTTCATGGAGACATAAGGTTTCAACTCATCTGGGTAAATACTTAGGAGTGTAATTGCCGAATTACAATGTAAGACTATATTTAACTATGCAAGAAACTGTCACACTGTCTTCCAAAGTGGCTGAAACCATTTTGTATTTCCACAAGCAATGAATGAGTTTCTTTTGTTCCACATCCTCACTAGAATTTGGTATAGTTTTAATCAAAATTTTGAATATATAATTAAAATTTTGAATTTTAACTCAATAGGTGTATAGTGGTATCTCATTTCATTTTGAATTTCTTAATAACTTATAATATTGAGCACATTTTCATATGCTTAGTTTCAATCAGTATATTTTTCTTCAGTAAGGTGTCTACTCAGATCTTTTGTATATTTTTAAAATGGGTTACCTGTTTTCTTATTATTGTCTTAAGCATTTAATGTATATTTTGGATACAAGTCCTTTATCAGACATGTGTTTTATAAGTATTTTTTCCTAGCCTATGGTTTATCTTTATACTATTAAAAAATATTTCACAAATGTTTTTAATTTTAGTAAAATATGACATCAATTTTCCTCTCATAGAGTGTTTTGTATTATATCTAAAAATTCTCCACTAAATCATCTAGATTTTATATTTTTCTATGAGTTTTATAGTTTTATGTTTCACAGTCAGCTCTTTCATTTAGATGCACCTTGAGTTAATTTTTGTGAAAGGTGTTAAGACCAGTGCCAGTATTTATTGTTCTTCAGGTGCTGTCCAGTTTCATTTATTAAAAAGACTACCCTTTCTCCATTGAACTGTCGCTGTTTTTTTGTCAAAGATCATTGACTGTATTTGTGTGCATCTATTTTTAGCCCTCTGTTCTGCTCCATTGGTTTACTTGTCCATTCTTTTGCCAACACCACCCTGCCTGGGTGACGGCAGCTCTATAGTAAGTCCTGAAGCCAGGCAGTGTCGGGCCTGCTACCTTGTTCTTCTTAAGTACATGTTGACTTGAGTCACCCTTTTTGTCATTTTTATTCTACTTCCCTAGATGTAGGTTTACCACGTATCAGAAATAAACCTGATGTTGACACAGCAGAAATGGAAATCCGAACCATCTCATGATATGACTTTTTCATAAAAGATAACAATAGAAAGATATATTTACTTTTTATCTACTATGTGCCAGGACCTGAGCAAATCACTTTTGGAAACTTGTGTAAAAACAGGCTAAAGAGGACTGTCTACAAACTGTTCACTGTCAGACAAGTGCCTAGTAGTTGGGCAAGTAGGGTTATATGCACACTTTGAGATCTGTCACAAGCTCAGACTTTAAGCTAAAAGCAGCTTTTCTGACCAAAAGTTTTCAAAGCCTATATCTTCCGGCAACAAAAGTGACTATATTAAAATTAATGATGATGAGATAATTTAGGTAAGAAAGAAACATTTCCACAACAAATTTAACATTTAAAGATGTCTTAAAGTCCTAAAAGCTTCTGGGGAAAAAGCAGCTGACCAACCCAGAGATAAGATTTGTTCTGGCTTTGAACATTTTCTCCAAAATACTATATGCCAACAATCATTTGGGAAATATGTCTACAAAGTACTGAGTCAATAGAAAGAGTATGTAATATTTATATTTCTCCCATGTTTGCATAGCTTTATAAAAAGTCTTCTCTTATAACTTCAATTTCCTCTACATCACTTGTTTTATTCTTTAGAGAAAGACAAATATTGTATGACATCGCTATCTGTGGAAACTAAAAATATGGTAAAAATAAACATATTTACAAAACAGAAATACAGTCACAGACATATAAAACAAACTTATGGTTACCAAAGGGAAAACGGTGGGGCATAAACTGGGAATTGGGATTGACACATACATAGTACTATATACAAAATAGAAAACTAATACAAATCTACTGTTATAGCTCAGGGAACTCTACTCAATATTCTTTAATAGCCTATATGGGAAAATAGTCTAAAAAAGAGTGAATACATGTATGTGCATAACTGACTCACTTTGCTGCACAGCAGAAACTAACACAACACTGTAAATCAACTAAACTCCAATAAAGTTAATTTTAAAATATTTTTTCTTTGTTCAATAGTTATTCGTGTCATTATCCAATTTTCTAACTGGGTATTCTTGCCTTTCTTCCATATATATGATCTGCATAAATATTAAGGATACAATCATCCTGTTTTTTGTGTTTTTTTTTTTTTTTGGTCTGTTTTTCTTTCCAAATTGTTACTTTTCAAAAGTTATATAACAGAAATTTTATATTTCTATGTATTTTATCTATTGATTACTTTCCTGTATAATTGCTTATTTATGTTCCTTTATGCTTAACTTTTTCACCAGTTTTTCTTTTTTCCTATATGATTGTCTAATCCACAATTTAATTGTCTAATATTCACTAATTCATGGTGAACAGTGAATATGCAACCACCTTTCAATAAAATTGTGATTACTGATTAAATAATTTCACTTTCCCAGTTGCTTGTTCATATTGCCTTTATCATGTATTATTTTTTATACACACTTGAGTACTTTCTGGAACATTCATTATGTTCCACTTATCTTTCTGTCAATATTTGGACCCAGACCACATTATTTTAATTATTATGCTTTCATTATCTGGGAGGTTAATTCTCCATTCATTACTCTTTAAATATTTTATTTGGCTACTTTTTCTCATTCCTTCTCCAAGATTAAGCTTAAAATAATTTTCCACTATGTTTTCCTATCTGGCATAGAGCAAAGTACATGTTGTCTAAGTATATTAACATGTATCTAGTATGGTTAACCAGGAGCCTTAAGCTCAGAAAGTTCAGTCGGTAGAGTATCACGTTTAATCCGAGGGTCCAGGGTTCATGTCTCTGTTTGGGTGCTCTGGTTTTGGGGCTTCTCTAGTGACTCAGATGGTAAAGAATCTGCCTGAAATGCAGGAGACCCAGGTTCAATCCCTGGGTCAGGAAGATCCACTGGAGAAGGGAAATGGCAACCCACTCCAGTATTCTAGCCTGAAGGACCCTAGCAGATGACAGTCTATGGGGTCACAAAGAGTCAGACATGACTGAGCAACTAGTCACGCACTAGCCCTAAAATATATCAGTATACCCTCTTATGCTTTTTCATCAGATAACTATTTGCCTGCAAATTATGTATAGTATTCATTCCATTTTTTGTTTCTTATTTTTGTATCATCAAAAATTATACAAAATTAGCTATTCAAGTTCACAATTTTTTTTTAACAATTTTGAACTTTATCAAATATTTATCATCTGTAGAGGTGATCATTATTTTATTAGATATACTATAATCTTATATTATATTGCCTTATTTCATCTTATATTAACACATACTCTTGGGTTCAGTGAAAGGGGCTTCCACACACAAAGACGGTTCTGGCTGCCACTCTGCCAAGGGCCCAACTTGCCTATAGTAGAAACCAGTGTTGAACCTCTGATATGGCACCATTCCCAGGAAAACCTAAACAGTAGTAGGCTGACTACACTGGATTATTTCCATTAAAGAAAGGATACATTTATTCTGTGTAGAATAAACAACCCATTCTGTGCATGGATTTTCTTCCTTTGGCACTATCATCCCAAGACTGACTTTGATTAAGGAATCATTCCACAGCAGAAGTGTCCCAAAGGATATACACCCATAGAATTCACTGCTGTGACTACATACATCATCACCAAGAAACAACATAATTAGACAAAGACAGGGTCTATTGAAGACTCAGTTATACCCTGGTTGGTATCAATGGGTGCGTGCTCAGTAGCTCAGTCATGTTGGACTCTTTGTGATCCCATGGACTGTAGTGCACAAGGCTCCTCTGTCAATGGAATTATCCAGGCAAGAATACTGGAGTGGGTTGCCATTTCCTCCTCCAGGGGATCTTCCTGACTTAGGTACCGAACCCATGTCTCTTGTATCTCCTGAACTGGCAGGTGGAGTGTTTACCACTGAGCCACCTGGGAAACCCAGTAGGTATCAATACCCAGGAAAATAATGTACAGTTTGAATCAACATCTGATCAGTTCAGTTCAGTTCAGTCACTCAGTTGTGTCTGACTATTTGTGACCCCATGAATCACAACACGTCAGGCCTCCCTGTCCATCACCATCTCCCGGAATTCACTCAAACTCACGTCCATCGAGTCAGTAATGCCATCCAGCCATCTCATCCTCTGTCGTCCCCTTTTCCTCCTGCCCACAATCCCTCCCAGCATCAGAGTCTTTTCCAATGAGTCAACTCTTCCCATGAGGTGGCCAAAGTACTGGAGTTTCAGCTTTACCATCAGTCCTTCTAAAGAAATCCCAGGGCTGATCTCCTTTAGAATGGACTGGTTGGATCTCCAAGCAGTCCAAGGGAATCTCAAGAGTCTTCTCCAACACCACAGTTCAAAAGTATCAATTCTTCGGTGCTCAGCTTTCTTCACAGTCCAACTCTCGCATCTGTACATGACCACTGGAAAAACCATAGCCTTGACTAAACGGACCTTTGTTGGCAAAGTAATGTCTCTGCTTTTCAATATGCTGTCTAGGTTGGTCATAACTTTTCTTCCAAGGAGTAATTGTCTTTTAATTTCATGGTTGCAGTTACCATCTGCAGTGATTTTGGAGCCCCAAAAGATAAAGTGTGACACTATTTCCCCATCTATTTCCCATGAAGGGACCAGATGCCATGGGACCAGATGCCATGATCTTCTTTTTCTGAATGTTGAGCTTTAAGCCAACTTTTTCACTCTCCTCTTTTACTCTTCTTCTTTTTTTTTTTTCACTTTTTTTTTCTCCTCTTTCTCTTTTGCAAGAAGGCATCAGAGGGCAGACACACTGAAACCATACTCACAGAAAACTAGTCAATCTAGTCACACTAGGACCACAGCCTTGTCTAACTCAATGAAACTAAGGCATGCCCTGTGGGGCAACCCAAGATGGGCGGGTCATGGTGGAGAGGTCTGACAGAATGTGGTTCACTGGAGAAGGGAATGGCAAGCCACTTCAGTATTCTTGCCTTGAGAACCCCATGAACACTATGAAAAGGCAAAATGATAGGATAATGAAAGAGGAACTCCCCAGGTAAGTAGGTGCCCAATATGCTACTGGAGATCAGTGGAGAAATAACTCCAGAAAGAATAAAGGGATGGAGCCAGAGCAAAAACAATACCCAGCTGTGAATGTGACTGGTGATAGAAGCAAGGCCTGATGCTGTAAAGAGCAATATTGCATAGGAACCTGGAATGTCAGGTCCATGAATCAAGGCAAATTGGAAGTGGTCAAACAGGAGATGGCAAGAGTGAAAGTCAACATTCTAGGAATCAGCAAACTAAAATGGACTGGAATGGGTGAATTTAAATCAGATGACCATTATATCTACTACTGCAGGCAGGAATCCCTTAGAAGAAATGGAGTAGCCATCATGGTCAACAAAAGAGTCTGAAATGCAGTATTTGGATGAAATCTCAAAAATGACAGAATGATCTCTGTTTGTTTCCAAGACAAACCAATATCACAGTAATTCAAGTCTATGCCCCAAGTAGTAAGGCTGAAGAAGCTGAAGTTGAACGGTTCTATGAAGGCCTTTTAGAACTAACACCCCCAAAAATGTCCTTTTCATTATAGGGGACTATAATGCAAAAGTAGGAAGTCAAGAAACACCTGGAGTAACAGGCAAATTTGGCCTTGGAATACGGAATGAAGCAGGGCAAAGGCTAATAGAATTTTTCCAACAGAATGCACTGGTCATAGCGAACACCCTCTTCCAACAACACAAGAGAAGACTCTACACATGGACATCACCAGATGGTCAACACCGAAATCAGATTGATTATATTCTTTGCAGCCAAAGATGGAGAATCTCTATACAGTCAGCAAAAACAAGACTGGGAGCTGACTGTGGCTCAGATCATGAACTCCTTATTGCCAAATTCAGACTTAAATTGAAGAAAGTAGGGAAAACCACTAGACAATTCAGGTATGACCTAAATCAAATCCCTTATGATTATACAGTGGAAGTGAGAAATAGATTTAAGGGACTAGATCTGATAGATAGAGTGCCGGATGAACTATGGACAGAGGTTCATGACATTGTACAGGAAAGAGGGATCAAAACCATCCCCATAGTAAAGAAATGAAAAAAAGCAAAATGGCTGTCTGAGGAAGCCTTACAAATAGCTGTGAAAAGAAGAGAAGTGAAAAGCAAAGGAGAAAAGGAAAGATATAAGCATCTGAACGCAGAAGGATAGCAAGAAGAGATAAGAAAGCCTTCTTCAGCGATCAATGCAAAGAAATAGAGGAAAACAACAGAATTGGAAAGACTAGAGGTCTCTTCAAGAAAATTAGAGATACCAAGGGAACATTTCATGGAACATCTGATACATGGTGATAATTTCCCAAAGCTAGATTATGTGGGTCCAGGAGCCAAGGCTGGAAGTGAGAGTGGCTCTTCATACTCTTATACATAATTACCCACTGACAGAAGTTTTGCTTTCTGTCCTTTTCCACATCTAGGCATTTGGCAATTTTGGTTCTTCAGGGAAGTATGCCTCCATCAGTTGACAGACAGCGCTTTCCTTGAATTGGAGGTTGAGGTTGCCAGTCACCAGTTGGACATACTATAGATTATCGTAGACATATATGTTATAGTCTTGGGTTACTTTTAGTGTCTTACCTTTTGTTATAAGTCTTAACATTTTATTTTCTTCCAGGTTTTTTGAATCTATCAAACTTTCTATATGTTCTTTAAGTTATTTTCACTATATGTTAATTATTTTTGTGTCTATCTTTTTTATTTCTTCTAATCTTTTGTGGTTTATTCAAATAGTAATTTTTACCTTCTTGGGTTGAGGATATAATTCATACAATTTCTTGTTTTATAATAAAACATTTAAGAATATCCATTTTTCTCAAATTCAGATTTAAGTTTACAAAGTATTGGTCTTGTTATCATTTTCTTTTACTTTAGTGAGATTTAGTATTTTCATGTACATTGGCTATTTATATTCCTCTTGAAAAATTTCAAAACAATTTTGAATTGTTTTTATTTGTTTACTGATTTAAGATGAAAAACATGGAGAGAATATTGATTTGGGCATGTCATATAAGTTGAAGTATTTTTTCCCTTATTTATTCTTTTGATTTTGAATTTTTACCTACATAAATTTTGTCTTATAGTGCCCTTAACTTATTATTTCCTCACTTTAATTTGCTTGAAATTTTGTCCAAAGAGTTGATCAGTTGTTCCAAGATTGTTTATAGAACTTTCCCCAGTTGATTAGGAAGGTTGTTATTATCATATACTGTATTCATAATATACGTAAAACATGCATATATATTTGTATTTTATACATATATTTTATTGTCAGGGATCTGCTGTTGGATATTTCAAGTCAAATTTTGTATGTTCTCTAAGTATCTTAAAAGAAGAGAATTTTCTGGAAAAATTATTCAAAGTCAAATTTAAACTTTTTTGTTTATGGGGAACTAATTCTTCAGGACACTATAACATGGGTTGATAGAGTATTGATGACATGTCAGAAATAGAGAAACTAAGGTTGTGACATTTTTATGCAGTTATTTGTACCTTTCAGACCTTCTTAGATATTGTCTTACTTCTGCTTGATGGAGCTATTGTGGTATCCTGGACTTTATAGAAACCACTAAGTCCTGATAGACTGTTTAACTGCTTGTTGTTCCAAATTTATTTAATCTCTACTAGGGAACAGTGGTAAGTGGTTTCTTAAAAGTAGTGACTTGCTGCAGAAAGGATGACTTTCTTACAGAATTCTGATGGCACTAATAATAATTCTCCTAGAAAGATTTTTAGCAGGCCCCAAATAACATCCTGAGACTAATGAGATGCTTTAAACACTGTGGGCCCTACAGGGCTATAAGGGGCAATGGGCAAAGCTACTTCTATCATGGTCTCACCAGGTAAATGGTACACTCTTCCTCTGACTCAAACCTGGTGAACTTTCAGGTTACTGAATAGGTTAACCAGAGCACACCAGACTGTAGAGTGAGTTGTTTTCAAAATCCAAACAGGCCCATGAAACATGAGTTCTTTCTTAGTGTTGGGAGGGACAAAGTATGACAAATGTGTTCTAGCACATTTCAAACAGTGATTCAACTTTACTTATTCTTGAATTTTGTATGAACTTCCTGCTGTATGTATCCCCTTATGTCTTCAATCAATCAAGTATCAATTACGGCTTTAAGATTCACCCATAATGCTGTAGATAGCCCTGGCTGATTTATTTGTTGTCCAGTATATCCTTTTATGGGGCTTCCCAGGTGGTGCAGTGGTAAAGAATCCACTTGCCAGTGCAAGAGACACAAGAGAGGTGGGTTTGATCCCTGGGTCAAGAAGATTCCCTGGAGTAGGAAATGGCAAAGCACTCCAGTATTCTTGCCTGTAAAATTCCATTGACAGAGGAACGTGGCAGTTTACAGTCAGTTGATGGGGTCACAAAGGGTTGGACACGACTGAACACATACCCACTATATCCTTTCATGAACATACCATTTATTTATATATTCTGTTATTAGTGGTCTTTTGTGTTCTTTCCGATTGTGGATCATTAAAATGCTTCTAAGAACAGTCTTGTCTGGTAGATGCATATCAGCTTCCCATTTCCGACTATAAAGGGAAAATATTCAGGGTCATAATTGAGTATAATGTTTGCTACAAAGGTTTTGAAAATACTCATTCCTAGGGTAAGGAAGGGCTTTTTTATTCCTAGTGTGCTGAGAGTTTTAAATGAACAGATGTTGAATTTCATCAAATGCCTTTCTTTCATCTACTGAAATAAATGCATCTTTTCTCTTTTGTTCTGTTACTGCTGCAGCAGGAGCTGCTGTGGTCCACATCAGATGAACCTCAGCACTTCAGTGTAGTCAAGCACATTTCTCATTGTCAGTATTTGCAGTCCTTTTCCTGAAGATTGTGATGAAAGGTGCAGAGGCTGTTCTGCTTGTGCACAAAGCAGGCTTCAAGGGCCTGGAAATGAACCCCATTACCTTCTTTCTCCACTAGGGACAGCCACACTCAACTGATCGCTGGCAGTTCTGATATTTATTTCAGCTTCTCCTTTGCATGAGGGCAACTCTGAGGTGCGTGTCTTATACCTCTTGCTTCATTTCCCCATCGGATTGACCTCTGGTTCCCACAGTGGTAGCTGACTTGATGATACAGCCTGCCTTTCCTTCTTTGTCTTACCTCCTCCTCTTCTAATCATGATTCAAGAGTCCCCCAGACAAATCAATTAGACCTGAATCCTGGTCTTAGTTATGTTTCTGGGGATAGCAATCCAAGACCATTGTTGGCTTTTCCAACTTTGCATTCCTGATATAAGCTATGTTCATTCCGTATGATGTATTATATATTATATACTGATGAATGTTTTTATTCTATGGATGACTTTTGAATCCACATTCATTAGAGCCTGTAATGGCCCTTTCTCTCATTGACACTGTTGGGTTTCCTAGCAAGGTAATGCTTGTCTTATAAAATGAGTTGAGAGCAAGCCATATTTTTCCATTTTACTGAAATACTTTATGGAAGATTGAGATTATTACTTGCATGTTTAAAAGTACACTTGAAGCCATCGTTGCCCTATATTTTTTTTAACAGAGTTTATCTTTCATCCTATACGGTATATTATTAAGGCCTCCAGGGTGTTATTTCTTCCTGAGCTCCAGATCTCATCAACATGCTGGCATTACAGTAGCACAGCCAACAGGATATCTGAGGGGCTGGTGAGGGGGCTAATTGAGGCCCAGACCTGGAGAATCAATGTGACTTTGAGGCAAGACAGTAAAGGAGTATTTTCATCCCTTCCATGTTAAAAAAAAAAAATCCCTTTATTCTAATTGCAGTAAAGTAGAAAATTACTACATTTTTAACTGGAGTTCTGCCAATTTTTTTCCAGTAAGTGCTCAACTTCCCTGGTGGCTCAGACGGTAAAGCGTCTGTCTGCAATGCAGGAGACCTGGGTTCGATCCCTGGGTCAGGAAGATCCCCTGGAGAAGGAAATGGCAATCTACTCCAGTACTATTGCCTGGAAAATCCCATGGACAGAGGAGCCTGGTAGGCTACACTCCATGGGGTAGCAAAGAGTCGGACATGACTGAGCGAGTTCACTTACTTAAGTTCTTAAGTTCTCAAGTTCTCAAGTTCTCTGTCCATCTGGTTCTTTCCTGGAGATCTCACAATCAACCAACTATTCAAAATCGGGTCAGATGGTTCTCATTATCTTCCTGGAGTCACTCCTTATTTTGGTCACTGCACATGCCTTTCCTCTAGTGGTTAAATACCACTGCTCGCATGTCCTCCATCATTCCCTTGATCTCTGCGGACGACTCGGAGTGGATTTCCACGTGTTAGCATGCCACTCTCCAAGGTACTTCTCAGCTTTGAAGAAGGAAATGTCTCCTGGAGGACCACATTAGTTGTAACTAAGAGTGGGGGATATCTCAAATATAGGAAGGGGTTTCTGACAATGATAAACCAGAAAAGAAAAAGACAGGAACCTAAAACAGAGCAGGAAGACCACAGACACAACAGCCTAATCACTCTCCTGTCCCCAACGTGATTCATATCATTTTTTTTCCCTTGGATCACCTCTAACTTCTTATTTTTTTAAAAGCATAATAAGAGTTCACAAACTCAATTTGTTGTTTCATAGTATTTACTGTCATTTAATTAGCTCATCATTTGTATCAAATTTTGGAATAAAGTACACCTGTGATATTGTTTACTTCAAACTTTGTTTTGTAAAATCAATTTAATATTTTATGGCACGTGTTAACAAAACAGAAACAGAACAACACAGAAAATACTAGAGTGCATTTCATTGCATGCACAAAATAGGGATAAATATCGTTTTGTGAAACTTTAGTTTCATTCACATACAGTGAAATGCAATAAAATATTCAATGATTCTTTGGATTTAACACTTTCATATGGTAGACGCTTATATGGTAGACAGCTTATATTTATTTATTTTTAAATTTATATATATTTTTGCCTACTTATTTTTAACATCATATTTGATTGCTATCTTGGTTAGAGAATTCAACAATACATATATGCTATTTTTCTTTGACCTTTGACTATTTCAGAATGATTTTATTCCTTTAACAATGAAAATACAATTTAACTAAGTATAAAATTATTTTGTTAGAATATTTTCACCATTATACTCTTTAATTCATTGTCTTCTGAGATTTGTATTATAGAGAATTCTAAACTTCTATTTTCTAATTTTTTGATCACTTTTTTTTTTTTTTTGGTGCACATGTAGATTTTCCACCTCCCTCTACTGTTTTAAATTACAATATTTAACCAGCAAGTGCCTATGAGTGAGTCTCGTTTCTTTCAATCTGCACTTTCAATTTATATACTCATGCTTTTAATTCAAATAACATTTTTAATTATTGTTATTATCAGTGCTACACAAAAAGCAGACCTGGTCATCTTTCAATCTTTCTGTTTCCTCCTCAAAATCGTCAATTTTAAATTAGCATCAAACTGTTAAGTTCAATTTTGTCATGCTTAATATAACCCTGCAGCTTCTATACAAACGTACAACTTGAGTGACTACTTGAAGGACTGTTTTGTTCCCAAGGAAGTCTTGTTTACAAGCTAAAGTGAAAGTGAAAGTGAAAACGAAGTCGCTCAGTCATGTCAGATTCTTTGCGACCCCGTGGACTGTAGCCCACTAGGCTCCTCCATCCATAGGATTCTCCAGGCAAGAATACTGGAGTGGGCTGTCATCTCCTTCTCCAGGCTAAAATCAACCCCAAAAAGAAGCAGGCTCCAGAGAGCAGAATAAACCTCACACTGGGATTTTCTGACCTCCTGTCAGGGAATTCCCCTGACTTCCCACACTTCAGCCCTCCCTCTAGCCTAGAAGCCTGGATTCACTCACAGCAGGAGTTTTGCACAAGTAGTTCCCTCTCTCTGAAGCCTCTTCTTTCAGATCCTCTCTTGACTGGCCTCTCATCATTCAACTTTTGCACAAATGTCACCTCCACAGAGCAATCTCTCATGACCACACCTAGTCAAACTCCTTAAGAAAAACATACTGAGTTTCTCTTCTTAGAATTTACCAATGTGTTATATTTTCTTGTTTATGAAAATTTATTGTCTCTCTCTAGATACAGGAAAGGATCTTATCTATTTCATCCCTGAAATTCTGAGGTCTTCAATACTTCCTGATTAATAGACTGCTTCCCTCATTAATAAGCAGTTCTAAAATTAAAGTTATTGGGTTTAATATTTGAAATTATGTACCTACATATTTTGTAGCTTCACAGACTTAATTCCAAGATGCAGTCATCAGAGTTTGTTATCTGAGACAGATTGCATTTGCCCTTTCCAATTATTTTTTTTTTCATAGAAGTTACCATTAATTTAATAAAAGATCAATACCAGAACCACTTATTTGAATAGTATCTTCTGTGTATATTTTTGTAAAGTTATATTTTAAGATTTTAACATTGATCCTAAAAATTCAACAGATATCATACCATATCTATTCATCCATGCTGTGTATCATAAATTTAATAAAAATTTCCTGGACTTAAAAATATATGTTTTCTTTGCCAATACAGATATACTATTTCCCTTAACATGTCTTGTTTCTAAGGACTTTAAGGTAAGCTAGTTCAAAATTATAATAAGTATGCCCTTTCAGGGGCTTCTGTGGTGGCTCAGCAGTAAAGAGTCTGTCTGCAATGAAGGAATCAGAGGAGACATGGGTTCGATCTTTGCGTTGGGAAGATCCCTTGGAGGAGGGCATGGCACCCTACTCCAGTACTCTTACCTGGAGAATCCTATGGACAAGGAGCCTGGCAGGCTACAGTCCATTGTATCACAAAGAGTCAGATACGACTGAAGCGACTTAGCACACATGCATGCAGGTCCTTTAAGGTGCTCAGAAGTATTTAACCTTAGTTTTAGGTCAGCAAATCATAATCTAATAACTTTCAGAATCAATGAATGTGAAGGACAATCTCCATTAAACAAATATACATGTGTAAAAATATGTGCATAATTTCAGTGGCTTCATGGACTCTGCTAATTTTATTTACTAACTCAGATTAAGAGCTCCTGCCTTAGATGATTTTTGTTTATGTTCCAGTGTTTTCATTTGCATTGCCTCTTTTGTAAGCAGTTTGTAAATCTTTAAGAAAGAACTCAAGAATTTGACTTAAATTCATGTAAGCAATTTTAGCTTTTTGTGACTTGTTCTTATAAAAATATTTATCATATAACCTTGGATGTTAGGTCAAGAAAGTCAAATAACTTATTTTTCAATCTTTATTTGCTTCTATAATCATAGTTACATACCAAGTAATTAGTCCCAGAGGGACACGGTATATGGTAAAACTAGACATCTCCTTGTTATAGTTTCTGTTCCAATATTTAAGATTCACATTAAAATTTCTAGCTTGGAGAAATAGATTGTATGCCATGTCTTGCACCTGAACTTTGTGTAAAAGTAAATTACATTGTGGATTTTCCCAGTCTGACTGAATTTGAAAATGTATACTTATTTATGCTTGAATGTATACAAATTTTAGAGTCCAGATAGACTTAATAAATAATATTTATCTTGTTATATTATGCATTTTAACCATTAACCTTGAAAGAAAATAAATTTCTAAGTTAATAAAATAGTGCAATCAAATCTTTTATTTATTTTTTTCTCATTAGACTGAAATAATAAGCCAAGTGAACAAAAAATGTCAGTAAAAGATTTAGCATGAAACATAATTTCTCAAATGATAATGTTAAGGATATTATGAAAATATCACATTGCTTATAACTGAATTGCAGAAAATCAATGCTTTACCTTTGAAAAGCAGAGGTATTCATTGCTTCAGGCTCCAGTCTAGGACCTTAGACTTGGCGCTGCTGGTCCTATAGAGATGATCTTCTGGTTTGTTATGAATGAAAAATGGAAGAGTCTCTCTGGAAGGAAAACTCAGGTAATTTCTATCTCAACCATATCTATTCCATAGTGTATATGGAATGCAATGCTAGTTCTGCCTATCATTCTTTGCCAGAGTAGAAAACAGGTTCCAAATAAAATAGTCATAAAGCCAAAAATAAGAATAAAATATTTAAAATTATAATTTACTTAACTAGTGAAAACTGAACACATTATCTTCTTTAGTTGGGAATTTGTAGTCATCTTTTGCATACTATATTTAGCCAACAACCAAATTTTAATTTTAATTAGCAGACATTAAAATATAATTAGCAAGTAACAGAATAACAAAGCTAGAAAAATTCATACAGATCAAAGGAAGCAACATTTTTTTAGCCATAGCGAAAAGTGTTCTTTCATGAATTTAGGGACTCATGATGACCACTTCACCGTCCCCATATCCCCTTCCCAGGCAAATTTTATAGAAACAACATTGCTTTTTGACAAAAATGATGGTGATACAGGAATGGCTGTCAAAACGAGAGCACGTACATTCTCAGTCAAAATATCCTCAAACCCCAATAAACACCTTATATAAAGGAACATAGCAAATTCCAACACAGCATACACACAACAAAATTAATTCATTTATCAGAGACCAATACAATTTTGAATATGCATTTTCCAGAAGGAAGCAGGGGGCAACAGAAGCCACCTGCAACTGTCAACCCTGTGGAAGTGAAACAATGCATTACAAAATACCCACTATATAGGAATGCTAAGTGAAAAACAAATGTTTTATCCAAAAAGAAAGTTGGATGATGGCCCAACATATAGATATTTATTTGTATATATTTATATAGAGAATGATAAAAATCAGCTTGCATGAGGCTCAGAGTCTATCTACTTTGAAGTTGTATCACACATACTATAAGCAATTTACAGAACTTGTCATTTGCGTATACAAGAATTGCAAAATAACTTAAAATGCACTGAAATATAGAATGCTTAAAATGTCTTCATATAAACCTCCCAGGATTTACAGGGATTGGCCATAATCAGCATTTGCCAGCATGGAATAAGAACTACAATCAAGAAAAAGGAGACAAACCCAAGGAAAGGGTTGAAATAAAAAAAAAAAAATTCTCTTTTATTATTTCTTATTTAAAATTATTCCTTATTTAAATTATTATTTATTTAAAATAATGTAGACTTGCAGTGTTGAAAATTTTGTTCTTGCCCCCAGCCAGGGGTTTTGTTTGATGATAGTTTATTTTCTGTAGCCTTTTGATCTCTGCTTACTTTCTGCAGATAATGGGTCTTTAGTAGGAAATCAGTGGTGTCTGTGGTAAATATTCACTATACCGAGGACGGTCAGGCCAACCCCTGAGCAGTCAGTGAGATGATGCTTTGAGTAGCCGAAAGAAAAGGAAAAATATAGATCTTGCTATTAGAAAATGTTCTATCACTTCACACTAATTCTCTTGAAATAAAAGATCAGTGATTTGCCCAAGAAAATGTTATGAACAAAGCGTGAGATAGCCTCTTCGTTTATGCTTCGGAAAGCAGGCGCTCCTTGTGTAGGTAATTAGAGTACAGTGAGTGCAGAGTGGTGCTTGGAGTTTAGGGTCAACTTTGCTGTCCGCTCCGTAGATTTTACAGGCGATTTGCTCTTTGCTTTAAGAAGAGAAAGTGATATTGGAAAAAAGTCAGCACTTTAGACTAAAGCAAAGCACCCTTCACAAAGCCACAGACAAGAAGCAGGACAGAAAGTCCATGGCTTGTAGCTATCCTCGCACCTGCGGAAGAAGTTATAAGATATTCGCTCATCTCGAAGATTTCCAATGCTCCTTATTAGGCTGTTTTAAACACATACATATATATATATAATTAGCTCGCCAGCTTGGCTCTGGTGCCCATGAATGTCTTGGCATGCACTGCAAATAACAACACATACAAAGTATTTCAGTCCCAGGAAGTGGTCTTGTTTGCTTTGTCTGTTTTCAAACCATGCCATTTCACGGTTGGGAACACTGAGAGGAACAAAGGCAGATACTTTTTCCTCAAGCAATTTTGTGAGGATTATTCCCTATAGTCATTTGGTTGTTCCTAAATGGGTGTCTAAAAACACATCCCCTGTTTTACCACTGCAAGCATAAAACCACAGGAGGTGAAAACCAAACCAAGGGCAGCAGGCTTCTCAAGGGCAAGGAGAACAGGTTCTGGAGCATGTGCATTTGGGCATCTGCTTTTTATCCTTAAAATCTGAAGAAAATTTAGCATTATCAAGAACTGGACACATTTGACAGCTCTCTGAGACTACATAAGAGAGAGAATGAAATTGTCCTTTTGCATTTTTCTTCACATATTTTATCCATGAATGTAAATGATATACCTTTACTAGTAATAATCATTATTGATAAGAAAACAAAAATGTGATGGACCTTAAAGTATTTCTTTTCTTTCTTCCTTTAATTTAAGAAAAGTCAAGAGGATTTGAAGGGAGTGAAGGTAGGCAAATTCAATCTTTCGAATATTTCAGCTAAATCATGTTCAAGTCTACATTGGTAGTGATAGAAATTAAGGTGAAAGCACACACTCTCAAAAAGTCACTGTAGAGTAAAAATGTAGGGTTCTAAAGGGGTGGTTTAGCAGACTCACATTAATGTTTCTAGTTAGGTTACTTAAGTGTCGCCATTGATTTGCCTTTGTTTATAGGTGGTGAGTCATGTACTTAACACAGAAACCTGATGACTCAAAACCCAAGGTCAGTGGTGGGTCTCTGAAGCGTGTTACTTCACTCAAGCTGGGGGACAAATTTCAAAAATGCAAAAGTAAAGGTACAGTCCACGTGTGGCTCTAAATATAAAGATTATGCAAGGAAAATATATACAATCCATGTAGAATCACTTGCATCAGGCCAAAATTAAATATGTGCCCTCTTTATCTTTGAAGGGAGACTCTTTGACAGGAATTCATTTAATTATAAGAAAGAAATTCATGTAATTAAAAGAAAGAAAGAAACAAAATGATTACATGACTCAAATTGCCAGTAGTACTTGACACAAAGTATGTATGATAGCGAATAAAGGTTTAAAAAATACTAAAAACAATAAAACCAAGGAAAATGATTCATTCTTCAAAAATGATATTTTGTGAAATAATGTTTCCTTTTCAGTATAAGCATTGCAGATTGGCTCAATCTTGCTGAAACTGGTAATTATGTGCCTCTTTTCTCAACTAATCAACCCTTCACAGGAGATATCCATCATTCCTGAGAACGATGAGATTCGAAGGGAACAGCTACCATCTTGACACAACATTTTCTATTATACTGTGTCCAGTATGTGCAAATTAAAACAAAATTTACATAGGCAGTATAACTGCAAACAAACCCAATTATACACTGTAAGGAATATGTTAAGATTAATATTTTGAATTGCCATCAGATATACAATAAACCACTGCAACACATAACATTTTTTTCAGATTGTATTCATTCATCCACTTTAGGCACTTGCATTACTAGCATACTGTTCATTAAGTGAAATTTATTTCTGTCAAGCCAATTATGTTTTTTTTCCCCTATACAGTAAATTCTAGAACAAATCTGTTTTGTCATCAAATCATAGATCCTTTCTCTCTTCTTTCTAAAGGTTTTACTCATATCTGGAAAGAAGGGATATGTGCTTCTTCATAGATCTTGGTAACCCCAAAGATTTCAACAGTGAAATCTGAGACTCTAAAATGCTATACTGTGTCCTATGTAATTTTAACAAATAATCATCATAGTCAATTTCATTTAGGTGCACACTATTCTGAATATATAGGGTTTCCCAAGTGGCACTAGTGGTAAAGCCAATGCAGGAGATAAAAGAGATCTGGGCTCAATCCTCAGGTGGGGATGATCCCCTGGAAGAAGGCATGGCAACACACTCCAATGCCTGGAGAATCACATGGACAGAGGAGCCTGGAAAGCTATGGTCTCAAAGAGCCAGCCACAACTAAAGCAACTTATCACACACAAGCACACATTCGGAATATAACATTATTGTTTTATCAAACATGCTGTGGTTTATTCTAAAGAAAATTAAAAAAAAAAACAATATATATATATATATTTTTTTGTAAAGTGCAAACCTTGGCTACTCATCATGCTCTATTGTTGTTATTGTTTTGGAATGATGAGATTCAGGGTTGCAATCAGGAGCCCTGACTTCTAATTTCCTCTGCAGCCACTCACCTCTGAAATCTCAAAAAAAATTTATTTCTTTGATGTTTCCTAAAATGAGCATAACAATTGTTTGCATTTTATTGTTTTATATATTTTTTCTCATGAGGAGGCCAGAAATTGTATTTGGTCACCTGTTTTGCTTTATTTGGTTTCCTTTTGCTCTGTGCTCAAACCAAGCTAAGATAACCTGTTTTTCCCTAAAAATGATCATTCATTTAAGCAACTCTTCCCCTCACATAACCTGTATTCTGCTGTGTTCCCATCGAGTAGCTGGAAGCTCTCTCTCCTCTAATCTTCCTGGTGATTCTGGTTTTGCCTCTCTTATGGCCTTAACAGGGCTCACATTGACTTTAACTCATTATATTTGTATTCTATCTGACTGATTACACTATAAACTCATTAAAAGCAATGATAAAATTTTAGGAATTTTTTTTATTATTCTCAAAATGTAAAGCAATGCCTTGAGTTTTTAAACTTTTGCCCCCACCACAAAATACCCTGTGAAGAAGAAAGGGAGAGGCTGTTATCTAAATTATGGCTAGAAAATGTGCAGATAACATGCTTAAATGAGGAGCAGTCTAACAGAATCTGAAGATTCAGAATGTGATTTCAAGATGTCCTTTGACTTCAGTGTAATAATGACACCTTTCATTTGTTTTAATGTTTAAAGATTCCTCAGTGCTCTCTCAGGTGCAATTTCTCATGCCTTTATAAGGTAGGGTGAAGAGGGATTTGCTCAATTTTCCAAATGGAAATATCTAAGAAGTCTTCTTAGAAGTCTCATGAGTACAGGCACTTAGCTTTCTTCTTCAGCCCTTTTTCTTTCTGATAGCGCATCACACTGCCCTCACTGGGATGCAGATAAACAAGATCGCTGCCCAAGACTGTATCTGTGACAAATGAGTTTGGCCAATGAGATATAGGAAAGAAAAAAGCTTCAAATATTTTATCTTCACTGTGTAAAACAATTATTTCAGAGAATAACAGAAAATTCCATCTACTTCTTTTATAAGAAACAAGACAAAATAAAAACCTATCACAACAACACAAGAGTCGAGATCTTGGAGTCCTTGGAGATCAGGTGGAGGAGGAACCATTTACTCACATTCTCAGTCACTGCCTTCCTTCTGCCTTGATTAACTCAGCACAGCGTCCGAACTGGAAAGCCTTCCTGGCCCTCATCTGTTTGCCAGATGAAAGGACTTGGCTCCCTTTTTGCACCTTCTTTTTTAGATGGTTCCATCTGAACTGCCATTTTTTTTCCCCCCTGCATCTACAGCCATGAGGCTGGAAGACACTGGGCAGATTGAACAAAGCTGCACCCTCTCCTTCGCGCCAAACTGGAAGATTCAGCACCTACCATGTATGGAATACGTATACATATGACATGCAAATATTGTCTTAGTTTATCCTCTCATTAGGCCCATACAGTGAACACACAGATTAGGAAAACTCAGTGGCATGGAATAACTCAATCTAGGTTACACAGTTAATAGATAATTAAACAAAGGTACAGAAATGAGGACATAGCAATGCAGTCAGATCAACTCACAGTCTGGATGTGTTTTTTTTTTTTTTTTTTTTTCTGAAAATCCCTCAGGCACTGCAACCTTGCCTCACTACCTCCACATATTAGATTAAGATGTGAAGCTATTATTTAAATGTACAATAATCTTTTCAGGGAAAATACAACTGGCTTTAGGGAAAAAAAAAATAAACTTTTTTCCCCAAGACTGAACTGATTGGTATTGGATATGAAAACATCAGCTTCTTTGTTTCCCTAAACATTAATAAAGTTTGTTTTGTGCCATACAGTATGCCAAATGTCTGATGATATAATATCATTTTGAAATTTTCTATTATAGTCTTTTAGATCTTACAGGTTCCTCCAAATTCATTTAAATATTTGAAAGAGACGTGGTCCCACCCTTATTTTTACATGTCCTCTTCTTTCTATGAACTCTTCTCTATACTTTTAATCTAAATTTGATAGTGTGGATCCAGGAAAAGTTAAGTTGATGTTCAGAGTACCACCATTAGTGGTGGGAAGAGAAAGACAACCAAAGCTTCTGGCCACCAGGAAAGATACAGGACATGGATATTTAATTCAAAGAAGTAAGGAGAACATTGAGACAACTATCTAGATAATTTATCACATCTAAATCTTGCCAGCTCTTTAAATATCCTCTTTCTCTGGGCTGAGATTGTTTTGATGGATTAATTTCCTACGTGAGGACAACTTGGTTTTGATATGGGGAAGAGTTGCAATTCAGGGCATCTACAGATTTAGGTATAATCCTCATAGGTTCTTCTTGTTTGACTATCCAGTGGGATTAAAAGGAGCAAGAGAAGAGAAAGGGCATAATTTATGTCCTGCTGTGGCTTTCTGATCTGGGTCCAGAATCTTAATTTTCCCAAAGTGAATATTAGTGACGCTTATCCTATGAACAAACTTAAAATGGAAATTTTCCAATAATAAAAGAAGCAACATTGGAATAACTGTTTTGCCTGCGAAGAGGCCTAGGTTACAGCTCTAGGGACAGACAGGCCTTAACTAACCTCTTTTTTATTATAGGTGTCAGCTTTACAGTATGAAATTAGCTGTGAGAAAATTTGAGCTATCTTTTAATGCAATTTTTATTCAGGTTTGCACATACTAAATCACAACTTAAGGGAAAGGTCAAATAACAAGATGATTTTATCCTATAATTTTTTGAAAAGAATATCTTTTTATTAGATTCCTATGGAACTAGTGCCAATTTCTTACAGAGATCCATTTTTTAAAAGAAATGTGCTTCATTTTGACCTAATACATAAATTGCCTATTTTGCCCAGGCATGTTGGCAGCAGCTGTTTAAACTTCCTTTCCTGCTTTCCTTTAGTCAGCAGATTTACACCTCTATTCTAGTTATGAGGCCTCTTGTAGCTGAGGGAGACAAGCATAGCTTCCCATGTACACAAAGGTCTAGGTGACAAGGTGCAGGAGCAATACCCCATTCACCACAGAAGGTTCCAGACTTTTTTTGCTTACAGCAGGCTTTTGGGGTTCCTACTTTCTACAGCAACTCAAGAATGGGCACATAAAAGTGAAACTGCTTTCTGCCTGCTAGGACCACAGTGCATCTCAAAACAGCACATTTTCACTGTAATTGATTCATCCAAGTAAGAACTGATCCTGGTGCAGACAGGGTGATGATTAGGACAATAGCAGCTAATATTTCTTTACCTCTGACTGTGGTCCCAGGAGGCTGCCACAATCATTCTGCTGATTAAGGAACTGAAACTGAGAGGGGTTATACAATACTGTTTGCTCAGAGAGTAGGTGAAGGACTGCTACTCAGGAGTTCTGTCTGAGGCTAGAAACTGATTTGCATCTTAACAAATGTTTGTCTGAGCACTTAAAGAAGCACATTCAACTCAAGAATAATCTATGAGGATAACTAGGTGCCAAGGTGGGGTGACTTTGCTGAGGGCCTGTGGGCCAGATTTCTGATACCATCACACTTACATCACTGTAAGGACAGTATCCTAAGCTTTTGCAATTTGCTTCATTTCAAGCACTGAGAGTTTAACCTATATTGGATCTTTTAATGCAGATAGGATTCTGAATTCATACAGAAATGCTCTCTCAGACTTTTCTGAAGCACTCGTATGAAATAAAACAAGGTTAATATGTATAAAATCTCCCAGAGTATTGACTTTCCTTGGCATCCCTGGTGACCATACCACTGCTCATCACTTTGATCTCCCTCCAAATTGGGGGCTCAGTCAGTCATATTATAGAAAGGAAAAGCAATTGAATGAAATTTTATTTAAAGACTGTATATGTGCTTGATTTATTTTATCAATATAAATTTATCAAGATAACACCCATTATGTTTAGACAAATAAGAATAATTTGATGGTCAGATTCTCCAACCAGCTCCCAGGAAGTAAGATATAATGCTCTTAATTTCAATGCTACTAGCAATTTCTAGGGACACCACTTTCACCATAGTGCTTTTAATATACATACACACATATGTGTACATGCATGTGAGTTTTTTTGTCATAAGCTTCACAATTACACAAAACTTTTACTTTGCTTTTGTTTAATTGTTCAATGTATTTTCTTTGTTTTTCTCTCAAGAGCTGTCTGACACTGGCTTATTTTTAAATTTGGGCAATTTAGAATATCTTTTTATTATGACAAAAGTAATAAATTATCAATGTACAAATGTTATCAATACAAACAAAATAATCAAAGAATTTGATGGGCATTTTCATATTATTTCTTGTCATTTTCTATGTGAATATCTCAGATTGACTTAAAATTTAGTATTCTTTATGTTTTCACTTTAAAGTTCTTTGTCCTATATTTTTTCACATTATATAACATATTGGTTCTTTTCTAATTTCATCAAACTTTCTTTGAAGACATGATTTTAGAAGGTGCTTACTATCCATTGTATGGTTTTGCCATGCTCACTGTGACACTTCCCTTCTATTGGTCCTCTGAGTATTTCCCATTGCAGAACTCTGTGATATGCATTCTTGTTCACAGGTCTGGGTCTGCCTCACTCCTGAGCTCCTTGGATTTTCCTCCCCGAGCATCATCTCAGGGCCAACCTCAAGCCCTGAGACCGATCTTTCTTGCCAATTTCCCTCCAGAAAGGCAGTATCAATTCACCCTGCAAGCAATGATACAGCAGAATACCTGAATCACTGTAACCTTGCTGGCAGGTGTTGATTATTAAGTGAGTGAAAATTGCTCAGTTGTGTCCGACTC
Organism: Oryx dammah; assembly: GCF_014754425.2. NCBI lineage: Eukaryota > Metazoa > Chordata > Mammalia > Artiodactyla > Bovidae > Oryx > Oryx dammah. The sequence continues at coordinate 1,098,585 of NW_024070202.1, forward strand.
TTTACAACCCCATGGACTATACAGTCCATGGAATTCTCCAGGCCAGAATACTGGAGTGGGTAGCCTTTCCCTTCTCCAGGGGATCCTCCCAACCCAGGGATCGAACCCAAGTCTCCCACATTGCAGGCAGATTCTTTACCAGCTGAGCCACATCTTTGCCAAATTACATGTGTCAAATTTTCAAAATTGACTAAGGATTTGACTGGGAATGCAACAAATCTATAAATACTTTTGAAAAACTTGACATATTTCCAGTACTGAGATTGCTCATCCAAAAACAGCCTATTTTCTCATTTATTCAGACCTAAACTTTTCTAACAAAATGTTCTAATCATTTTCATATTTATACTACTTATTTGCTATTCCTTTAAAAAATTAGATATGTTATACCCTTTTCTTTTTACTACTGAGGATTATATATTTTGCTGCAAATATTTTCTATTTGGTTATTGCTGTCATATGGAGAACTCGTTTAAATTTATATCTTTGCTTTGAGCTTATCAATATTACATGATCACTTTTGATATCTCTAAGTCATTTAGAGTGGATTACATAATCATTTGCATTTCTAAAATGGACATTTTCCCTTCTTTCCCTGAGTATTAGACACAAATATTTCCCTGTCTGCTACACCACTTATTAGTTACACTTGATTTAATCAAACAAATGTTTTAAATTATTTATAGTACAATGTTATTTTCATTTGTATATTTTGTAACTTTAAACTTTCTTTAGTAATGTTAAACCGTCAGGCCTCTGATTTTATGCTAATCCTCCTGTGTCAAATTTCTCTTTTCTGTTCAGCTCTTAATTCATTTGGATTCATTCTTAGTTCACTTGGATATGTAGCTCTTAATTCATTTGGATTCATTCTTAATTCATTTGGAATTCTTAATTCATTTGGATTAATTCTTAGTTCATTTGGATATTTAGCTCAATTCATTTGTATTCATGCTTAGTTCATTTGGATATGCAGCCTAAATTGTAATTTTTTTTGTTATTTATTAAATAAATTCAGCTTTAATTATTATATTTTAATGCATCAGATATTATTGTATTTTACTATTTTAGAGCCTTCTTTGTTTATATTTATGTTCCTTTATTGCCCTCTTTATGCATGATTATTTCAGAGAACCAAAAAGTGACGACCTCACTCACATGCCAGGTTTACTCTGCTAGATGTTTAAAATATATCATGACACAATGCTAAAATGTTATTTGGGGCACATGTGTCACGACCTCAATTTTATAGATAAAGACTCTGAGATTCAGAGGGATTTGTATGCAGCTCACTCAAGAAACAAGGTATCTAGGAGACAATGTTATCTACCACTACTATGTCATTCGTATTATAAGGTTCTAAATCCTTTTTGCTTTTCTCTCTTTTTAAAGCTTTTAATAATATTCTTGTTTATGTTTTCAGATGCACCTGTGGGGTCGCAAAGAGTTGGACACGACTGAGAGACTTTCATTTTCACTTTCCATAGTTATTTTGTGATTAAAAAAAAATTCTGAGGGTCTTTTCTGAAAGCTTGAATTTAATTATAATAGCATACAGTGTGTATAACTTCAGCTTCCATAAGCACATTCTTATTCAAGTCACAGTTCAAAGTCCTAAAAATCCTTTGGAATTTTATTATTTTGTAACCAATAAAGTCAACCATCTAGTTATAACCTTGGTCAATACAGTTGGTGGCTAATGTGGTATGGTTATGTAGGGGACAATTTATCATTAATTAACGTCACTGTGACAGAAGAAGAAAAGGAAGCTCTGAAATTACGAACAATAAAAGGTAGTCAGGAATGAAGACCCATTCTCCCTTCTTTAGCTTATCACCTACACATAGCCTTACACACCTACTCACTTATCAAAAGTTGATCAGTGACATGCTCTCTATGTATATAATTTCATTTAATTCTCAAAACCATGAAGATCATTCCTATTTAATAACTGAGAAAGCAGAGGTACACGCAGCTGTGAGTGATGGACATGAGATGAGAACAGTCTAATAACTGTGCCCACCACTTTCCCTGGTGAGAGAACCAGCTGGTCTAAGAAGCATGTTCCCCTGGATTTCTGCCTCTTTGGCGCAGATGTAAAGAAGCTGCCTGCCAATGCTGGAGACTCAGGAAATGCCGGTTCAACCCCTGGGTCAGGAAGATCACATGGAATAGGAAATGGCAACCTACTCCAGTATTCTTGCTGGAAAATCCCATGGTCAGAGGAGTCTGGCAGGCAACAGTCCATGGGATCACATTCAGACACAACTGAGCAACTGAATACGCTCAGCTGAAATGAATACACTTGTCAGACTATAGGTGGCAGCAGTGTTCCTTGGAAGAAGGAGCCCTTGCCTTTCTTGAGAATTTGCGCTATTTTGACCAACAGAGTGAGGTCTTTCCAGCAACTTCTCAACCCTTTGGTCATCTATCCAGATAAAGCTCCTCTGGCAGCTTCCTGAAACCTTAAGGAGAATGAAATCATTCGTGACAAGATCTTAAAACACTGGCAAATTCTGCTTCATGGCTCCTCAATCACAGAGCCCTAGTAATCACAAATGAACCTTGCAGAACACTTAAGTGTCCATGCATTGAAAAAACCCTTACAGCACAAAATGGAGCCTTGGTTTTGCAGACCCAGCTAGTTACTAAATTTCAACCAGTTAAGTTAAATATAGTTTACAGGAGAGTTTAGCCAGTACAGACTCTTACTCTGCATAATTCGAACTTAAACATAGCTCCAGCAGATTCTTTGACTTGTATTATCCAAAGCATTGCCTCAAATCTATTTTTTATCTTATTCATGGCTGCTTGATTTACATAGCAGCCATTTAACTGATAGAATTACAATGATCAAATTAATTTAACCTGTGTAAGCAGCCAAGTTGGATCTTTATACCAAAATCAACATTGAGGTCTGGATTATACATGTGGCTCTCTACCTGGATGTCATGCACCACTTCCTCATATTTTAACTCAGGAAAATAATCTCCAGCAAGATACTGAGCCCCTCATCTACCTCCCCTCACCAGCTCTGAAATCTGTTGTAAGATCATTTCTCTAACTTTGACCACTTTTGGAAAGCTGCTACATTTGTAAGCCAGAGAGGAGCTTCCGGATCCCTTGGAGTCTAGCAGCTGGAGCAGCAGCTGCTTCTCAATGCTCAGGTTCACATCATGTTGAAAACACAACAATCGTATTTCTGAGTTCAGAGAATCAGTATTCTTGCTGAGAAACCACCCATGAAAACATAACTACACCTTAACTATGGCCAGTTTTCTTATGAGTGCCAGCTTGAAGAGAACAGTTTCACAAAAGTCCAAAACAATACTGGAAAAAACAATAACAAAAGACCAGTTTCTAAAAGTGTATTTCTTTAGTATCACACACATGCACACACATCTCATAGTACATAACAAATTTTTTTCTCTGACTCATAAGAACTTTTTAGAGAGAATGAGTCTCATAATTAACTGTTCATAAAAATGGGTATTTCTGCTTCTAGATTCAGACATTTGTTCTGGGATATGAACTTTTTAATAAGCTTCCTTGTAAGCCTGGCACAGGACAGCTGCACTTTGAAAAACACTGTTTAGGAGTCTTGATCATTTTTGAAACAGAGGCAATGTAATCGATTTATGCAAATATATGAAAAAAGACAAAAGCAAAGTTATATCTGCCCTTTCTCTCTTCCTTTTCTCCCCAAACAAGATGTCTACTTGTCCTAGACACTTACTTATAGGAAGGCAAAAGAAGGAGTGATCTCTGTAGCCAAAAAGTCATCTTTAGGGTGACTACTATGTTGTCTGTGTGTCAGGTTTCCCAGAAAATGGGACTTCTAGCACTGAAAGGAGAAACACCCCAGGGAAAAGGATACAATGAGGACTTCAAAATAAGTGTAAACAAGTTGCTGTGGAGACCTGAATGAGGAAACAGCCAATTCTGACTAAGACAACAGGAGAAAGTTTGATAAAAGAATCTGCATTTGTGTACAAGTCCAAAAAGAGGGAAAGAAAACATCATTTTCAAAGTCATAGAGGTAAAAAATATCTGAAAACATTCAGGAAAGAGCAATTTAGAAGATTATGTGTGAGGGTTAGGAAATCAGGAGAAACAGCTGGAAATGAGACCTTGAAAATCTGTGATAGTGCTTTGGAAATGATAATTATTTAATACTTATGTTCTGTTGTGACGTGTTCCACATATTGAGATATGAGCATATTCAAGATTTCCTCATTACCTGTGATGTTGTTATTAAAAGAACTGGGGAACACCAGAGGAAGAACATTTTTTGTGTGTGAGAAAGCTAAAATAATAAATTCAATTTTTGAATATTTAGGGACCTAATCTAAATATTTATTTCCATGAAACAAGCCACCCTAAAGCCTAGCACCTTAAGACAACAATTTATTATCACATCTCACAGGTCTGGAGGATGGTCAGCTGGGGCTCAATTCAAAGGCTGGCTGCCTTCAGTCAGCACCATGTCTCAAGGCAGCTGCACTTGGTGCTCAGTGGCTGGCTCTTCACAGCAGAGGCTGCCTATTCTGTTGCAGGAAAGGTCTCGGATTGGCTGGTGAGGCATTACTCCTTCCTATCTCATTGTCACGGCAGTCACAGTCCAGTCCAGGCTCAGCGTGGGGACAAGCAGCACATGTGTCAACAGCTGCTGTCAACCAGTGTGCAGGGGCTCTGATCTGCACCAGGCTCCTGGGACAGACATGGCAGTGGTGGAGAGGAGGTTAACGGGAAAGCAGGAGCCCTGGTCTGGCTTTCCAGAGAGAAGTCAGGATCAGACTATCAGTTTGTTGGGGGAACCACTGACCGAAACCACCTGCCTTGGCCAGGCACAACAGTAATCACTTGCATTAGTTATCTTACAACAGGAAGTTTTGGTAAGGAATGTGGAACTAACAAGCTACCAATGACAGGAAGGATTTGGGAAAGGTCAAAAGAAGAGAGGAGATATCAGTTCATACGCCAGACCTATGAGGTCCTACCACCTCCCAGAATCCTCCTCACTGGAACCCATCTTGGCTGAGCGATGTGCAAGCCACCAGCTAGGACCCCGAGTCACCAAATATGGGCCAAACAGGATGACTGGCCACAGACAAGCTGGAACTAACCCCATTACCATAAGCCCAAGACCGCAAATCATGTGGCAGACCTTCTCCTGGGTTCTCATACCTCGCTGCTCTCCACCCAGGTGCCGCTTCCCAATAAAGTCTCTTGCTCTGTCAGCATTTGTGTCTCCTCAGACAATTCATTTCAGAGTGTTAGACAAAAGTCCACTCCCAGGCCCTGGAAGGGATTCCCCTTTTTGCAACAGATTGATAAATTTTCTAAGGAAAACTGAGTAGTTGAAACCATAGAAGTGGATGAGACTGGAGCACTGAGAATGGGAAAAGAACTACATTTAAGAGAGGAATTTAGTTGGAGAAGTCCACAGAGAGAAAGGGGAATGCTAACAGTCAACTTGAAGGGGCCAGAGGGGAGTTCAGGAAACCAGCAGCAGAAGGGTGGGGCTGTGGGTGTGACCTTTAGGGGTGTAGCTGCCAGGCTGGGTTGGGACTGGGCCAGGCTGTGTTCATAGCTTCATTGGCTTGTCGGCAAGAATGTGGAGAGGGGATCCATAGGAGGGAGTATAGACTGGGTGGGGAAGGACAAAGTAGGAAACTGGGGTGGTGGTGGATGGAGGGGATGTTTGGCTTCTGCATAAAGTAGATGTTCTCCATGAGACAGAAAGAAATGAGTAGAGAATGGTGTAGTTTATTGAGGTACTTGGGGATCTGTTCTCAGTGCAGGTGGAACTAAACCAGTTCATGCTACAATCAGGACTTGTTACCCTCAGAACATCTATAGAACATTCTAAATGTTAGTTATGGCTACAAAGATTGGAGAAGAGAAAAACCTAAGGGACTGCAAAAGCCAAGTTCTATTTATTTGCTTTATGATTTTTCTTCAGTATTTTGGTTCTAATTGTGGATTATCAAATATAGGTAGAATTAAAAGAATTAAAAATAAATACCATAAAGATACAGCTTAATTGGATAGTTACATGTGCATTAGCTTTTGAAAAAATATCTGGTAAAGTAGCTATATATTTTGTGATATACGGATAATAAAATACTATTTTTCTATATTTTTAACATAAATTTCTGCTCTATGAAAATTGAGTAATTTGAATGTTATAATATATATTCAGAGTTATTTTCAGCTAATACTTTTCCTTCAAAGAGAGATAGAACTACTTTGACAGAAAGAAGTATGCATTAGGAACTGAGAATTTCAAACTAAATAGTTCAGTCAACTAGGTAAAAACTGGGATGAAAATAAAAGGCCAATAGCCCAGCTTTTGGTAACAGGTTGATATTACAGTGTCACAGACACCATGGATGACACATGCCTCCCTATATCAAGTGAAAAAACAAAAGGCTAATATAATTCTTGGTCTGTAAAGGCAAGATTTCAATTATTTTGTCTTCATCATGTCTTGCCTTTAATAAAACAGGAAAACAAAGATACATGGTCAGTGTAATTTACAAATATTTTGTTTTCTCACAAATGAAAATATAAAAATGATTAACTCTTTTAAGAATGGAAGTATGTCTTCCATTTTTGTATCATTGTGCTTGGCATACAAGTTCTTGAAAAGATGGAGAGTGAATAAATGAAGCATGGGTATTGAAATCAGCTTTATTTGAATTTGAATATAACCTGAAAAATCATAAAGCAAAATTACAAATCAGGATGTGGGTGTTAGAGGAAATATTATATAGATATCTAACCCAAATACTATATCTTATGCAATAATTGTGCAAGCACAGAGACTTACACATGAATAAAATGAGTGGCTGGGCCACCATAGCTTCTGCACTAGAAGTTAGAAAATGTTAAATGTATATAAAATATTTTCCAGTATTTAATCATAGAAGAAAATAGAAATGAAAATTTTTAATGTGTTTCAGATTAATCTTTGCTACTGCTGATCATTTTTAGTGGAAATGGCTTTGGATGGATGCAGGCTTCCATGAGCAGTACACCCTGTTCCTTTAGAAGAAGTAATGGGTGAGGCTGGTGATGGTTGGAAAATGAGTGGAGATTTCTCTCTGAAATTTGTTAGATTTGTATAGTCTTTGCCATTTAGCACCAATCACAAGACTAAGAAAAAGATATTAAAATAAAACGAATCTTTTTAGAGTACATTATTCAATCCAAAATGTAGAGAATTTAGAATAGAACTTTTCATCCTATGCTTAGAATCCTTCATCTGGGATAAGTAATCTGATTCCACAAAATGGATTTATGATTTCTAGCTTGGAATATTCTATGCAGGCTAATAACCTCAGTTCCACGATTTGGAGTCCTCATCAGTTAGGTTATAAATTGTCTGCTGAGTGGTCTCTGTAATTTTGAATATAGCATTTAGGTTCTTCTTTTGACAGTGAGAAAGGAACGAAGACAATGTCTCCAAAAGTATAAAATCTTTACCAAACAATGGCTAAAAAAATTACAGCTGTTAGGTGTGTATGTGCATACATGTGTGTATGTGTGTGTGTATATACATGTGTATAAATATATATTTTTTAGCTTGGTTTTTTCCTTTGGGGAACAAAAGAGATGATAAAGACGAAAATGAGACAAAGTCACACAAATATGGCTTCAGAGAAGCTGTCTCCTTTCAGCATGGCATAAGGTGCCATAAACAATACATGTTAGGATAGCTGCTTACCTACATCACAGGGACCCTTAGTAAAGCTCACAACAAATAGTCTCCATTAGCATATGAAGCCTAAGGAGGAATCTAGGGTGGCATATATTATTTTTAAAATATTGTTTAGAAATAAGTATTTAAAGATATACACATGCACACACACGGGCTTCCCAGACGTCTCAGTGTAAAGAATCTACCTGCCAATGCAGGAGGCACACGAGACACAGACTTGAACCCTGGGCTGGGAAGATCCCCTGGAGAAAGGGAGGAAATCGCAACCCACTCCAGTATTCCTGCCTGGAATATTCCATGGACATCGGAGCCTGGCAGGCTACAGTTGATGGGGTCTCAAGTTGGATGTGACTGATAAATATATATATATATGTACATATTTTTACATATAAATGTAAAAATACATTTAAATGTTTTTGTATATATAAATCATCCTGATAAAATGATGAAATTTTAAAAATCTAGTAGCTAAAAAGAATTTGAATGTTAGCAATATAATTTTCTATTACAATAGTAGTATCAATAATTTTTCAATGATAAACTATGAAGAGACAAACTCAAAAATGAGAAATTCAATACTTTATGCTCCCTTCATCCTATAATACTACATCAAGCATTTGAGCAGGATGGAGAACAGTCTAGGGTAGTGTAAGGTACTGCTCATTCCATGCCAAGGTTAAAACTTCAGTGAGTTTCCATTGGCTGAATCAGTGCATAAATTAATGCTATTCAGAACAGCTTTAACTTGCACAGCTGACTTAGGAAATGTGTGACTAAGCTTCTAAATTGGCATCGAAGCCACATTGACAGGAGCTGCCTTATCACTGTACCACTTTCTGCCTTTCACCCCCCTTACTTCCTCCCATTACCATAATTACTTTCATCACAGGCAGCTGAAGTTTCTCCTTCAAAACAGAAGCCCTTGGTAACTTGTCCTGCTTAAAGCTACAGGTCCCTGAAAATGTGGTGTGTCTCTTTCATTTACATGATGATGAAGTGAAAGTCTCTTAATTTGGGTCATTATCGATACATAAATCCATAGAGAAAATGAACATGCATTTATAATGCAACCAAATGCACATGATTTATTGTGTTTATAGTGTGTAAATACAGAAGGAAAAGAAGTCCAGTCCTCAGATTCCCTGGACATGAAGCACTGCCAGCAACTAATGGGGCAATTCACACCCTCAGGAAGATCAGCCTCCAGCTCTCAGCTCATCCTCATTTTAACTGAACTAGCTTTCCAATTTTAGAGAAACCATCACACATAAATCTGTCTACACTGACCCATCTTCCTGTGGAGAGTTTGTGAGTGGTAAAATGGATTTCCATACCTGATTGTGGACTTTGTTTGGGGATTTTGGCTACCTCTTGAGGGCTGGAAGTGGAGGGCACTCGCTGGTTGGCAGAGCTGTGCATACTGCTGGGAGCTGCCACGGAGACATTCTTGCGAGGTTTCATATCCTGCAGCCACATGGGTGAGGCCTCAAAGGCCTGCATCCTCCGGGCGTGGCTGTTGGCGTTGACTTTTAGGTAGGCCTGGGCTTTGTATTCCTGAAGCTCTCCATAATTGGCGTCGGTCACCCTGCACTCATATAAGCCTTCATCCTTTTTCCTCACTTTGGAAATCTGAAGCTTGTGAGAGATGTCATTCCCTTGGACTTTCACTGTCTGAAAAATTGCAGGTAAAAAAACAAAGTGCTACATCAAGTGATTTGGTTTCCATATCTTGTCCTGAGCTTGCTAAGGTTGGAAAATTAAAAGGTCTTAATGGCCTCACAGCTACAGCAGAAAGTTTTTTATTTCCTCAGCAGTCTAATTAGAAGATCTTATTTATCTTATTCCATTAACACCTAGATTCACAAGATCATGGAAACATGAGTTCAGTCCAGCTGAACCAGATTCCATCAGCCACATGGTTTGCATTTGGTACCAGGTCTACCATGATCCCACCAGGGGACTGGCCTCTGCCAGGTGAGCTCAACTGAAGGAAGAAGAACCTAACTTGTGCATAGTTTACAAAGCCTCTCTTCTTCACTGTAGGCTACCTACCACTCTGAGAGATCACAAAAACATGCTGTTGGTCACAGCCAAGTTTAAGTGGAAATGTGCGTTTAATCCACACTTCAGGATGCTTACTAAATGAACTGACAAAATAGACTTGGATAGTAAAGTTTTTACTCCAGCTGTTGGTGCAGTCTGACCTATAGTCATGGGGTGGCAAGACTCAGGGAGCAAATAAATATCACCTGAAATCCTATGACTTGGAGTACATGCCCCTACCACAGGGTCTGTGTGCTGCTGGAACTTGAGATGCCATTAATTAAACACCGCTTTGATTTTCAAAATAGAAACTGACTCCCACTTCTGATACCATTTACACCAGATTAACATCAAGAACATATATATGGTTATATAGAATATATAAAATTCTACATAATATGCAATAGATCTCTAAGCATCTTTATCAGAAGAGGTAGATTTGATATACATCATATTATCATATTATCCATGACTGACAATGATGGACTTCATATGACATTCAAGATCTGGATTTGGATAATTTCCAAATTAATTTCAAAAGACAAAGAAGAGAAGTGAGAAGGCAGAAAGTTATTCCTGTACTGGACATTACACTTTCAAACAGCCATAAATAATTTAGAAAATTTGGGAAGTGTTCATCTGGTTTTTACATACAGAGTTGTATATATAAACAGTTTTCAACATCTGAACCATAACCATAAGTATGCATTTATGTACATGAAAATTACATATGAATATTATTAAGACTGTAAAACTAATGGGAACCAGTAGTTTCAAATATATTTTCAACTGGGTGTTCTGATAATGTTGGGGTAGTCAGAGTGCTTATATATTGTTATTATTCCATTTTATAGTAAACTGAGGCTTAGGGGGTTTGGGTCAGTGCTTGTCAATGTTGACTGTACACTAGAATCATCTGAGGAGGTTTAGAAAATACTCTCATTTGGATTAATGCAGAAACACTCTGCATCTCTCCAGGGCAAAGTTCATACTGTATTTTGTAAAAAATCACCTGGGAATTCAAATTAACTGCTGGCTTAGGACCTATGTTCAAGGTCACATACCAGGTGAATTGGGAACACACTGCTTTCTACCTCTGTGTTTAGAGGTCTTTCCAGTTGACTAGATTGTATGAACTCTGGGCGTTGATAATGCTGTTAGCAGTTGTGTGCATGACTATGCAACTAACTGCATGTTTCTCTAGGTCAAGATGTGTGAGGCTGCTTTACCACTGGTCTTTGGAGGATTGGGGTATGGGTGAAGAATGAAAGATGATTAGCAAATAAACAATCTATCTAATTATATGTGTACATATAAATGAATATTTAAGAAAAACATCATTAGTAACTGATCTTACCAATAAAGCTTTTCTAGCACTGCTGGAAAACAACAGATTCTGTGATATAAGAATAATTAAATTGAAAGAGTCTAAAAAGTCAGTGAGTTTATGAAAAGAAATTGGGAGTTTCTGGTTTATATCTTATTTTTGATATTTTTTCCATGCTGAGATTATATATTTAGAGAATTTGATTGTATTAGCATATTTTTACACTTTTAATTATGATGTAACCCCTATATTCTATCACTTTATATATGCCTAAAATAGCCTCAGAATAAATTTCCTTTTAAAATGTGATTTTCAGATTCCTTATACACATATGACTTCTACTAATGGAAACTTGTTTACTAATTATCAACAAACTAAGCAATTCTATTAGTATAAAGTGATTCTAGATGACTTCCTCTGAGATATAGTAAATTTTTTTTCTACTTTCAGACATTTATGAGCAGTAATAACCAGCAGAGTAGAAACACATCTCTGTATTTCCAACAGGTTAACCTCCTCTAACAATGCTTTTATATTTATATTGGCTTTTGGTCTTATATTACATGACTTTGAACACTGGCATTAGAAATGCCAATGACATTGAAAGTTGAGTTATTTTAATTACAACTTCACCACCCTGTTGGATGCTTTAATTTTTTTTCTGCCTGGGAAGATTTTCATCTTTTACTTGCTATTGAAGGATAATTATTGGTATAAATTTGAACGTACTCGTATAGTTAATAAAAGCAAGAAAGTGTCACATTCCTCTTTGGGTGCAAAATGATTCCCAAGCAATTTTTCAAATATTTACGCCATTATGATAAATAATTTTATTGTATGAATTCAAAATCTGCTTCAATGTGTTTGTACCCAGTGAGGTAAGGTATGACAGAGCCAGAGGGCTCTCGTCCTGCGTGTGCAAATTTCCTCTATTGGGAACAGTAAGTATAAACACTTTTGAAAACCGAAATTCACTAACTGGTGCCCCGGGCCCAAGTGCACCGGTTTCATTGACACTCACACTGATCTTGGTCCCATCTCCGTCAGGGTCCCGGTCTGGCAGCAGCTCAGCCTGTGGGGAGGGATGGGGAGTGGGGCACATGGATGCTCAGAATTCGCCCAGCCGGAGCCATCCGCAGCGCAAACCTGGAGGGAGGGGCCCTGCCCCAGCTACCCGCCAGGGGACCAATCCCTGTGGCTGCGCTCGGGGCTCGGGAGCGGGGATTAGGGGACAGGGAACTCTGGGGTTGGGGGGGGGTGAGGAATTGGCGCGGGCGTGCTCGGACTCGGGGGACGGGGACTCGGGAACTCGAGGAGCTGCATTCGGGTCAGTGCCCGGGGTGCTCGAGTCTGCGGGGGAGGGGGGACCTGGGATCTCGGGGGACTGCATTCTGTCATTCCCTGCTGTCACTCCTACAGACCTTCCCTCGCCCCCGCACATCCGCAGCCTCTTCTGCAGAACTACCTCCTTCTCGGTTCAGACCTTCGTTTCTCTACCCGCCCCCTCTTCTCTCCTCCTGTCCCCGCCCCCCTCCACTCGAGTCGCCTCGGGTTCCTCCGTCACTCCCCATTCCCTTTTTTCCACCGTCACCCCGTCTCTCCTTCTTTCCCCATCTCCCGCCTCCCTCCTGGGTCTCCTCCCACCCCCTTTCTCCCGTTCCATTCCTCCTCCTCTGTCTCTCCCCTTCCTGTTCAGTCTCCCACTCCTCTCCATCTCTCCCCTCTCTCCCTCCCTCTGCGTCTGGCAGAGGTGGTAAGAACCCAAGGGGGAGGGGGTGATGGAAAACCGACAGAATTTCCCCCATCCCACCATACTGAAGGGATAGCGAGTGTCCGGGGATGTATCAACGCAGCAGTGCCATCTAGGGCTGCTGAAAATGTCCAGTACTAAAAGGAGGAGTCTATTCCCAGTTCTTAACCGGGAAAGACTAGACAACCTGCTTTCCCTTGGTTTTAACGCGGTGTTACCAGCACAGGGTTCACCCCCTAGGTGTCATCCTTGCCGCCAGGAGAGCCAGGGGTGTTCCCAGGGGCGCCCCAACACCATCTTGGTCAAGATCCCGGCTGGACACTCAGGAGTCTAAGTCAGTGAATGGACCGGACACGAAGCAGGGAATTCGGGCGACGCAACTCCGCTACCTGTGCCCCGGCCACATCAGCCCCAGGCTCCAGGTCCTCAGGCCCCCTCAGGAACCACCACTGGATCTCCAGGTACACCGAGGCAGAGCCGCTCTGGAAAGCGCAGGACATCTCCACATTCTGCCCCTCCGTTGCTGTCACATTCCGTGGAAACTCGGTAAATTTTGCTGCAAAACAAACACACCCTTTTGGAATATGCACTCCACTCTTGACAGCATCTCTTGTGAGCTCACTACATTTTCCTGGGTCTTAAAAAAAAAAAAAAAAACCCTCTATGATAAAACAGAGGCTCCCCCCACCCCTTTCCTTGGCCTCTTTCTTGTCTTATTTTTGGTATCATGCCTAAATCATTTTGTTGTTGATCAAATCCAGATAATAGAAAGGTTAACAAGCTTTCCAATAACTCCCCTCTGCTAGCCAGGCTGCTCACAGTTAGATACAAATACCTTTTGTCAGACTGCAGTATTCCCCAAAACTTACTGAGGGAATCAGGGAAGTACATTTTACACAAATCTGTCAAGCTGATACATGAAGAGAGCCTCTTATGTCCGGATTTCTAAACAATCTGTGACTAACTGGATGTTCCATGTAATAAAGAAAAGATCACGATTATCTGCCAAAATTTACATTCGTGATATATATATATATATATATATATATATATCACGACACATTAGCAGTTGTGGTTGGAGGGCTACAGCATTGAAACAAGTTGCACACGTTTTAAGCTGTGGATATTTCTTTCTTTTCAAATTAACCTTCATATCTGTTCCCAACAACCTATTGTATTGTAAATTGTCATACATCATGGGATGTAACAATCACACACCTGGGCTTGGTTCAGATTAAAGATTGTTCTAAAGTCACTAGAGACATTTTTTTTTTTTGAGCCTTTTCATTACAAATCTTGACACTGCTAGTTTGCAAGATTCATGGAGTCATGGTGAAACTCACAAAAATATGTTTCCTCTCTCCCAAAGGCACTTCCTTAACACGGAGTGCGTTGGATGGTTGTTCTTATCTTGTCTAAGAGACACTCTGAGAAAGGCTGATGATTCCTTAAAAGTCTAGGAGAGATTTGTAGCTTAAGGAAGTGCACAGCTAGAATGCGTACTCTTGGGGAGGAGGATTGAGGGGCTGCAGGATCAATTTAGGGTAGATGCACTTTGCCCCCACTCTTTAAAGCAAGGCGCCATCAGTGTCTCTTTTAAAAATTTATAAAATCCCAACATGATCTCTACTGAAATAGAACTGTATTTATACTTAGAGGAAACGGGAGATGTTAAGAAGACATTCTGATCTGAAAAGGACTTTTCTGTTGATGGCATTTGTGTCTGCAGAAGTGATGCAGTCTTCTGGCATCAGAGATGTGATCTGTTCATGGTGCTGAAATGATCACTGCAGCCTGCGAAGTCCTGAACAACTGGATTCAGCAGGCTGCTGCTGCTTGTAATGCAAGTCGTGCCTTTTTATGGGTCCTCAGAGGAGTCTGTCCTTTGATAAACACACACGCAAACGAAGTCACACGGACACAGAAAAAGGAAACTCTAAGCCCATACTGCCTACATAGAGGAGGGCTCGCCATGGAGAGACCCCATCCCCAGCTCTGTTTGCGAAGATTATGTATGCAAGAGTCGTTACCCTGTGCATGCACACAGATAGAGGGAACACACACACACACGCGCGCACACACACACACACACACACACTCATATCTCTGTGTGCTCACCGAGGAACCCACCTCGCTGTCAGGAACCAACTGGATTTGCTCTCAAATCTACCTGGGCTACTATTAATAAACTTTAAAGAAAATTGCCAAACAGAACACTATTCTTTGTTACTTGCTAAGAACCTGACTAGATCTGCCTGGCCATTCTTTGAACGCAAAGACACACACACACCGCGAGCAAACGTATACTTGCCAGTGAGCACAGACTTACCTTGAGAAGAAAGCCCTTGCTGTACATATAAAACGGAAAAGAAAACAAATCCAACATATGCCAAAAAGATCCCCATCACTCCCCCCCGCCCCCCCCCCGCGGGGGCCCGGGGCGGGGGGTGTCACATCGGTGTATCCAACAGCCAAAAAGCTTCAAAAGAAAGGAATGCCACTGTCCGGCAGGCTTGGTCTCAGCGACCAGGGTGCGGAGCCGCGAACATCCCGCCCCTCGCCTGCTCGGACTGCTCTGGAGACCCGGAGAGGGAACTGGGAGTTGGCGGCGCGGTCGAGGGCTGGGTACTGGGCTCGGCTTTGGCGGGCTGCGCTTGCACACCCAGACCTCGGCGCGGAGTAGTGCTCGCCGCTCGGCTGCCCGCCTTCCGCTTCCTGCTGCGGGTCCAGCGTCAGCCCGCGGTGCGGGGTGCCGGGCGCGGGGCGCGGGGCGCGGGGACGGCGCGGGGCGGGGGCCTCGCGGTTTCGCGCCGTCTCCGCTCTTCGCGCCGCGGCGCCGTTAACTCCGTGCGCGCCGGGCCGCTTTGGGTCTACGCCTGAGTCCCGGAGAGCAGCGGCCGCGATCCTTCCCCACGCGCTGCTTCCGGCCAACTGAGCCTCTCCCGCCTCAGTGAGTCCCGGCACGCGGACTGCGGCGGGGATACGAGGACGGGGCCGGGGCAGCGGGCGGGAGGATGGGGCTCTCCGGGAAGGAAAGGGACGGGACTGGGCGAAGACACTGCGCCGGGGCGACGGAAACAGCCATTGGAGGGAGATGTCGCTTAACCAGTTATTAACTGCTCTAACTAGGAAGAGCGCAAGCTATTATTTCACACGGATTTATTGCTGAGCAACCTCGCGAGGAAGAGAAGCGGCTCCTGCAGGGACCGTATCACTCTTGCTGGTGAATGGAAGGGACGAAAAGTACAAAAAGTCACGTATTGAGGGAATTTTCCAGAAAGAAAAGTCGTACCACTTTTACGCTTTCATTTATTTGTTTTTGCTAATTCATATGCCACTTTGCTTTCCCAGCCTCCATCTCACGTGTATTTTGGCGGTGGGGGAGGGGTCTCAAATACCATTAGGGTCTTTATTGCATGGTCTATTTTTATTTTGTTTTGTTTTTCTTTTGACTAACACAGTAATGATTTCATGTTCCCTGAGATTCTATTAATAAAAAATACTGTTTTAGGAAGAAAAAGTACAGTAAGCTTTACGATTTGGAACACAGCTAGCTGTCTTCTATGGAGAAGATTTGAGATGTGTATTCTATTTCTTATTAAGAATCTAAAAGCAATATCTATCGCTTTAAAGACTCTGTCCACCGTTAGGCAGTGGATTTAAGTCTTCTTAATAAAATTAAAATTATTTGCCCTTTAAGCACAGTGCCATGTATTTTATTCTCACTGTTACTTCTATGCATCTCTACCACAGATTTTCAGTATTATTTGGAAATATGACTAAGTGTTAACAATGCTGTCAGGAAACCAATGCAGTATATGCATTTTCATTTTATTGCTAAAAATATGTAGGTGGCTAATTCCTTCACAGACCAGAAAAAAAAAAAAAAAAAACTGTCGGATTACTGAACCACTTATCTGCTGAATACAGCAGTAACTTAAATGTTCAGAAAATTAAGGTGCAATAACTTCAGAACAATATTATTTTTCTGGAGATATATTTATTTTTCACTGTGGTTTGGCAGACTGTAAGACTTGGAGAAAGTCATGAGGGACGTTTTATATTTGTTCATGTTTAGGCTAACATGACTCCTTATCCTTCCTCTGTTGAGCAAATAATTCTGAAGGATGTCTTTTCAAGAAAAATCATTTTTACATCGAAACACTCTCTTATGGAGAATGTGTTCACAATATAGAAAAAAATTCCAAGTTAATCCAGCTACTCAATACATTATTATCTGAAAAATAAAAGTATGAAGATATTCGATCCTCAGAAGTTAGTCACCTCCAGCTTTAAATTATATGCCTAACAAGATGTGTGCAGTGTTTAATCACAAGTTTTTAGCTTTCTTTTAATATTTCACATAAACATGAGATTAATATATCATGGAAATGACCTGACTTGAAGGTTATCTACGGTTAGAACTGTTTCTAATATAAAGAAAAGGGCGTCCATTTTAAGCAAAGGAAGTTCTGAATTAATTTAGCAAAGCATGTCAGCTCTTTTTAAGGGTACCTTGGTCAATGTAACTGCAGAAGTACAATACAAATAAGTTGAAAATGTGAAAAGTAGAGTGAGAAACGTTTTTATAGGACAAACTATCAAGCTTCTTTAAATAGAAAGTTATAAGCATTTAAAGCAGTGAAAGAAGGAAAATGATGGAAAGGAAGGAAAGAAGAAAGGAAAAAGTAAGTAAGAAATGAAGAGAGAAGGGAGACAAAATTGGGTAAAAAAAATATGCTCTTTTCCTTGTGAAAATTGCCTTATATATTTTTTTATTTTCAGTCTTGCCAGTGAGACCAAAGTATTTTCTTAATATTTGGCACATCATCACAAGGACATTTACATTACCTCTTTTAGAACATTTGCCTTATTAAAGACAAAATGGCTCTATATGAATAGTTTGAAATAAAATTAAAACCCAAATATATCCAGCATACCAAATGACACAGCTCTAATTCCCATTATTTTAAATAAGTCCTTGTAAAACATTATATTTTCTTATAGGATTGGAAGCAACTTCAAGGAAAGACAACCTGTCCTCATTCAGTTGTGGGAGAGATATTTCCTGCTCATTGCTACTCCTTATCTTATAAAATGATTGCATATCTCTTCTTTGAAAATACTTTTGAAATAGATGCTGCAAAAAATATGATCTCATTTTTATTATTGTGTTCTTGCTCTTTGAATTAGCTTTTGATCTTTTATTTTTCTTTTCAAAGTTTAAATATCAATGGACATGTGTATGCTAAGTCGTTTCAGTCTTGTCCAAATCTTCATGACCCTATGGACTGTAGCTTGCCAAGTTCCACTGTCCATGGGATTCTCCAGGCAAGAATACTGCAGTAGGTTGGCATATCCACCTCCAGGGGAATCTTCCCAACCCAGGGATCTCTTAAGTCCCCTGTACTGGCAGGCAGGTTCTTTACCACCTGGGAACCCCATCAGTGGACATGAATTTGTGCAAATTTCAGGAGATAGTGGAGGACAAAGGAGCCTGACATGCTACAGTCCATGGGGTCACAAAGAGTCAGACACAACTTAGTGACTGAACATTGTTACAGCTATTTAACCCTAAGATCTATAATAGAAATGTTTATATGCTTCTTTCTCAGCTTGAGTTCATGCCATTGTCTTCCTTTGGTTTTTATTTTTCCTTCTTTTCCTTTCCTTCCTTCCTTCCTTTCTTATTTTCATTGAAATTTATCCTGTGTATGTATAAAAAAAAATACTTGTTTAACTTTTGTCTTTCAAATATTGTTCCCTTATGAGTCTGTAGGCCTTTACAAATGCTTTCAGAGCCATCCATCCATCCAAGAGTTGACTGGAGAGGCGGCTCATCAAGTTCGGTGATTATAGACTAAATCATTTCTTTCTCCTAGGAAGGATTTTAGGCATTTTTGCATCTTGGCCTTAATGGGAAATCACCACACTTCACTGTCATAGGCTTGTCATAGAGTGATATTTTATATTACATTTCCATCATCTCTCCTAAATTGAGGCTTAAGTGCCCAATGTAAACATTTTTCATTTTCTGAGTAAGTGGAAGTCACAAAATTATGTATTTTATTTATAAATAATCATAAAGCCAATTTTGGAATAGGAAGATCACCCTTAGGAGATGGAGGCATAAACTTCATCTCTTCATCTCTCTTGCAGACATCTCACAGTGCTGTGGAGTGAGCACACTTTTCCATTCCTGCCCCTAAAGAGTCTCCCTCTGTGGTCTTGAAAACATTCTTTGGAGAAGCTCAAGACTGAGTAAGAGAGATTACAGGGTTTTGAAGAAAATTTTCATTTGTAACCTCATGCCTGCATTATTTTTCCTCATTTGGGAAAATAAGAGGGATTAAATATTAAATAATTAATATTAATTATTAATAAACATTAATGTTTAAATAATTAAATAATAATAAAACAAACTCTTTAAATATGGAAGTAATATTGACAATTCAAAGAAGCTGTTTCAGCAAAAGAAAATAAGTGTCGAAGAGAAAGACATTAACTTCTATCAACTAAAGATGAGCTTTTTTTTCTTTTTTTTAAACTAATTTATTTATTTATTTTTATTTTACTTTACAATACTGTATTGGTTTTGCCGTATATCAACATGAATCCACCACGGGTGTACACATGTTCCCAATCCTGAACCCCCTCCCACCAGAAGCTTTGGTAGTACTGGGTTTACCAGTATCCTCCACATGGTCAGATTTCCAAAGATTGGCAGAGTCAAGGACACACAATAATTACAAAAAAATATGAATAATATACTTTTCAGACATATACACAGCATATAGTCACAAAATAAGTGAATTTCAGAACCAGGATGGAACTCAGTAAGGAATGAATCTGAACCATTCTACATATGAGGGATTAGGGCTGCTAGTGATAGTCAGTTGTATCACACACACACACACAAAACCAAGGCAAGGCCTTATTTCTTTAGGCTCTTAGCTCAAAAATGCTTAAAATGTAGGGCAGATAATTAAACATTTTAAGACAAACAAACGAACAAACAAAAGTTTGTTGTTCATACTCTTGGTTCTATTTATACTGAAAAAGTGAGCACTGAAAATAAAATTAACTCCACCCAAACTCTTTCCTAGGCATGAGTGCACAAGTCATTTGTATTTTCAGACTCTGAAATATTTTGAATCTTTGAATTGAGTCTTTAAATCTTCTCTATACAACTTGTTGTTTCATATCTCATCTTATAAATGATTCTGAGAGTGAGTTTACTGATGGTCATTGGAAATGAACAGCAATATCAAAGAGCCAGATGGCCTATATAGACTCTAACTGTCCATCATACAACTGTTCATTTAAAATTTCTGCATGGCATTTCTCCCTTTATCTTTTCTTTCTGTACATGACTAAACTATAAATTACCTAGATCTAAATTATTCTGTGGAGCTCTATGTAACTTTGGAGTTGAAGTTCATGAAGTAAGAACTCAATTATTCATGAGGTCATGTTATGTCATTTTGAAAATGTAACATCTGGCCTGGCGGTGGCCCCTGGAAACAGCAAAGGAAGTGTCACATTTTCTGTATTTTGTAAACCCAAAATACAATCTGCTTAGATGCCCGCTACAAACCTATGGACCCTTTTCTCAAGATTGTGATAGTTGATGTACATTGTTATATAAATTACAGGTGTACAACAAAGTAATTTACAGTTTTAAAGCTTATACTCCACTTATAATTATTATAAACTATTGGCTATATTCCTTGTGTTGTACAATATATCTTTGTAGCTTATTTATTCTATACATAGTAGTTGTAATTAATTAGGACGTGTCATGTCTTACTTTGTCATGTGGGATCTTTCCTTCCAGTGCACTCTCTAGGTGTGGTTGCCAACTCAGTAGTTGCATTGTGTGGGCTTAGTTGCTCTGTGGCATGTCGGATCTTACTTCCCAGACCAAGGAACAAACTTGTATCCCCTACATTTCAAGGAGGATTCTTAACCACTGGACCACCAGGGAAGTTCCCCAAAGTAGTTTGTACTTAATCCCCCACCCCTATGTGCCGCTCCCAATACTCATTGACTCTTATATCTACAAGTTTTTTCTGTTCTTCATTAGGAAAAAAAGTTAACATGAATAGTATATGTCCATCCCATAGTAAGATATCTATGACTAGAAACCGTGAGGTAAGGAAAGCTGAGGATCTTGTAACTGAATCTGCTATTTCCAGACTATTTCTTCTTATTTCAAAGTCAAAATGCAGCTTTTGAGATATTTATTAATTTTAACATATGCTTTTTATTCATTAAAAATCTTGTGAGGTTGATTAGACATGAATAACTACTTTCTAATCTATTTTTGTACAGTGGGTAATTATTTGGGGAAAGAAACCCAAAATACAAGAAAACTAGCAATTTTTGGTAGAGTCTGTAATTTCCATGGTTCTTTGCCTATATTTATAAAATAAATAATAACTCGTAAGGTGCTGTAGAAAATCTTTCAAGAAACAAAAGAAATTTATAAACATTTAACTAGCTTTACATTTTTAAGTATACATGTTTCCTAATTATTTACTATTGCAGACTGAGCTCAAGTTTCTTTTCAGTATTTATCTCTATATCCTCAAGCAAGTGACATCCTCCCTAGATATCACCCAGTTTCCCCATAAATAGTGTTTTATATCTTGTGAGGAACATAGGGGTCCCTAAACTCCAGAGCATAATGCCTGATGATCTGAGGAGGAGCTGATGTAATAATAATAGAAGTTAAGCACTCAATAAATATAATGTACTGAGTCATCCCCAAATCTCCTTGCAACCTTGCACCACCATCTGTGGAAAAATTGGCTTCCACAAAACCAGTCCCTGATGCTAAAAATATTGAGGACTGCTGTACAGTAAAGTCTCAGTAAAAGCTAATTATTACTTTATTGTCATTTACCCCTAATTTTGACTCATGAGCCTTTTCATGAAAATCAGACTGAATGAAGAAGAAAGTCTAGTTAAATCTTACAATGAGTTGTTAGGAGGAAAGTATGGGAGTCTTCTCAGCTTCTCCAAAGGCAAGCAGTGGTAAATTATAACTGTATTTCTGAAATAAAGATCCTGAAGTCTGAGAGAAACACTGGAGTTCAAAACATCAAAGCTAAATAAAACACTGTATTCATGAGATGTATATTAGGAGGTGCCAAGACAACAGTTCAGAGATCTAGAATTGGTTTAGCCCTGTTATACCACAGAGTTATACTAGGGAAGGGGCTTTGGCCTGACTCCAGTATGTATGAAGTTTCAGCAAACCAAACCAGATATGTTAATAGTGACTATTATTAAATCTTTTTGGCGATGAACTTAATTGGAATCAGTCTAGCTGTAGTAGAAAGGGTTCAGTGAGTTAAGGGATCACTGTCATCATAATAACTCTGTATCTTCCCAACTCAACCCAAAGCCTTTTAAGGGAGTATCCCAGAAGTCCTATGATGGTTAAAGACATAGTGACCACACTGGAATGGTCTTGGTTCTTGTCAGTTGTCTCACCATAATTGTTTACAGCACATACTTTTGTTTTAAGAATAATATGACCATTCTAGTTAAAGAGGAAAATGAAGCTTTTAGATTTATATCAGCTTCAACATCGTGACTAGGTAACTTGCAAGGTACAAGATGAAAGACTAATACTTCTTTATTTTTT
Source organism: Oryx dammah (assembly GCF_014754425.2). Taxonomy (NCBI): domain Eukaryota; kingdom Metazoa; phylum Chordata; class Mammalia; order Artiodactyla; family Bovidae; genus Oryx; species Oryx dammah. The sequence goes on from NW_024070202.1 coordinate 1,121,086, forward strand.
TTTTTTAAGTTTTCTAACCCTTTATATATACTATTGGAGAAGGCAATGGCACCCCACTCCAGTACTCTTGCCTGGAAAATCCCATGGACAGAGGAGCCAGGTAGGCTGCAGTCCATAGGGTCACCAAGAGTCGGACATGACTGAATTACTTCACTTTCACTTTTCACTTTCATACATTGGAGAAGGAAATGGCAGCCCACTCCAGTGTTCTTGCTTGGAGAATCCCAGGGACAGGGGAGCCTGGTGGGCTGCCGTCTATAGGGTCGCACAGAGTTGGACACGACTGAAGTGACTTAGCAGTAGCAGCAGCAGCATACATACTATATATAAATATATATACATACTATATATAAATATATATATATGTGTATATATATATATTTAAGCTTTTCTACTATGCTTGATAAAGGCTTGAGAAAGAATATTAAAAAAAAGGACAGATGGAGATATTGGAAAACAAACTAAATGAAATGGGAGCACTGAATATGAAATAGAAAAAATGAAACAATCTAGGTAAAAGTAAAAGATCAATATACTAAAAGCCAGTTGTTTTTAAACATGGTTGCTCATTAGAAACATATTTGGAGCTTTGGAGAAAAAAGCAATACCTGGGTATTTGTATTTTTCAAAATATTCCAAGATAATTCTTATATGCATAGGGATTTTGAAAAGTGATTACAGGTTTTTCTATTAAATGGAAGTCTTGGTGATATAGATATTCTATAGATATTCTATTATTTTTCTGTTGACCAATCATGATACAATGGTATTATATGAGTAATAGTGACATGATCACAATAGTAAAAGATGTTTATCAGTTTTTACATCAATAGATCAAAAAATAATAATAATTACAATTGTAAGTCACAATGGGAACATGATTAACCTAATATAAAAATATATAATTACAATATAAAATAATTACATACAACTTGAGGGGTCCAGCAGATTGATGTGGTAAGCAGAAGTGCATGTATTCACATGTTTTCATCCACCCTGCAAATCTATGTCTTTTGGTTGGTGATTTTAACCCATTTGCATTTAAGGTAATTATTGATATGTATGATCCTATTACCATTGTATTAATTGTTTTGGGTTTATTTTCGGTAGGTCTTTTCCTTCTCTTGTGTTTCCTGCCTAGAGAAGTTCATTTAGCATTTATTGGAAAGCTGGTTTGGTGTTGCTGAATTCTCTTAACTTTTGCTTGTCTGGAAAACCTTTGATTTCTCCATCAAATCTGAATGAGGCTTGTTAGGTAGAGTACTCTTGGTTATAGGTTCTTCCCCTTCATCACTTTGACTATATTGTGCCATTCCTTTCTGGAATGGAGAGTTTCTGTTGAGAAATCAGATAGGAGTTCCCTTGTACATTGTCATTTTTTCCCTTGAATATTTTATTCTTGTCTTTAATTTTTGTCAGTTTGATTACTATGCATTTTGGAATATTCTTCCTTGGGTTTATCCTGCCTGGGATTCTCTGTGCTTTCTGGATTTGGTTGAGTATTCCTTTGCCGTGTTAGGAAGTTTTCATCTATTATCTCTTCAAATATTTTCTTGGGTCCTTTCTTTCTCCACCTTCTGAGATCCCTATAACATTACAAAAAAATGCATCTAGTTCTGCTTTATTGACTATGCCAAAGCATTTGACTGTGTGGGTCACAAAAAACTGTGGAAAGTTCTTGAAGAGTTGGAAATACCAGACCATTTTCTCAGACATGCCTCCTGAGAAATCTGTATGCAGGTCAAGAAGCATGGAAAAGTTGGAACCAGACATGGAACAAGAGACTGGTTCTGAAATGGGAAAGGAGTACATCAAGAATGTATATTGTCACCCTGCTTATTTAACTAATATGCAGAGTATATCAAGCAAAATTCTGGGAGGGATGAAGCACAAGCTAGAATCAAGATTTCCAGGAGAAATATCAATAACCTCAGATATTCAGATGGCACCACCCTTATGGCAGAAAGCGAAGAAGTACTGAAGTGCCTCTTGGTGAAAGTGAAAGAGGAGAGTGAAAAAGTTGGGTGAAGACTCAACATGCAAAAAACCAAAATCATGGCATCCAGTCCCATTACTTCATGACAAATAGATGGGGAAACAATGGAAACAGTGAGAGACTTTCTTTTATTGGGCTCCAAAATCACTGCAGATGGGGACTGCAGCCATGAAATTAAAAGATGCTTGCTCCTTGGAAGAAAAGCTATGACCAACCTAGACAGTGTATTAAAAAGCAGACATTCCTGACGAAGGTCAGTCTAGTCAAAGCTATGGTTTTTCCAGTAGTCATGAATAGATTGAGAGTTGGACTATAAAGAAAGCTGAAAGCTGATAAATTGATGCTTTTGAACTGTGATGTTGAAGGAGACTCTTGAGAGTCCCTTGGACTGCAAAGAGATCAAAGAGTCAACCCTAAAGGAAATCAGTCCTGAATAGTCATTGGAAGGACTGATGCTGAAGCTGAAGCTCCAATAATTTGGCCAGCTGATAAGAACTGACTCATTGGAAAAGACCCTGATACTGGGAAAGATTGAAGGCAGGAGAAGAAGGGGATGACAGAGGATAAGCTGGTTGGATGGCAAAACCAACTCAATGGACATGAGTTTGAGCAAGCTCTGGGAGTTGGTGATGGACAGGAAAGCCTGGCATGCTGCAGTCCATGGAGTCACAAGGATTCAGACACAACTGAGCAACTGAAATGATAATGAATGTTCGTGTTTTAATGTTGCCCCAGAGGTCTCTTGTTGTTCAGTTGTTCAGTTGTGTCTGACTCTCTGTGATGGCCCCCCGTCTCCCCCCCTCCATGACAACCCAGGAACTGAAGCACACCAGACTTCCCTGTCCTTCACTATCAAACTCAAGTCCATTGAGTCAGTGATGCCATCCAGCCATCTCATCCTCTGTCTCCCCCTTCTACTCTTGCCCTCAATTTTTCTCAGCATCAGGGTCTTTTTGAATGAGTCGGCTCTTCACTTCAGATGGCCAGTGTATTGGAGCTTCTGCTTCAGCACCAGTCCTTCCAATAAATATTCAGGATTGATTTCCTTTATGACTGACTGGTTTGTCTTTCTTGCTGTCCAAGGGACTCTCAAGAGACTTCTCTAGCACTACAGTTCTCTTAGGCTATCTTCTTTTTTTTTTTTTCATTTTTTTCTATATTCTGTTTTGTGGCAGTGATTTCCATCATTCTGTCCTCCAGGCCACTTATTTGTTCTTCTGCCTCAGTTATTCTGCTATTGATTCTTTCTAGTGTAATCATTCATTTCTATTTGTTTTTTAGGTCTTTGGTAAATATTTCTTGCATCTTCTCCGTTCTATTTTTGAAATCCTGTATCATCTTCACTATCATTATTCTGAATTCTTTTTCTGAAAGGTTGGTTTATTTAGTTGTTTTTCATTTAGATGTTTTTCTGGGGGTTTATATTGTCCCTTCATCCTGGATGTAACTGTCTACATTTTCATCCTGATTAACTTTCTGTATTTTTTTTTTTCTAGCCACAGTGGGATTGTGGTTCTTCTTGCTTCTTCTGTCTGCCCTCTGATGGATGAGGCTAAGAGCATTCTGTAAACCTCTTGATGGGAGGGACAGGGTAGGAAAAACTGGCTCTTGCTTTGGTGGACAGGGCCTTTCTCAGTAAAGCTTTAATCTAATTATCTTCTGATGGATGGCGTTGTGCTCCCTCTCTGTTAGTTATTTAGCTTTAGCTGGACCCAGCCCTGGGATCCATAGGATCTTTAGTAGGGTTAATGGTGAATTCCAAGAGTACTTATAGCAGAGGGGATCCTCCATGACTGCTGCTCCCAGTGCCCTCATCCCTGTGCTGAGTCCCTGACAAACCATGCCTCCACAGGAGACCCTGTAACACTAGCATGTAGATTCGGTTCAGTCTCCTATAGGGTTACTACTCTTTTTCTCGGGGTCTTGTTACATGTAAGATTTTGTCTGTGCTCTCCAAGTTTGGAGCCTCTGTTTCCCCAAGTCCTGTGGAAGTCCTATAATCAAATCACACTGGCTTTCAGACTCCCTGGAGATTCCTGGTCTCGTTGATGGATTCTCAGATTGGGAAGCTTGACATGGGCTCAGAATTTTCACTACTGTGGGAAAACTTCTTTGGTATTATTTTTCTCCAGTGTGCGTCACCCACCCAGTGGGTATGGGGATTTTTTAAATCGTGATTTTTGCCCCTCCTACCATCTCACTGGGGCTTCTTTGTCTTTGAACATGGGATTCAAGTGTCCCCCTGTCGATGTTTGTTCTATAACTAGTTGTGATTTTGACGCCCTCATAAGAGGAGATGAGTGTACATTCTTCTACTCTGCCATCCTGAACCAGAAAGAGACAAGGTAAGACTTATTTAAAAGGCTTGGATTTTGTAGTGAGGTTTTTTTTTTTTTTTTTTTTTTTTTTTTCTGTTTTTTTGAGGTTGGACAAAAGGAGATTTTGATTCGAGGTCAGAGTGGTATAAATCCTCAGAGTAAAAATCATCTTATATTCTTTTTGGACAGATCCATAGGCCTTGTGGGAGTAGCCCCCAATGGCTAGACTGAATCATCAATTACTCTTGATAATTGCTAAGAAAGAGCAAAAAGGCTTTGGGTTTAAAGAAATATGAGTACAGGAAACTGTATTTTGAAAAAATACCTTGCAACTTAAGAAAGAAAGAAACAGGTAAAGGAGGTCTTTAGAATTTCCTGGAATTATGAAATGTGCATTCATGACTCCATTTTGAGAGTAGAGGGCTGTGTGTGTGTGTGTGTGAGCATGCATGTGAGTGTGCATGCATGCATAAAGGGTGCACTGCAGCAGTGAAATACAGGGAAGGAATGCAACAGGGGAAAGGGCGGCAAATATAAGACTAAAGGGAAAACTGAAGCTGGCATTCATTCTTATATCTTTTTTGGCCAGATGACTATATTAAATCACAAATGCTTGTCCCAGCATGCTATATTTTCAAAGGAAGAGGTACACCAACCTTCTTAATTTATTGAGGATTCAACACTTCATCTCTTAATCTCTAACCTATGACCTATCCTTATCCTCTCATCCCTTAGTTACTTCAACCTTCATTTGAATGGTGCTTTCCAAATACTGGTATCTCATACTTGTAGTTTCATACGAAATAAAAATATTGTTTACCCTACTAAAATTACCTGATTTCATTGTCTCATTATGAACTATGCCATTTTCTAGAAGAGTTGTACCTTGGAAATAATAAATTCTGACATATCATCACTTACCAAAGCCTTTTATTCTTTCAAACATTTTACTCCACTATCCCAACAATGTTGGTTGGTCAACTATCTTGCAAAATCTATCCAAAATTCAACTTCTGACCCTTCCACACGCATAATTTTCTCCAGTCTTCCCTGCCTTCCCTCTCAAACTTAGATTCAGTATGCTACCACTTTAACCAGTCTTGGCCTCAATTGTTATATAAGATACTGATATAAACATTATGCAAGTTTCTGAGTATGTCTAGGTTAATGTTCATTAAATGTCTAGGTTAATGTTCATTCAGAAATAAGAGACCCCATGAATTGCAGCACGCCAGGCCTCCTTGTCCATCACCAACTCCCGGAGTTCACTCAGACTCACGTCCATTGAGTCCGTGATGCCATCCAGCCATCTCATCCTCGGTCATCCCCTTCTCCTCCTGCCCCCAATCCCTCACAGCATCAGAGTCTTTTCCAATGAGTTGACTCTTCGCATGAGGTGGCCAAAGTACTGAAGCTTCAGCTGTAGCATCATTCCTTCCAAAGAAATCCCAGGGCTGATCTCCTTCAGAATGGACTGGTTGGATCTCCTTGTAGTCCAAGGACTTTCAAGAGTCTTCTCCAACACCACAGTTCAAAAGCATCAATTCTTTGGCACTCAGCTTTCCTCACAGTCCAACTCTCACATCCACACATGACTACTGGAAAAACCATAGCCTTGACTATACGAAACTTAGTCAGCAAAGTAATGTCTCTGCTTTTGAGTATGCTATCTAGGTTGATCATAGTTTTCCTTCCAAGGAGTAAGTGTCTTTTAATTTCATGGCTGCAGTCACCATCTGCAGTGATTTTGGAGCCCAAAAAAATAAAATCTGACACTGTTTCCACTGTTTCCCCATCTATTTGCCATGAAGTGATGGGACCGGATGCCATGATCTTCGTTTTCTGAATGTTGAACTTTAAGCCAACATTTTCACTCTCCACTTACACTTTCATCAAGAGGCTTTTTAGTTCCTCTTCACTTTCTGCCATAAGGGTGGTGTCATCTGCATATCTGAGGTGATTGATATTTCTCCCAGCAATCTTGATTCCAGCTTGTGTTTCTTGCAGTCCAGCGTTTCTCATGATGTACTCTGCATAGAAGTTAAATAAGCAGGGTGACAATATACAGCCTTGATGTACTCCTTTTCCTGTTTGGAACCAGTCTGTTGTTACGTGTCCAGTTCTAACTGTTGCTTCCTGACCTGCATACAGATTTCTCAAGAGGCAGGTCAGGTGGTCTGGTATTCCCATCTCTTTCAGAATTTTCCGCAGTTTATTGTGATCCACATAGTCAAAGGCTTTGGCATAGTCAATAAAGCAGAAATAGATTTTTTTCTGGAATTCTCTTGCTTTTTCCATGATCGAGCAGATGTTGGCAATTGGATCTCTGGTTCCTCTGCCTTTTCTAAAACCAGCTTGAACATCGGGAAGTTCACGGTTCACGTATTGTTGAAGCCTGGCTTGAAGAATTTTGAGCATTACTTTACTAGTGTGTGAGATGAGTGCAATTGTGCGGTGGTTTGAGCATTCTTTGGCATTGCCTTTCTTTGGAATTGGAATGAAAACTGACCTTTTCCAGTCCTGCGGCCACTGCTGAGTTTTCCAAATTTGCCGCCATATTGAGTGCAGCACTTTCACAGCATCATCTTTCAGGATTTGAAACAGCTCAGCTAGAATTCCATCACCTCCACTAGCTTTGTTCGTAGTGATGCTTTCTAAGGCCCACTTGACTTCACATTCCAGGATGTCTGGCTCTAGATGAGTGATCGCACCATCGTGATTATCCGGGTCATGAAGATATTTTTTGTACAGTTCCTCTGTGTATTCTTGCCACCACTTCCTAATATCCTCTGCCTCTGTTAGGTCCATACCATTACTGTCCTTTATCGAGCCCATCTTTGCATGAAATGTTCCCTTGGTATCTCTAATTTTCTTGAAGAGATCGCTAGTCTTTCCCATTCTGTTGTTTTCCTCTATTTCTTTGCATTGATCACTTAAGAAGACTTTCTTATCCTCTTCTTGCTATTGTTTGGAACTCTGCATTCAGATGCTTATATCTTTCCTTTTCTGCTTTGCTTTTTGCTTCTCTTCTTTTCACAGCTATTTGTAAGGCCTCCCCAGACAGCCATTTTGCTTTTTTGCATTTCTTTTCCATGGGGATGGTCTTGATCCCTGTCTCCTTTACAGTGTCATGAACCTCATTCCATAATTCATCAGACACTCTATCTATCAGATCTAAGCCCTTAAATCTAGTTCTCACTTCCAGTGTATAAGCATAAGGGGTTTGATTTAGGTCATACCTGAATGGTCTAGCGGTTTTCCCTACTTTCTTCAATTTAAGTCTGAATTTGGCAATAAGGAGTTCATGATCTGAGCCACAGTCAGCTCCCAGTCTTGTTTTTGCTGACTGTATAGAGCTTCTCCATCTTTGGCTGCAAAGAACAGAATCAATCTGATTTCGGTTTTGACCATCTGGTTATATCCATGTGTAGAGTCTTCTCTTGTGTTGTTGGAAGAGGGTGTTTGCTATGACCAGTGCATTTTCTTGGCAAAACTCTATTAGTCTTTGCCCTGCTTCATTCTGCATTCCAAGGCCAAATTTGTCTGTTACTCCAGGTGTTTGTTGACTTCCTATTTTTGCATTCCAGTCCCCTATAATGAAAAGAACATATTTTTTGGGTGTTAGTTCTACAAGGTCTTGTAAATCTTCATAGAACTGTTCAACTTCAGCTTCTTCAGCATTACTTGTTGGGGCATAAACTTGGATTACTGTGATACTGAATGGTTTGCCTTGGAAACAAATAGAGATCATTCTGTCGTTTTTGAGATTGCATCCAAGTACTGCATTTCGGACTCTTTTGTTGACCATGATGGCTACTCCATTTCTTCTGAGGGATTCATGCCCGCAGTAATAGACATACTGGTCATCAGAGTTAAATTCACCTATTCCAGTCCATTTTAGTTCGCTGATTCCTAGAATGTCAATGATCACTCTTGCCATCTCTTGTTTGACCACTTCCAATTTGCTTTGATTCATGGACCTGACATTCCAGGTTCCTATGCAATATTGCTCTTTACAGCATCGGACCTTGTTTCTATCACCAGTCACATCCACAGCTGAGTATTGATTTTGCTTTGGCTTCATCCCTTCATTCTTTCTGGAGTTATTTCTCCACTGATCTTCAGTAGCATATTGGGGACCTAATGACCGGGGGAGTTCTTTGTTCAGTATCCTATTATTTTGCCTTTTCATATTGTTCATGGGGTTCTCAAGGCAAGAATGGTGGTCTAAAGTGGTTTGCCATTCCCTTCTCCAGTGGACCACATTCTGTCAGACCTCTCCACCATGACCCACCTGTCTTGGGTTGCCCCATGGGCATGGCTTAGTTTCATTGAGTTAGACAAGGCTGTGGTTTAGTGTGATTAGATTGATTAGTTTTCTGTGAGTATGGTTTCAGTGTGTCTGCCCTCTGATGCCCTGTTGCAACACCTACCATCTTACTTGGGTTTCTGTTACCTTGGGCATGGGATATCTCTTCACAGCTGCTCCTTACCTTGGATGAAGTGTATCTCCTCAGCACTGCTCTTCCTGACCTTCAACATGGGATAGCTCCTCTAGGCCCTCCTGTGCCAGCGCAGCCATCACTCCTTGGACGTGAGTTGCTCTTCCCGGCTGCTGCCCCTGGCCTCAGGCTTGGGGTTGCTCCTCCTGGTGGCTGCCCCTTGCTTCGGGCATGGGGTGGCTCCTCCTGGCCGCCAACCCTGGGCTCCTATGTGGGGGTGGTTCCTCCAGACCATCACCCCTGACCTCAGATGTGGGGTGGCTCCTCCCGGCCGCCGCCCCGACCTTGGATGTGGGGTGGCTCCTCTCGGCCATTCCTGCACTGTTGCAGCCTGGCACTCTCAGCCGCTGCCCCTGACCTTGGACATGGGGTAGCTCCTCTCGGCAGCACTGTGTGCTGGCCTTCGCAGCCGCTTGCGCTTAGTGCACTGGCTGTTGCAGCTGCTTGCGCTTAATGCGCCGACAAGATCCAAGATTCCATTTATGACATGATTTCAATGTTACCAAACTGGTGAACTATGGTGGCATTTTAGGTCTCATGGTATTAGTATGTAAGGAAGCTTCTTTAAGGAAACCCAGAGAATTCTATGATCAAAGAGTTTTTGTAGTGATTTATAATATGAAGGAACAAAGATATACATACATTTATATTGTACATATATGTAGGAGGGAAATTACAGTTGGTAGTGTTAAGCACATCTTAGATTTCATAGACATATCAATCTGTTTAAGAATGGTAGCACTATTTTGCTACTGCTCCTAGTAAACAGCATGAGCTTTCTTTATGTTGCTTTATGGGTAGCCAACACTTGATAACATCAACTTTTTTTTAGTTGTAGCTATGCTAATATTAAAATAGGAATGTGTATAAATGTGTTCTAAGAAACTTGTACATGCATATTTACAATAGCACTATTTTTAATAACTCAAAACTAGAAATAAACCAGATGTTTATCTACAGTAGAATAGATAAATTGTGTATTCATATACCAAACATCAAAGAAAATTGACAAACACAGCTATAAACAACAAAATTGACACACCTCATACACATATTGAGCACAAGAAGTCAGAATCAGAAGAATAATGTACTGTATTGTACTATTCAATACAATTTCAAAAAACAAAAAAACAGAGCTGAAGTCAATATTGAAATTGTAGAAACAGACTCGAAGGGGGCTGGTCATATCTGTTTTTTGTCCTGGGAACTGGTTTTGTGTGTATTCTCAGTGTGATAATTTATTGATTTAAACATTTATGTTTTCTGTAGTTCCCTTTAATGAAAAGTTAACAAGAAATTCAAAATCATTACCATTAAACTGACATCATTAAACATTCATTTTCACCAGCCTCAAACAGCTCCTCAGTGAAGCCTGTAACTCTGTTATTTTCACTGAAGTAATAGCAAATCTATTATTTTCCTTGTTGGTTTACTCCCATTCCCCACAGCTACTATTTCAGACTTTTGCCAGCTTCTTCAACCATCAGTTTCAGAGCTCCTCTTTTATGATGTGCGAACACGCTACTCTCACTCCAAATATTAAGTATAATCTCTCAATCATAAGAAACGTTCACCCAATTTTCTGTCATCATACACACAATCTTCCTGCAGGATTGAAGTTAATTATTTAAAGAGGACAAATTTATTGGTAAGAATTAAGTTTTGCTCAGAGTGATAAAAAGCAAACAAATAACAACACTCTTAAGCAAGATTGAACTTCAACTCTCTGTCCTGTAGACAATGGTGAGTGGATATCAGTGGTTGAGGGCCCATCAGGCTTTCTACTCTTGGGAGCCTCAGAAAGGCAAAATGTTCCTTTTGTCCTCATGGTTCAACAAACTCATATCTGCATTCCAGACAGCAGCATAGCAGAAAGGCAAAGACACAGGGCAAATATGAGGATGGGTAGGGGACTTGTTATGGGCAATGCACATTCCTCTAGGTCTGCTTTTCCTGATTTTCTGTTCTTTACACCACATACACTCTAACGGAATCACATTATTCCCAGACCATCCTCATGGACTCTCTCTTCCATTTGTAATAATAATTCTTATAAATTTTATTTTAAGAACTTCTATGAAGTGCAGCAAGCTCCAGTGCAACAAACCCATCTATGTGCACATACAAAAGATGACTTATACCCACTTTTATTCACTATTTAATCCAGTGTAATCTGGATTTTTGCCAACAAAAATCCCCTGAAATCATTTCACTGCAATGACTTAAATCTCTTTTGCAAAATAAAACTCAGACATTTTCCATGCCTTACCTATTTTGACTTCTTAACATCGTTTCATTCTGAAGACTACTACATTCTTCACAGATGGTCTTTCCTCTTGATTTCTGAACATCTTTCTCTTGATTTCTTATCCCCAATCAAAAGACATTGAGAGTTTCCAGGGAACCATTTTTAAAGGCAATATTTGGGGTAAGGGCTGCAAGGTGCATGACTATCTTGTGCTTGACTAGTGGTGAGGTGACAGGAATCTTAAATCCTCAACCTTCTGGTTCCAACCAGTCTGGGGTCTAGTGTTTGTGCTCAGCAGACAGTCACCAAGTCTCCTACCCAAGTTTACCTGGATAGGAGTCTTCTTAGTTTCTGCAGAACAACTCAAAGATATGCATAAGATTGTTGTTTATTCCTTGGGGAAGAACTCAGACTGTTTTATCACTGAGTATTGTTTAAGCTACCATTTGTTGTCTTGCTGGATTGCTTTGCCTTCGTTTCTGAATTCCCTCACTTCCCTAATCAGTAACTGCTTAAGGTGCTTTGAGTTCCCCAGGCAGGTAAAGAATCTGCCTGCCAATGCAGGAGACCCAAAGACATGAGTTCCATTCTTGAGTCAGAAAGATCCCCTAGAGGAGGAAATGGTAACCCACACTAGAATTCTTGCATGGGGGAATCCCATGAACAGAGGAGTCTGATGGGCTACATCCATGGGGTCACAAAGAGTCAGCCACAACTTAGCAGACAGATAAGTCTACTCTTTGGAGCTAAGGGAAGGCTGAAGAGACCTTTTGGTTCAAACAAGAAATATCTATGAGGACCCTTCAGCGTTCTGCTTAATTTCATTTGCCAACATCCATTGGATCATTGAAAAGGCAAGAGAGTTCCAGAAAAACATCTATTTCTGCTTTATTGACTATGCCAAAGCCTTTGACTGTGTGGGTCACAATAAACTGTGGAAAATTCTGAAAGAGATGGGAATACTAGACCACCTGACCTGCCTCCTGAGAAATCTGTATGCAGGCCAGGAAGCAACAGTTAGAACTGGACATGGAACAACAGACTGGTTCCAAATCAGGAAAAGAGTACATCAAAGCTGTATATTGATACCCTGCTAATTGAACTTATATGCAAAGTACAACATGAGAAATGCTGGGCTGGATGAAGCACACGCTAGAATCAAGATTGCCGGGAGAAATAATAACCTCAGATATGCAGATGACAACACACTTATGGCAGAAAGTGAAGAAGAACTGAAGAGCCTCTTGATGAAATTGAAGGAAGAGAGTGAAAAAGTTGGCTTAAAGCTCAACATCCAGAAAACTAAGATCATGGCATCTGGTCCCATCACTTCATGGCAAATTGATGAGGAAACAATCGGGAAACAGTGACACACTTTCTTTTCTTGGGCTCCAAATCACTGCAGATGGTGACTGCAGCCATGAAATTAAAAGACTATTGCTCCTTGGAGGGAAACATATAACAAACTTAGACAGCATATTAAAAAACAGAGGCATCACTTTGCCAAAAAAGATCCATCTAGTCAGAGCTATGGTTTTTCCAGTAGCCATGTATAGATGTTAGAGTTGGACTATAAAGAAAGCTGACAACTGAGTAATCGATGTTTTTGAATTGTGGTGTTGGAGAAGACTCTTGAGAGTCCCTTGGACAGCAAGGAGATTGAACCAGTCAATCCTAAAGAATATCAGTGCTTAATATTCATTGGAAAGACTGATGCTGAGCTGAAGCTCCAATAATTTGGCCACTTGATGCAAAGAACTGACTCATTTGAAAAGACCCTGATGCTGGGAAAGATTGAAGGATGGATGAGAAGAGGATGACAGAGGATGTGATGGTTGGATGACATCACTGACTCAGTGGACATGAGTTTGAGTAAGCTCCGGGAGTTGGTGATGGACAGGGAAGCCTGGCATGCTGCAGTCCATGGGGTCACAAAGAGTCAGACATGACTAACAGACTGAAATGAACTGAAATGAACCTTTTTTTCAAGGCCCCCTTTTCCACCTTGCTCAGTACTGCTAAGCACTCTGTCCTATTCCACCTTCTGTTCATTCTTTACCTAATTCTTAACAACTTCAGCTCTTTCAGTTTTATTACCCTATAGGCAACTCCCAAGACTGTAAGTTTATCTAAAGTATCTCTACTGAGATCTAGGATTACCTGATTATTGAAAATATCTCCCAGCATGCCAAACTCACATCTTTCCAAATCTGTACTTATTTTGTTTTCTAAGTCAGGAATGGCCTTATACTGTAAATCATTCTGCAATTAAAAGATCTCCAAGTGATCTTGCTTTTTTCTTTCTCTCTTTCCTTTTGTTCACTGAACTACAAGTGCTGCTGATTTTGCCTGCTTAAATTGCTCGAATGTTGATTCTTAGCTTCAACACCAGGGCACTATAATTGCTAATCTGAATCACATAAACTTTCAAATGTGGTTGTCTCCTTCCACTCTTCACTACCCCGTGTCTTTTCCACTCTGTAGTAATAAGGATTTTCTGAAAGAGCAAATCAGATATTGTCACTATTTCAACGTGATCACTGGAATAATTGCTACAGTCTTAGCGTGATTTCTACTACCAGATTCCTGCCTACCACTTTAGTCTTATCTCTTGTCACTGACACATTTAAGTTTTGTGTTCCTTCTCCTACTTGGTGATGAACAGTGCTCTCTCTCTGAACAGTGTCTTCCCCACCCGGACCCCTGACATTCCTAGTCCCCACCCCTACCCTGTGACTCCAAATCAACATAAAACGAATGCACTCCAGATCCTTTCAAAAGAGTATACTCTTGTCCTATGATTCTTAATCACTCTCTATTTTTCTTATAAAACTTATCATACTGTTTGGCAATTGCTTCTTTAAAATTTTGGTTTTCCTGACAGGCTATTATCTCTGTTTATGTAGAATTTGAGTTATTTTGCTCAATATTTTTTCTTCAGTACTTAACTCGGTGTCTAACAATAAAAATGTCCCTGGGAAGGAATAACAAATACAATTCAGTAAAACGTAGAAGCTGGATATATCTTTGTTCAATGTGTGAGAAAAATAATTGCTTGTTAAATAATGAAACTAATCTAAATCCATTACCTTTACTTCAAGAGACTTTGGAAATGTGTCCACATCAGTGATTAAAAATACATGAAGAGACTGTTCTATACATCTGTGTCGCTTTTGCTGTCTCGAATACAGGGTTATTGTTACCATCTTTCTAAATTCCATATATATGTGCTGCTGCTGCTGCTGCTAAGTCACTTCAGTTGTGTCTGACTCTGTGCAACCCCATAGATGACAGCCCACCAGGCTCCTCCGTCCATGGGATTTTCCAGGCAAGAGTACTAGAGTGGGGTGCTGTTGCCTTCTCTGATATATATGCATTAGTATACTGTATTTGTGTTTTTCTTTCTGGCTTACTTCACTCTGTAAGGGTGGGATGATTTAGGAGAATGACATTGAAACATGTATAATATCATATAAGAAATGAATCGCCAGTCCAGGTTTGATGCAAGATACAGGATACTTGGGGATGGTGCACTGTGATGACCCAGAGGGATGGTATGGGGAGGGAGGAGGAAGGGAGGGAGGGTCAGGATGGGGGACACGTGTATACCCATGGCAGACCCATGTTGATGTATGGCAAAACCAATACAATAATGTAAAGTAATTAACCTCCAATTAAAATAAATAAATTTAATTTTTAAAAAATACATGAAGAGACAAAGGCACAAGGACCACTCAGTAGAGAAATATAGTATTCAACAAGCAGTAATTTAACAATTGGACTTCCGTATGTATTGATAAAATAATGCACCTAGACATATATGGTACACTTTTCACAAAATTTATCTCAAGAAAGATGATAGACACAAATCTAGAATGCAAAGTTGTATAACTTCTGAGCCTGGCAGGCTATAGTCCATGGAGTTGCAAAGCATAGGACACAACTGAGTGACTGAGCATGCATGCACTGTGGCATTGCTCAGCATCTAATTCTCTGTATTATGTTGATTACAGCTGGCAAAACTTAAAGTGATGTCTGTATTACTGATCATTCTATAACTTAAAATACTGAGTAAAGTATCTAAGTAAGGTTAAAAACAACTATATAACTTCTAGAAGAAAACAGGATAAAATCAACATTACTTTGGGTTTTGTGGTGACTTTTCTTTTTTTCTTTTAGATACAATGCCAAAAGCACAGTTCATTAAAGAAAAATGGTTATGTTGGAACTCATGAAACTTAAAAATATCTCCCATGTGAATGACATTGTTAAGAGAATAAATAGACAACCTACAGACTTGAAGACAATACTTTAAAAACATATTTGATAAGGAACTTATAATATTTGATCTCAAACATACAAAGAACTCAAGTATCAAGAGCAAGAAAACAACAATATTATAATATAGCAAAATATTTGAACAGATACCTCACCAAAGAAGGGAGGGTATTCAGTGTATTGTGAAGAAGCATTCAATGTATTTGTCATTGGAGAAGTGAAAATATAAAACTAGAACACTTATTGGAATAACTAAAATCCCCAAATCTAAAAATGCAAAGTACTGATGAGGATGCAAAGCAACAAGAACTCTCATTCATTGCTTGTGGGAATGCAATATGGTACAACCACTTTACAACACATGCTTACAGAGCTTTGCAGAGCTAATCATTGCCTTAATGTACGATAAGCAATAGTGCTTCCAGATATTTACAAAACTTATTTGAGTACATAAGTAAGTAAGTGACGAAAATGAAATTACTCAGTCGTGTCTGACTCTTTGTGACCCCGTGGACTGTAGCCCACCAGGCTCCTCCATCCATGGGATTCACCAGGCAAGAATACTGGAGTGTGTTGCCATTTCCTTCTCCAAGGGATCATCCCAACTCAGGGATCGAACCCAGGTCTCCTACATTGTACGCAGATGCTTTAACCTCTGAGCCACCAGGGAAGCCCCATTTGAATACATATATCCACACAAAAAAACAGGATGTACAATTATTGATAAAGCTTATAGTGTCTAGATGCATCTACGATGTCTTACAATAGGTGAATGAATAAATAAAATACAGTACATCCCTATAATGGAATATTCACAAGCAATGAAAAAGAATTAACTATCAAATTTGTATGACAACATGGATGAATCTTAAAGGCATATTATGAAATAAAAAAATTAAGTTGACAAGACTGTATACAGTTTGATTCCAGTTGTATATTTTTCTGTAAACAAAACAGTGGTTGACAGGGGCTCAAAGAGGGTGAGAAGGTTGAACAGATGAACATTACATTTTTAGGGTTCAGTACAGTTCAGTTCACTTGCTCAGTCGTGTCCTTCTCTTTGCGACCCCATGAATCGCAGCACGCCAGGCCTCCCTGTCCATCACCATCTTCCGGAGTTCACTCAGACTCACGTCCATCGAGTCCGTGATGCCATCCAGCCATCTCATCCTCGGTCGTCCTCTTCTTCTCCTGCCTCCAATCCCTCCCAGCATCAGAGTCTTTCCAATGAGTCAACTCTTTGCATGAGGTGGCCAAAGTACTGGAGTTTCAGCTTTAGCATCATTCCTTCCAAAGAAATCCCAGGGCTGATCTCCTTCAGAATGGACTGGTTGGATCTCCTTGCAGTCCAAGGGACTCTCAAGAGTCTTCTCCAACACCACAGTTCAAACACATCAATTATTCAGTGCTCAGCCTTCTTCACGGTCCAACTCTCACATCCGTACATGACCACAGGAAAAACCATAGCCTTGACTAGATGGACCTTAGTCGGCAAAGTAATCTCTCTGCTTTTGCATATACTATCTAGGTTGGTCATAACTTTTCTTCCAAGGAGTAAGCATCTTTTAATTTCATGGCTGCAGTCACCATCTGCAGGGATTTTGGAGCCCCCCAAAAAATAAAGTCTGACACTGTTTCCACTGTTTCCCCATCCATATCCCATGAAGTGATGGGACCAGATGCCATGATCTTCGTTTTCTGAATGTTGAGCTTTAAGCCAACTTTTTCACTCTCCTCTTTCACTTTCGTCAAGAGGCTTTTTAGCTCCTCTTTACTTTGTGCTATAAGGGTGGTATTATCTGCATATCTGAGATTATTGATATTTCTCCCAGCAATCTTGATTCCAGCTTCTCTTTCTTCCAGTCTAGCGTTTCTCATTATGTACTCTGCATATAAATTAAATAAGCAGGGTGACAATATACAGCCTTGACGTACTCCTTTTCCTGTTTGGAACCAGTCTGTTGTTCCATGTCCAGTTCTAACTGTTGCTTCCTGGCCTGCATACAGATTTCTCAGGAGGCAGGTCAGGTGGTCTGGTATTCCCATCTCTCTCAGAATTTTCCACAGTTTATTGTGATCCACAGTCAAAAGCTTTGAGATAGTCAATAAAGCAGAAATAGATGTTTTTCTGGAATTCTCTTGCTTTTTCCATGATCCAGTGGATGTTGACAATTTGATCTCTGGTTCCTCTGCCTTTTCTAAAACCAGCTGGAACATCAGGGAGTTCGCGGTTCATGTACTGATGAAGCCTGACTTGAAGAATTTTGAGCATTAGTTTACTAGCATGTGAGATGAGTGCAATTGTGCGGTAGTTTGAGCATTCTTAGGCATTGCCTTTCTTTGGAATTGGAATGAAAACTGACCTTTTCCAGTCCTGCGGCCACTGCTGAGTTTTCCAAATTTGCTGCCATATTGAGTGCAGCACTTTCACAGCATCATCTTTCAGGATTTGAAACAGCTCAGCTGGAATTCCATCACCTCCACTAGCTTTGTTCGTAGTGATGCTTTCTAAGGTGCACTTGACTTCACATTCCAAGATGTCTGGCTCTAGATTAGTGATCACATCATCATGATTATCTTGGTCGTGAAGATCCTTTTTGTGCAGTTCTTCCATGTATTCTTGCCACTTCTTCTTAATATCTTCTGCTTCTTTTTTGTCCAGACCATTTCTGTCCTTTATCGAGCCCATCTTTGCATGAAATGTTCCTTTGGTATCTCTAATTTTCCTCAAGAGCTCTCTATTCTTTCCCATTCTGTTGTTTTCCGCTATTTCTTTGCACTGATCGCTGAAGAAGGCATTCTTTTCTCTTCTTGCTATTCTTTGGAACTCTGCATTCAGATACTTATATCTTTCCTTTTCCCCTTTGCTTTTTGCTTCTCTTCTTTTCACAGCTATTTGTAAGGCCTCCCCAGACAGCCATTTTGCTTTTTTGCATTTCTTTTCCATGGGGATGGGCTTGATCCCTGTCTACTGTACAATGTCATGAACCTCATTCCATAATTCATCAGACACTCTATCTATCAGATCTAGAGCCTTAAATCTATTTCTCACTTCCACTGTATAATCATAAGGGATTTGATTTAGATCATACCTGAATGGTCTAGTGGTTTTCCCTACTTTCTTCAATTTAAGTCTGAATTTGGCCATAAGGAGTTCATGATCTGAGCCACAGTCAGCTTCTGGTTTTGTTTTTGTTGACTGTATACAGCTTCTCCATCTTTGACTGCAAAGAACAGAATCAATCTGATTTCAGTGTTGACCATCTGGTGATATCCGTGTGTAGAGTCTTCTCTTGTGTTGTTGGAAGAGGGTGTTTTCCATGACCAGTGCATTTTCTTGGCAAAACTCTATTAGTCTTTGCCCTGCTTCATTCTGCATTCCAAGGCCAAATTTGTCTGTTACTCCAGGTGTTTCTTGACTTCCTACTTTTGCATTCCAATCCCCTATAATGAAAAGGACATCTTTTTTTCGGTGTTACTTCTAAAAGATCTTGTAGGTCTTCATAAAACCTTTCAACTTCATTTTTTTCAGCATTATTGGTTGGGGCATAGACTTGGATAACTGTGATATTGAATGGTTTGCCTTGGAGACAAACAGAGATCATTCTGTCATTTTTGAGATTGCATCCAAGTACTGCATTTCAGACTCTTTTGTTGACCATGATGGCTATTCCATTGCTTCTGAGGGATTCCTGCCCGCAGTAGTAGATATAATAGTCATCTGAGGTAAATTCACCCATTCCAGTCCATTTTAATTCACTGATTCCTAGAATGTCGATGTTCACCCTTGCTATCTCTTCTTTGACCACTTCTAATTTGCCTTGATTCATGGACCTGACATTTCAGATTCCTATGCAATATTGCTCTTTACATCATCTTATCTTGCTTCTATCACCAGTCACATCTACAGCTGGGTATTGTTTTTGCTTTGATTCCATCCCTTCATTCTTTCTGGAGTTATTTCTCCACTGATCTCCAGTAGCATATTGGGCACCTAATGACCTGGGGAGTTCCTCTTTTGGTATCCCATCATATTGCCTTTCCATACTGTTCATGGGATTCTCAAGGCAAGAATACTGAAGTGGCTTGCCATTCCCTTCTCCAGTGGAACACATTCTGTCAGGGTAATGTAACTATATTGTGACTTCCTTGGTGGCTCAGACAGTAAAGCGTCTGCCTACAATGCGGGAGACCCAGGTTCGATCCCTGGGTTGGGAAGATCCCCCAGAGAAAGAAATTGCAATCCACTCCAATACTATTGCCGGTAAAATCCCATGGACAGAGGAGACTGGTAGGCTACTGTCCATGGGGCCATAAAGAGTTGGATATGTCTGAGTGACTTCACATTCACTTTCAAATATATTGTATGATACTGTAGTGGTGGATATAAAATATTATTTTTTTTCTGAACTCATAGAAATTTATAGTACAAAATATGAGCCTTTGTACTATAATTTGTATTATAAGCTTTAGCATATGCACATTTAAAGCCTCAGTTGAAGTTTTCAGATTCCAAGATAAAATGCAGAAGATAACAAAGGGGTCTAACTATCACATTTGTGTGAAACATAGTTGCTGAACGTAGTGAGGGAAAGGTGTTGAACTCAGTAACTTTGGAATTGAGTAGAGTCAATAGAAAAGTCTAAAGGGGAGAGGAAATTATCTCAAGCACTGTGTTCCAGCTGACAGAGTTGTTTTTCCTGAGGGCATGAATTAACATTTCATAACATTTCCAGTGCATATTACACTGAAATTATTGTGAACAGGTTGTAGGTGACTGGAAGCCAATCTTTCACTGTTGGAATGGGAAGTTTCAGACAAGCAACAAGAGGAGGCTAGAAAAACCATGAAGACCCATGTGGTCATGGGTTAGAGTTGGAGACATCAAGCTGGTTTTAGAAAAGGCAGAAGAACCAGAGATCAAATTGCCAACATCTGCTGGATCATGGAAAAAGCAAGAGAGTTCCAGAAAAACATCTATTTCTGCTTTATTGACTATGCCAAAGCCTTTGACTGTGTGGATCACAATAAACTGTGGAAATTTCTGAGAGAGATGGGAATACCAGACCACCTGACCTGCCTCTTGAGAAATCTGTATGCAGGTCAGGAAGCAACAGTTAGAACTGGACGTGGAACAACAGACTGGTTCCAAATGGGAAAAGGAGTACGTCAAGGCTGTATATTGTCACCCTGCTTATTTAACTTATATGCAGAGTACATCATGAGAAATGCTAGACTGGAAGAAACACAAGCTGGAATCAAGATTGCTGGGAGAATTATCAATAATCTCAGATATGCAGATGACACCACCCTTATGACAAAAAGTGAAGGGGAACTAAAAAGCCTCTTGATGAGAGTGAAAGAGGAGAGCGAAAAAGTTGGCTTAAAGCTCAACATTCAGAAAACGAAGATCATGGCATCCGGTCCCATCACTTCATGGGAAATAGAAGGGGAAACAGTGTCAGACTTTATGTTTTGGGGCTCCAAAATCACTGCAGATGGTGATTGCAATCATGAAATTAAAAGACGCTTACCTCTTGGAATAAAAAATATGACCGACGTAGATAGCATATTGAAAAGCAGAGACATTGCTGACTAAGGTCCATCTAGTCAAGGCTATGGTTTTTCCTGTGGTCATGTATGGATGTGAGAGTTGGACTGTGAAGAAAGCTGAGCACAACAGAATTGATGCTTTTGAACTGTGGTGTTGGAGAAAACTCTTGAGAGTCCCTTGGACTGCAAGGAGATCCAACCAGTCCATTCTGAACGAGATCAGTCCTGGGATTTCTTTGGAAGGAATGATGCTAAAGCTGAAACTCCAGTACTTTGGCCACCCCTGTGAAAAGTTGACTCATTGGAAAAGACTCTGATGCTGGGAGGGATTGGGGGAAGGTGGAGAAGGAGACGACAGAGGATGAGATGGCTGGATGGCATCACGGACTCGATGGACGTGAGTCTGAGTGAACTCCGGGAGTTGGTGATGGACAGGGCGTGTCTCAGTGACACAGTGACTGAGCTGAACTGACTGATGAGTAACATAATTAAGATGCAGTTGATTACCCAAAGATATATATGTGTGTATATACATGGTTAGTGCATACTCATTTATATTTCCATTTTCATCATCTGAGAAGGCCCAGGTGCACTAGCAATGAGCACACTTTTTCTAAGAACTTGTTTTTTCTTTATTTAAAATTTTTTTATTTATCTATTTTTTGGAGGCTAATGTTTTACAATATTGTATTGGTTTTGCCATATATTGACATGAATCCACCATGAGTGTACACGTGTTCCTCATTTTGAAACCCCCTCCTACCTCCCTCCCCATCCCATACCTCTGGGTCATCCCAGTGCACCAGCCCCAATCACCCTGTATCATGTATCGAACCTGGACTGGCGATCCGTTTCACATATGATAGTATACATGTATCAATGCCATTCTCCCAAATCTTCCCACCCTCGCCCTCTCCCACAGAGTCCAAAAGACTGTTCTATACATCTGTGTCTCTTTTGCTGTCTCACATACAGGGTTATCATTACCATTTTTCATATGCATTAGTATACTCTATTGGTGTTTTACTTTCTGGCTTACTTCACTCTGTATAATAGGCTCCAGTTTCATCCACCTCATTAGAACTGATTCAAATGTATTCTTTTTAATGGCTGAGTAATACTCCATTGTGCATATGTACCACAGCTTTCCTATCCATTCATCTGCTGATGGACATCTAGGTTGCTTCCATGTCCTGGCTATTAAAAACAGTGCTGTGATGAACATTGGGGTACACGTTTCTCTTTCAATTCTGGTTTCCTCAATGTGTATGCCCAGCAGTGGGATTGCTGGGTCATATGGCAGTTCTATTTCCGGTTTTTTAAGGAATCTCCACATTGTTCTCCATAGTAGCTGTAGTAGTTTGCATTCCCACCAACAGTGTAAGAGGGTTCGCTTTTCTCCACACCCTCTCCAGCATTTATTGCTTGTAGACTTTTGGATAGCAGCCATTCTAACTGCTGTGAAATGGTACCTCATTGTGGTTTTTATTTGCATTTCTCTGATAATAAGTGATGTTGAGCATCTTTTCATGTGTTTGTTAGCCATCTGTATGTCTTCTTTGGAGAAATGTTTGTTTAGTTCTTTGGCCCTTTTTTTTTTTTTTTTTTAATTGGGTAGCTTATTCTTCTGGAATTGAGCTGCAGGAGTTGCTTGTACATTTTTGAGATTAATTCTTTGTCAGTTGCTTCATTTACTATTATTTTCTCCCATTCTCAAAGTTGTCTTTTCACCTTACTTATAGTTTCCTTTGTTGTGCAGAAGCTTTTAATTTAATTAGGTCTCATTTGTTTATTTTTCCTTTTATTTCCAAAATTCTGGGAGGTGAGTCATAGAGGATCCTGCTGTGATTTATGTCAGAGAGTATTTTGCCTATGTTTTCCTCTAGAAGTTTAATAATTTCTGGTCTTACATTTAGATCTTTAATCAATTTTAAGTTTATGTTTGTGTATGGTGTTAGAAAATGTTCTAGTTTCATTTTTTTACAAGTGGTTGACCAGTTTTCCCAGCACCGCTTGTTAAAGAGATTGCCATTTCTCCATTTTATATTCTTGCCTCCTTTGTCAAAGATAAGGTGTCCATAGGTGTGTGGATTTATCTCTGGGCTTTCTATTTTGTTCCATTGATCTATATTTCTGTCTTTGTACCAGTACCATGCTGTCTTGATGACTGTGACTTTGAAGTCAGGCAGTTTGATTCCTCCAGTTCCATTCTTCTTTCTCAAGATTGCTTTGGCTATTTGAGTTTTTTTTTTTTTTTTTTTTTTGTATTTCCATACAAATTGTGAAATTATTTGATCTAGTTCTGTGAAAAATACTGTTGATAGCATGATAGGGGTTGCATTGAATCTATAGATTGCTTTGGGTAGTATACTCATTTTTACTATATTAATTCTTCCAATCGATTAACATGATATATTTCTCCATCTATTTGTGTCTCTTTGATTTCTTTCACTAGTTTTTTTTTTATAGTTTTCTATATATAGTTCTTTTATTTCTTTAAGTAGATATATTCCTAAGTATTTTATTCTTTTCGTTGTAATGGTGAATGGAATTGTTTCCTTAATTTCTCTTTCTGTTTTCTCATTGTTAGAGTATAGGAATGCAAGGGATTTCTGTGTTTTAATTTTATATATGCAACTTTACTATATTCATTGATTAGTTCTAATAATTTTCTGGTGGAGTATTTAGGGTTTTCTATGTAGAGGATCATGTCATCTGCAAAGAGTTAGAGTTTTACTTCTTTTCCAATCTGGATTATTTTTTATTTCTTTTTCTGCTCTGATTACTGTGGCCAAAACTTCCAAAACTATATTGAATAGTAGTGGTGAGAGTGTGTACACTTGTCTTTTTCCTGACTTTAGGGGAAATGCTTTCAAGTTTTCATCTATTGAGATAATCATATGGTTTTTATTTTTCAATTTGTTAATGTGGTGTATTACATTGATTGATTTATGGATATTGCAGAATCCTTGCATCCCTGGGATAAGGCACACTTGGTCATAATGTATGATCTTTTTAATATGTTGTTGTATTTTGTTTGCTAGAATTTTGTTAAGGATTTTTGCATCTATGTTCATCAGTGATAGTGGCCTGTAGTTTTCTTTTTTTGTGGCATCTTTGTCAGGTTTTGGTATTAGGGTGATGGTGGCCTCATAGAATGAGTTTGGATGTTTACCTTCCTCTGCAATTTTCTGGAAGAGTTTGAGTAGGATAGGTGTTAGCTCTTCTCGAAATTTTTGGTAGAATTCAACTGTGAAGCCATCTGGTTCTGGGCTCTTGTTTTCTGGAAGATTTCTGATTACAGTTTCAATTTCCGTGCTTGTGATGGGTCTGTTAAGATTTTCCATTTCTTCCTGGTTCAGTTTTGGAAAGTTGTACTTTTCTAAGTATTTGTCCATTTCTTCCAAGCTGTCCATTTTATTGGCATAAGAATTTGTTTCCTAACACCCTTTCCCAATAATCATAACAAGAAACTCTTGAAGAAATGACTCACTCTAGGACAGTGACAGGAATTGCACAAAGCTTACCAGGAAATTTGTGTGGTACCAGAGAGTAAGCAGGTGCTCAATACAATAATGCACAGTGACGGGGACAAAGCAAAGAGACTGAAGGGCCAACAAAGAATTCTGTGTCAAGGCTGGGACAATTTGCACAAAAAGTAAGTGAAGTAGTATTTACTATAACCCAAAGCATACAATAAATATATGTGAACCTATACTTCTCAGATGGCAGAATTTTTATGCCAACAGTGCAAGAGGTGCAAGAGACCTGGGTTTGACTCTTCAGTCAGGAAGATCACTTGGAGTAGGAAATGGCAACTGGCTCCAGAATTTTTGCCTGGAAAATTCCATGGACAGAGGAGCCTGATGGGCTACATGAGGTCACAAAGAGTCAGATAAAATGAGTGACTGAGCACACATACTGATATAGATCCTTGGTGTGGAGTAATGAAATGGTATTTAACCTTTGAAGTCTACCTCCCCAAAACCCATAACCAAAGTCTAATTATTAAAAAAAAAAAAAAGTCATCAGATAAATGTTAGTTGAAGGCTATTTTACATAACAACTGGCCAGCACTCTCCATAATTGTCAAAACTATGGAAAATAAAGCCTATAAATTGTCACAGTCAAGAGGAACCTAAGGATAAATGATGGCTAAATGTATTTTGACAAATTGAATGGAATCCTGGAACAGGAACATTGGGTAAAAATTAAGGAAATGTGAATAAATTACCAACTTTATGTAATAATAATTTATCCCCACTTGTTTATTGTTTGTAATAAATATACCATACAATGTAAGATGCTAATAAATGGGGAAACTGAGTGTGGAGTGTACAAGAAAGGAATTCTCTGAATACTCTTTCAATCTTTCTGTAAATCTAAATCTGTTCTAAAATAAAATGTTTAAAAATACATGAAAATATGTTACTTTTAAAAATTATATATCCATTGCCAAAATTTAGAGAATTATTGACAGACACAAAAATGAATTTAACCACTAGTAATTTTCTTTTTTTTTAAAATTATTTTATTATATTGAATTTGATGGGCCATTTTACCCTACATCATTTTTCAACTAAATTTTCATTTTTAACTTTGATTATTAATTCAGACCCACTTGATTTGTTCCTTTTACACAGTTTATCACTCTCTTTCTGTCTTCCCTGTCTATTATCTCTTCTTTCATTATATTCTTTTCTGATTTTTCTGCTGCATCTTGAATAGCTTAAGATCCACTTGGAATTACTAACTCAGTTTTCCAAAATGCCTCATAGGCTGTCCTCAGTTCCTAGTGAGATCTTCAATTCTGGTTTGATCTTCAATGTTTTCATAGGCTACTCTTGTTTTCATCTCAGGCTATATTGTCTTATGCTCTAGTTTTTTATGTTTCACCCATTTTCTTTGTCATTTAAATTGTACAGAGTGTAACATAAAAATTGTTCATTTCCCTTGTTATATATCTTAAGCTCTATATTCTTTTATGAGTTGGAATTTTGGGGATATCGCCATAGTGTTTTTTATAGACATCCCAAATTTCCCTTATAGATGTCCCAATATTTCTGCTAGTTTTCTGTTTATTCAATTTGTTTGCAGATAAATCTGATAAGATATAACTGTCCCATAATTGTATGATTGCTTTCTTTACTGACACTTGGGGCTGATTTGTGTGGCCCAATTTATATCTCTTGTTATAAACACTGTGCCCCATGTATTTCCAGAGTCTATTGCAATGTCAGAAAAGCAATTATTCATTTAGTAGATCTAATGTTTTTCTTCATACTTCCTAGGTGGCACTAGTGATAAAGAACTCCCCGGCCAATGCAGGAGATGTAAGGGATGCAGTCTTGGTCCTTTGGTTGGGAAGGTTCCCTGGAGGAGGAAATGGCAATCCACTCCAGTGTTTTTGCCTGGAGAATCCCATGGACATAGGATCCTATTGGGCTATGGTTCACAGCATCACAAAGAGTTGGGCACAACTAAAGTGACTTAGCACACAGATCTAATACTTTTCTTTCATACTAGACTATAAGACGCAAGCAGGCATCAACCACATGTCTCTTATTAAACACTGAATTCACTGCACCTAGCTCGATGGCTACAGCAGACTCTCAACATTGTTTGCAGAATGAATGGAATTGAGCAGTGAATAGAAAGCTAAGACTATAGGAAACCCCAAATAGACTGTAGTCCACATGTGGAGTCAACTATTTTAGGTATCTCTTTGTTGAAAATATCTAAAGTGTATATTCTTTTGATTCAGAAAATTAAATATTATTGATAGTATACTATTATTGATGAATTTATACAATAAACTGTATAATTCATTTTGACTCATCTCTTCAATTTTTAGACGTATTTTCCTTTCAGTGGGTTCAAAGTAAGTTATATGAAATTTGTTTGCTTATTAACAAATTTGGTTAGTATGTGCTAGGTTGCTTCAGTTGTATCTAACTCTTTCCATAGCCTGTCAGGCTCCATTGTCTGTGGGATTCTCCAGGAAAGAATACTGGAGTAGGTTGCCACGTCCTCCTCCAGGGGATCTTCCTGACTCAGGGACTGACTCTGCATTTCTTATATCTCCTGCTTTGGCATGTGAGTTCTTTACCACTAGTGCCACCTGGGAACCCCACAGACAGTGAGGTTTTTCAAATTGTTTTCATGGGAGAGAGGTATTGTGGAGAATATGCTAACAGTTACAGGATGATTTAAAAATGTAAGAGTCAAATACCTAAAAGAAGCACTTCAAGAGCCTTCTTAGAGAGCTAACAACAAACTGGAAGATGCTATAAAATTTAATTTTCTGTCTTCTGTTTTACTTGGAAAACTGTGATCTTGCCTACTTATGGTGGTCTAGAAACAATTGTGCTGAAGGATACCTGACTGAAATAAGAATATGATAGCAAAATTGAGATTTATTTTTAAACAACAAAAATTCCCACCTATATTTTACCATTCTTTTAATGAGTGAGTTTTAGTGTGTTTACAGGATTCCACTGACTTTTGTGCTCTGATTTTTTTTTTAATGTTGTATAAAATGTTTAATATTGTAAAAAATGGTGAGGGTTACAAAAATTGTACAACTTAAATATTTACACTACAGTTCTCCATGAATTTGTCACATTTGGAACAGATTTTAGGTTCTATTATTTTGGGTTTTTTAAAAATGCATACTTTGGAATGTATTAAGTAATGTGAAATATATAAAGGTATAATAAAGAATCTGGGACAATAATATTAGGAAATAATCAGTGTTTACTAAATGATCCAAAAGTTGTAAGGTATTTGTTTAAGTATATTTCTACATATTTATAATAGTGAGAATACTTTATGCCAAAACACATGGAGTTTTCTAAAACTGTACTGAGAAAGATTTTTCTCAACTTAAACATTTTTGTTACTAATCAAGAAATTTTTTTTAAAAAAATTCAACAAAGAAAGAAGTTATCAAAAATAAAATTGCATAAAAGTGGAGGGAGGGATGGAATTTTAAGGAGGAAAATTGTTGAATTAGCAAGTAGAAAACACATAATTGTTAAGTGTGATTAGCATCTGGTTCTTTTATATATGTTTAATATATATTTTAAGGATAAAAATAGAATCATCCAGAAAATAATAATAAAAGCAACAGTACATTTGTCAACCAGACAAAGCATATTTTATCATACTTGCTTCAACTTGCTCTCCATTTCATCCAAGAAATGTTACAAAGTTCAAAGACCCTGTATCATCAGGGCACCTTTATTTCTGCCTTTCCTTAGTTAACTTCTACTTGAAAGTTATAATTTTTATTTATTTCAATATATTCTCTATACATGTATGTACCCAGAATGTAATTTATATTTTTGAGTATTCTTAAGTATTATCATGTTGAACATATCTTTTAATAACTTTTTTCAATCCAAATACATAATAATATAAAATAGAATGAATATACATATTAACTCATTTGAAATGAGTAGACTGAATGAATATTACTGGATTAATAAATCTCTAAAGGCTTAACAATGATTTTTTTCAGATGCTTAAAGTTAATAGTGACTTTTCATTTCTGTAATGCATTTTAGAATTTAGTATGATGGAATTTAATTCTCTCATGATTAAAATGCATATGCAATATGTTTGAGGATAATATGTAACAAGCTCTGCAAAATGGAGAAAATGGTAATAATATACACATTTTTTAAAATAAAATTAGGGATTACAAATTATGTGTTAAAAATCAGTAACTACTAACTAGGTATACATTTCTGCATCTCTCTCACTCTACTTTTTGGTAATACCTCACCATGTAGATTTAGATCTGTTTTTAATTGTCAAGATTCAAAAAGCTTTCAGCATAAAAATAATTTTCAAAGCTAAACTAATTGCATATCTATATATGCATAGCTATATCTAATGATGAGTTCTATAAATATTGCTGCCACAAACATTGGGGTGCATATTTTTTTTGAGTTAGAATTTTTCTTTTCTTTGGCTATATATGCAAGAGTGGAACTGCTGATTCATTTGCTCTCTGAGGAACCTCCATACTGTTCTCCATGGTGGCTATATCTTTACATTCCCACCAACAGTGTAGGAGAATTCCTTTTCCTCCACACACTCTCCAGGATTTACGGTAAACTTTTGATGACAGTTACTTTGACAGGAATGAGCTGATTATCTTCTTTGGAAAAATGTCTATTCAGGTTTTATGCCTACTTTTAAAATGGATTGTTTATTTTTGATATTGAGTTGTTTGAGCTCTCTGTATATTTTGTATATTAACCACTTAGTAGACGTATCATTCGGACACGACTAAGCGAATTCACTTTCACTTTTCACTTTTCACTTTCATGCATTGGAGAAGGAAATGGCAACCCACTCCAGTGTTCTTGCCTGGAGAATCTCAGGGATTGGGGAGCCTGGTGGGCTGCAATCTATGGGGTTGCACAGAATCGGACACGACTGAAGTGACTTAGCAGCAGCAGCAGCAGCAGACATATCATTTGTAAATATCTTCTCCCATTCACTGTGTTGTCTGTTTTGCTGATGACATTCTTCACTGTGCAAAAGCTTTTAAGTTTAATTAGAGGGTGTTTATTTTAGTTTTTGTTTCTTTTGCCTGAAGAGATAGATCCCCCTAAAAATATTGATATAATTTATGTCAAAGAGTGTTCAGCTTGTTATCTTCTAGGGATTTTATGGTTTCGGATCTTACATTTAGGTCTTTAATTCATTTTGAGTATCTTTTTTTAATATATATATATAGTATGAGAAAATGTTCTAATTTAATTCTTGAGCATATAGTTGTCCAGTTTTCCTAGCATGACTTATTGAAGAGACTGTTTTCCTCCCTTGTACATTCTTATCTTCTTTACTGTAGATTAATTAACCATAAGGTTATGGACTTCTTTCTATAAAAATTTTGAATCACTATGCTATATACTTGCAAATACTGTAATATTGTAAATCATCTATAACTCAATAAAACATTAAAATATCTCAGCTGACAGTAAAATTATACATTATTTCAATTTATTTATACTAATTGATTAACATTATACAATATTTTGTAATTTACTTATGCAATGAAGGTATGTTTTAAAAGAGCTTTTTAAGCTTTGTACAAGATTACTTTGTAGGCTTTATGTAATAGTAATGTTTACCTCATCTTTGATTAAACAATGTTGAACAATAAGAAAAGCAAATGACATGTACTGTGGTAGGAGCTGCATAATACAATTTAAGCTAAACATAATACGATTCTCAGTTGATTTCCTTAAAACAAACCTTTGTTGTAAATATCCAATCATTCTTCAACATGGTGATGATGGTGAACCTAATTAAGAAAGGAATGTAGATGAATTTGCAAAGTTCTGGGGGCTTGTACTGTTAAAATATTTCAGAAGCCTATTCTTTAGAATGGTTATAAGGTTCTTTTTTTTTAATTTATTTTATTTTTTTATAATTAATTTATTTTTTATTTTACTTTACAATTCTGTATTGGTTTTGCCATACATTGACATGAATCCACCATGGGTGTACATGTTCTTTTTTTAAAAAAAATTATTTAATTGGAAGCTAACTGCTTTATAATATTGTGGTGGGTTTTGCCATACATTCACATGAATCAGCCATGGGTGTACATATGTTCCCTATCCTGACCCTTCCTCTCACCTCCTATCCCATCCCTCAGGTTCATCCCAGTGCACCAGCCCTGAGCACCCTGTCTCATGCATCAAACCTGGACTGGCGCTCTATTTTACATATGATAATATACATGTTTCAATGCTGTTCTCTCAAATCATCCCACCCTCACCTTCTCCCACAGAGTCCAAAAGAGTGTTGTTTACATGTGTGTCTCTTTTGCTATCTCACATATAGGGTCATCATTACAATCTTTCTAAATTATATATATATATATATATATGCATTAATATACTGTATTGGTGTTTTACTTTCTGACTTACTTTGCTCTGTATAATAGGCTCCAGTTTCATCTACCTCATTAGAACTGATTCAAATGCATTCTTTTTAATGGCTGAGTAATATTCCATTGTGTATATGTACTACACCTTTTTTATCCATTTGTCTGCCGATGGACATCTAGGTTGCTTCTATGTCCTGGCTATTGTAAACAGTGCTGGGATGAACATTGGGGTACACGTATGTCTTTCAATTCTGGTTTCCTTAGTGTGTATGCCCAGCAGTGGGATTGCTGGGTCATATGGCAGTTCTATTTCCTTTTTTTTTTTTTTTTTTAAGGAATATCCACACTGTTCTCCATAGTGGCTGTGCTGGTTTGCATTCCCACCAACAGTGTAAGGGTTCGCTTTTCTCCACACCCTCTCCAGCATTTATTGCTTATACACTTTTTGATAGCACCCATTCTGACTAGCATAAGATGGTACCTCATTGTGATTTCGATTTGCATTTTTCTGATAATGAGTGACATTGAACATCTTTTCATGAGTCTGTTAGCCATCTGTATGTCTTACTTGGAGACATGTCTGTTTAGTTCTTTGGTCCATTTTTTGATTGGGTCGCTTATTCTTCTGGAATTGAGCTGCAGGAGTTGCTTGTATATTTTTGAGATTAATTCTTTGTCAGTTGCTTCATTTGCTATTATTTTTTCTCATTCTCAAGGTTGTCTTTCCACCTTGCTTATAGTTTCCTTTGTTGTACAAAAGTTTTTAATTAGGTCCCATTTGTTTATTTTTGCTTTTATTTCCAACATTCTGGGAGGTGGGTCATAGAGGATTCTGCTGTGATATATGTCAGAGAGTGTTTTGCCTACGTTTTCCTCTAGGAGTTTTATAGTTTCTGGCCTTACATTTATATTGTTAATCCATTTTGAGTTTATTTTTGTATATGGTATTAGAAAATGTTCTAGTTTCATTCTTTTACACATGGTTGACCAGTTTTACCAGCATCAATTTTTAAAGAGATTGTCTTTTCTCAATTGTATTTTCTTGCCTCCTTTGTCAAAGATAAGGTGTCCATAGGTGCATCGATTTATCTCTGGGCTTTCTATTTTGTTCCATTTATCTATGTTTCTGTCTTTGTGCCAATACCATACTGTCTTGATGACTGTAGCTTTGTAGTAGAGCTTGAAGTCAGACAGGTTGTTTCCTCTAGTTCCATTCTTCTTTCTTAAGATTGTTTTGGCTATTCCAGGTGTTCTTCATATTTTGATACAAATTGTGAAATTATTTGTTCAAGTTCTCTGAAAAATACCATTGGTAGCTTGATAGGGATTGCATTGAATCTATCAATTGCTTTGGGTAGTATACTCTTCTTCACTATATTGATTCTTCCAATCCATGAATATGGTATATTTCTCCATCTATTTGTGTCATTTTTAAAATTTCTTTCATCGGTGTTTTATAGTTTTCTATTTATAGGTCTTTTGCTTCTTGAGGGAGATTTATTCCTAAGTGTTTTATTGTTTTCATTGAAATGGTGAATAGAATTGTTTCCTTAATTTCTCTTTCTGTTTTCTCATTGTTAGAGTATATGAATGCGAGGGATTTCTGTGTTTTAATTTTATATATGCAACTTTACTATATTCATTGATTAGCTCTAGTACGTTTCTGATGGAGTACCAAACCACCTGACCTTCCTCTTGAGAAACCTATATGCAGGTCAGGAAACAACAGTTAAAACTGGACATGGAAAATAGACTGGTTTCAAACAGGAAAAGGAGTACCTAAAGGGTTTATACTGTCATCCTGCTTATTTAACTTATATGCAGAGTACATCATGAGAAACGCTGGGCTGGAAGAAACACAAGCTGGAATCAAGATTGCTGGGAGAAATATCAATAACCTCAGATATGCAGATGACACCACCCTTATGGCAGAAAGTGAAGAGGAACTAAAAAGCCTCTTGATGAAAG
The DNA here is from genome assembly GCF_014754425.2 of Oryx dammah. Taxonomy (NCBI): domain Eukaryota; kingdom Metazoa; phylum Chordata; class Mammalia; order Artiodactyla; family Bovidae; genus Oryx; species Oryx dammah. The sequence continues at coordinate 1,153,862 of NW_024070202.1, forward strand.
TGGAAGAGTAGAGTGAAAAAGTTGGCTTAAAGCTCAACATTCAGAAAACTTAGATCATGGCATCTGGCCCCATCACTTCATGGGAAATAGATGAGGAAACAGTGGAAACCGTGTCAGACTTCATTTTGGGGGGCTCCAAAATCGCTGCAGATGGTGACTGCAGCCATGAAGTTAAAAGACGCTTACTCCTTGGAAGAAAAGTTATGACCAACCTAGATAGCATATTGAAAAACAGAGACATTACTTTGCGAACAAAGGTCCAACTAGTCAAGGCTATAATTTTTCCAGTGGTCATGTATGAATGTGAAAGTTGGACTGTGAAGAAAGCTGAACACTGAAGAATTGATGCTTTTGAACTGTAGGTGTTGGAGAAGACTCTTGAGAGTCCCTTGGACTGCAAGGAGATCCAACCAGTCCATTCTGAAGGAGATCAGCCCTGGGATTGCTTTGGAAGGAATGATGCTAAAGCTGAAACTCCACTACTTTGGCCACCTCATGCGAAGAATTTACCCACTGGAAAAAACTCTGATGCTGGGAGGGATTGGGGGCAGGAAGAGAAGGGGACGGCAGAGGATGAGATGGCTGGATGGCATCACTGACTCGATGGACACGAGTTTGAGTGAACTCCGGGAGTTTGTGATGGACAGGGAGGCCTGGCATGCTGCGATTCATGGGGTCGCAAAGAGTCGGACACAACTGAGCGACTGAACTGAACTGAACTAAACTGATGTAGAGGATCATGTCATCTGGAAACAGTGAATTTTACTTTTTCTTTTCCAATCTGGATTCTTTTTCATTCTTTTTTCTGCTCTGTTTGCTGTGACTGAAACTTCCAAATCTATGTTGAATAGTAGTGGTGAGAGTGGTCATCCTTGTCTTATTTCTGACTTTAGGGGAAATGCTTTTAATTTTTCACCATTGAGGAAAATGTTTGCTTTAGGTTTAGCATATATGGCTTTTATTATGTTGAAGTATGCCAACACAGGTCCACCTAGTAAAGGCTATGGTTTTCCCAGCAGTCATGTATGGATGTGAGAATTGGAGTATAAAGAAAGCTGAGTGCAACAGAATTGATGCTTTTGAACTGTGGTGTTGGAGAAGACTTTGAGACTCCCTTGGACTGCAAGGAGATGCAACCAGTCCATACTAAAAGACATTAGTCCTGGGTGTTCATTGAAGGGGCTGATGCTGAAGCTGAAACCCCAACATTTTGGCCACCTGATGCAGAGAGCTGACTCATTTAAAAAGGACCTGATGCTGGGAAAGATTGAGGGCAGGAGGAGAAGGGGACGACAGAGGATGAGATAGTTGGATAACATTAGTGACATAATGGAAATGAGTTTGGGTGGACTCCGGGAGTTGATGATGGACAGGGAGACCTGGGGTGCTGCGGTTCATGGGGCCACAAAGAAACAGACACGACTGAGTGACTGAACTAAGCTGAATTGAACTGAATGTTCCTTCTATGCCTGCTTTCTGGAGGATTTTTATCATAAATGGATGTTGAATTTTGTCAAAGGCTTTCTCTGCATCTATTGAGATAATTATATGGTTTTTATCTTTCAGTTTGTTAATGTGGTATATCACATTGGTTGCTTTGTGAATACTGAAGAATACTTGCATCCCTGGGATAAAGCCCACTTGGTCATGATGTATGATCTTTTTAATATGTTTTTGATTTCTGTTTGCTAGAATTTTGTTAAGGATTTTTGCATCTATGTTCATCAGTGATATTGACCCATAGTTTTCTTTTTTTGTGGCATCTCTGTCAGAGTTTTGTATTAGGTGATCATGCCCTTATAGAATGAGTTTAGAAGTTTACCTTCCTCTGCAATTTTCTGGAAGAGCTTGAGTAGGATAGGTGTTAGTTCTCTAAATTTTTGGTAAAATTCAGCTGTGAAGACTTCTGGGCCTGTGCTTTTGTTTGTTGGAAGATTTCTGATTACAGTTTCAATTTCTGTGCTTGTGATGTGTCTATTAAGATAGATCTATCTATCTTAAAATAGTCTATTAAAATAGTCTATTATTTCTTCCTCATTCAGTTTTTGAAAGTTATACTTTTCTACTTATTTGTCCTTTTCTTGCAAGTTGTCCATTTTATTGCCATATAGATGCTGCTAGTAGTCTCTTATGATCTTTTGTGTTTCTATGTTGTCTGTTGTGATTTCTCCATTTTCATTTCTAATTTTGTTGATTTGATTCTTCTCCCTTTGTTTCTTGATGAGTTCAGCTAATGGTTTGTCTATTTTATTTATCTTTTTAAAGAACCAGCTTTTAGCATTGTTGATTTTGTCTATGGTTTCCTTTGTTTCTTTTGCATTTCTTTCGGCCCTTATTTTTATGATTTCTTTCCTTCTAGTAACCCTGGGCTGCTTCATTTCTTCTTTTTCTAGTTACTTTAGGTGTAGAGTTAGGTTATTTATAGAGTTTCTCTCCTGTTTCTTGAGGTAGACTTGTATTGCTATGAACCTTCCCCTTGCTGCTGCTGCTAAGTAACTTCAGTTGTGTCTGACCCTGTGCGACCCCATAGATGGCAGCCCACCAGGCTCCCCCATCCCTGAGATTCTCCAGGCAAGAACACTGGAGTGGGTTGCCATTTCCTTCTCCAATGCATGAAAGTGAAAAGTGAAAGTGAAGTTGCTCAGTTGTGTCCAATTCTTAGCGACCCCATGGACTGCAGCCAACAAAGCTCCTTCATCCGTGGGATTTTTCCAGGCAAGAGTACTGGAGAGTTGCCATTGCCTTCTCTAGAACCTTCCCCTTAGCACTGCTTTTACTGAATCCCATAGGTTTAGGGTTATTGTGTTTACATTTTCATTTGTTTCTATGCATATTTTGATTTCTTTTTTGATTTTTTCTGTGATTTGTTGGTAATTCATAATTGTGTTATTTAGCCTCCATATATTTGCATTTTTAATAGTTTTTTTTTTTTTTTCTGTAGTTGACCTCCAATCTTACCACATTGTGATCAGAAAAGATACTTGAGATGATTTCAATTTTTTTGAATTTACCAAGGCTATATTTATGGTCCAGGATGTGATCATTCTTGGAGAAGTTTCCACATGCACTTGAGAAAAAGGTGAAATTCATTGTTTGGGGGTGAAATGTCCTATAGATATCAATTAGGTCTAACTGGTCCATTCTATCATTTAAAGTTTGTGTTTTCTTGCTAAATTTTTGTTTAGTTGATCTATCCATAGGTGTGAGTTGGGTATTAAAGTCTCCCACTATTATTGTGTTAGTTAATTTCCCCTTTCATATTTGTTAGCATTTGCCTTACATATTGCAGTGCTCCTATGTTGGGTGCATATATATTTATAATTCTTATATCTTATTCTTGGATTGATCCTTTAATCATTATGTAGTGTCCTTCTTTGTCTCTTCACAGCCTTTATTTCAAAGTTTATTTTATCTGATGTGAATATTGCTTCTCTTGCTTTCTTTTTGTTTCCATTTGTGTGAAATATCTTTTTCGAGCCCTTCACTTTCAGTCTGTATGTGTCCCTAGGTTTGAGGTGGGTCTCTTGTAGACAGTATATATAGGGGTCTTGTTTTTGTATCCATTGGGTCAGTCTTTGTCTTTTGGTGGGGGCATTCAACCCATTTACGTTTAAGGTAATTATTGATAAGCATGATCCTGTTGCCGTTTACTTTGTTGTTTTGGGTTTGAGTTTATAAATCTTTTCTGTGTTGCCTGTCTAGAAAAGATCCTTTAGCATTTGTTGAAGAGCTGGTTTGGTGGTTGCTGAATTCTCTGAGCTTTTGCTGTCTGTAAGGCTTTTGATTTCTCCTTCTTTTTTGAATGAGATCCTTGATGTGTACAGTAATCTGGGTTGTAGGTTTTTCTCTTTCATTACTTTAAGTATGTCCTGCCATTCCCTCCTGGCTTGAAGAGTTTCTATTGAAAGGTCAGCTGTTATCCTTATGGGGATCCCCTTGTGAGTTATTTGTTGTTTTTCCTTTGCTGCTTTTAATATTTGTTCTTTGTGTTTGATCTTCATTAATTTGATTAATATGCACCTTGGGGTGTTTTTCCTTGGGTTTATCCTGTTTGGGACTCTCTGGGTTTCTTGGACTTGAGTGGCTATTTCCTTCTCCACTTTAGGGAAGTTTTCAACTATTATTTCCTTAAGTATTTTCTCATGGCCTTTCTTTTTGTCTTCTTCTTCTGGGACTCCTAAGATTCAAATGCTGGAGCATTTAACATTGCCCCACAGGTCTCTGAGGTTGTCCTTATTTCTTTTAATTCTTTTTTTCCTCTCTGCTTCATTTATTTCCACCATTCTATCTTCCACCTCACTTATCCTGTCTTCTGCTTCAGCTTTTCTACTGTTGGTTTCCTCCAGAGTGCTTTTGATCTCAGTTATTGCATTATTCATTATTGATTGACTCTTTTTTATTTCTTCTAGGTCCTTGTTAAACTTTTCTTGCAAAAAAAATTTTTTTTTTCTTGCATCTTCTCAATCCTTGTCTCCAGATTATTTATTTGTAACTTCATTTTGTTTTCAAGATTTTGGATCATTTTTGCTATCTCTATTCTGAATTCTTTTTCAGGTAGACTCCCAATCTCCTCCTCTTTTGTTTGGTTTGGTGGGATTTTATCACGTTCCTTTACCTGCTGAATATTTCTCTGCCTTTTTATCTTTAGGTTGTTGTGTTTGGGGTGGCCTTCCTGTATGCTGGAAGTTTGTGGTTCCTCTTTACTGTGGAGGTTCCTCCCTGTGGGTGGGGTTGGACAAGTGGCTTGTCAAGGTTTCCTGGTTAGGGAAGCTTGCCTCGGTGTTCTGGTGGGTGGAGCTGGATCTCTTCTCTCTGGAGTGCAATGAAGTGTCCAGTAGTGAGTTTTGAGATGTCTGTGGATTTGGATTGACTTTTGGCCCCCTGTATTTTAATGCTTAGGGTTATGTTCCTGCATTGTTGGAGAATTAGCTTGGTTTGTCTTGCTCTGAAACTTGTTGGCTCTTGGGTGGAGCTTAGTTTCCGTGTAGGTATGGAGGCTTTTGGATGGGCTCTTGTCGATTAATGCTCCTTTGAGTCAGGAGTTTTCTGGTGTTATCAAGTTTTGGATTTAAACCTCCTTCCATTAGCTTTCAGTCTTATTCTTACAGTAGCCTCAAGAATTCTCCATCTATACAGCACTGATGGTAAAACTTCTAGGTTAATGGTGAAAAGATTCTCCACAGTGAGGGACACCCAGAAAGATTCACAGAGTTACGTGAAGAAGAGAAGAGGGAGGGAGGAGATAGAGGGGACCAGGAGGAGAAGAGGGAGAGTCAAAACGGGAGAGACCAATTTAGCCAGTAATCAATTCCCTACTTATTCTCCACAGTCTGGAACACTCAGAGAGGTTCATGGAGTTCCACAGAGAACAGAAGATGGAGGGAGGAAGGTGATAGAGGTGACCAGGAGGAGGGGAGGGGGAATCAAAAGGAGAGAGACAAATCTAGCCTGTGATCAGTTCCTTAGGTGTTCTCCACAGCGTATAACATCCTAAAAGATTCACAGAATTAAGTAGAGAAGAGAAGGAGGAGGGAGGAGATAGAGGTGACCTGGGGTAGAGACAGGAGAGTCAAAAGGAGAGAGAGCAATCAAGCCAGTAATCACACTCCTAAGTAAAAATGCGTACTGAATATTGGATTCTTAAAGGTTAAGAATTGATAACAAATACCAAAAAGCAAATATTAAAAAAAAAATCTAGAATAGAAGTTAGACTCTCAAAACTACAATGTTAAAAAAAAAAAAGCAAAATTGCAAAAGTTATAAAAAAGTATATGACATTTGCTTTAAAAATAGGGTCTTTTTGGAGGCAAGGTAATAGTAGGTTTTAAAAATGAAAATTAAAGGAGCAATAAAGTGCTTACAAATAAAAAATTAAAAAGTTATAATAGTAAAATATATCTAGGAATTTCTCTGGAGCTGTTGAGGGCAGTGTAGGGTCAGTTCAGTTTCAGATAGTTCCTTGTTCCAGCTTATAGTTCTTCTCAAGGATTATAGGTCCCTTCCAATGTAGCCAGTTCTAACTACAGGGTTTTAATCTGTTGCACCTGTCACTTCCAAAGCAGTTCCCTCTTATTTGTTTATTTTGGCTTCTGCTATTAGCAACTGTTTTCAGTATTTAGCTTCCGCCCTGACACAAGGAGGCGAAGGTGGCCATTTACTTAGGCTCACTTGTTCAACTGAGCTTCAGGGAGGGAGAAACACTGCAAACAAATATCACTGACATCTGTGGGGAGTGCTCACAGTGTCTGGGCCACACAGGGTTTGCTCCCACCTAAAGTGTGTGTTCTTTCCCGGTCTATACTGCTCAGGCTCCAGGTTGATCTGCAGGGGAACTGTCTAAGGTAGGCCCTGGGTTGCGTGTGCTTCCCAGGTCTAAGCTGCTCAGGTTCAGGTTCTTCGGAACTCCACAAAGGCACAGACTCAGTTGGGTCTGGATTTTGTGCCCTTCCCTGGTAAGAGCAACTCAGGCAACCAGGTGCTTGGCGAGCACACTCTCCTCAAGTAGGCGGTGCATTTTATCACCTCCCTTGTCCCAGCTGCTCTATTTTCTGGGTGTGCAATGGGAGCGCCATCTCAGGCATGCCGTGTGTCTCCTCTGGGGAGCTGATCTCTGGCTGAGACCCTCATGGCAGATGTTAACCATCCAGGATCCCAGGAAAACTTGGTTAGAAACTGGGAGCCTGCTCAGTTTGGTAGAGGATGCTGTCTCTGGTGCCCCTTGCCTTCTGGCTCTGGCTCTCGCCAGCCTGCCTCCCTGCCTCCTGCGGGGAATGGGCCAGCCCACTGCTGGCTAGCTCTCCTCTGGTATTTGCTCAGTCCTTTATTCTGTGAGCAGGCCAGCAGTGCCTTAGATTAGCACATTTAGAGGGAAAATTCTCGCTGTCTCTTTTTTTTCTCTCTCTTTGACTATCCCATGGTTTGGGTTGCTATCTTACGTTAGCTCCCTCAGATTGCCCTCAGGGCATTCAGGCCTGGTTCTTACCCTAAGCAATGCAGCTGGGGCCTCCCTGTTCAGTCCGTGCTTGCTTGTGGCGGACATGAGCATCTGTGCTACTTCTCTGCTGGGAGCTGCAGTTAGACGCGTATTCTGTGGGTTTTGTTTATTTTTCCCTTCCAGTTATGTTGTCCTGTAAGATTCCAAAACTCCCCACAGACCCTCTATTGAGAGGGTTTTCTGGTGTTTGGAAACTTCTCCTTCATGACTCCCTCCCTGGGACTGGTCTTCATCCTTAATTCTTTTGTCTCTCTTTTTATCTTTTATATTTTGTCCTGCCTCCTTTCAAAGGCAATGGGCTACCTTTCTGGGTGCCTGGTGTCCTCCGTCAGCGTTCAGAAGTTGTTTTGTGGTATTTGCTCAGAGTTTAAATGATCTTTCGATGAATTTGTGGGGGAGAAAGTGGTCTCCCCATCCTATTCCTCTGCCATCTTAGGACCCCATCCTGTTATAAGGTTCTTACATTACCTGGAAAGTTTTTAAAAGAGTCATTTAAGGTACATTCTAACAGGTAAAGAACTAATATTGTACTATATAGGGAACTACTACATTAAATTTTAGAAATGTATAGCTAAAATGTAGGTAATATGAGTAATAAATATTCCAAAAGAAGGCAAGAAGGGTAAAATAAGGGAACATAAAACATGTGAAGCAATTAGAAAGTAGAAAGATTATAGACTCAAAAATTATATCTGAAAGTTAATGTAATTACTACATTAATTTTAAATGGTTAAAGTTTCCAATTAGAAGATAAAGATCATCAGGATCAATATAAAAAAAAAAAAAAAACAAACATAGCTCAACCATTGCTGTTTAAAAGAGATACATTTTAGATATTAGGACACAGATTTAACTTGAAAGGACAAAAAATATGTATATTTGATTCTCGTTATTCACATATTCAAAGTTCACCTACTCATTACAATTTATTTGTAACCCTGAAATCAATGCTCCCATGCTTTCAAGTTATGTATAAACTTGAATTCTCTGTACAGCAGTGAAAAATCTGCACTTCCTGACACACAGGATTCCAGACAAGGTTGAAGAAGGTGACATTCTGCCTTCTTGTTTCAGATCTTGTACTGTAAATATGTCTTTTTTGCAGTATACTTCAGTTCATTTCAGTTCAGTCGCTCAGTCGTCTCCGACTCTTTGTGACCCCATGAATCTCAGCACACCAAGCCTCCCTGTCCATCACCAATTCCCAGAGTTCACTCAGACTCACATCCATCGAGTCAGTGATGCCATCCAGCCATCTCATCCTCTTTCGTCCCCTTTTCCTCCTGCCCTCAATCCCTCCCAGCATCACAGTCTTTTCCAATGAGTCAACTCTTCGCATGAGGTATATGCAATATACTTAGTGCCACATATTTTGCATTTTTGTGTGGGGTTGTGTGTGTGTGTGTGTGTGCATGAATTTTTGTATTTAAGTGGCCCCCAAAGCAATAGTGAAGTGGAGTCTCATGCTCATAATGGTAAAAAAGGCTGTGATGTGCCTTTTGGAGAAATTAAGATGAGCATCATTCAGACATATGTCATAGTGCTATTGCCCATAAGTTCAGTGTTAATGAACCAACAATATATTTTACATAAGGGGTCTTTAGATAGAAACACATACAAAACAGGGCAAAAACAGGGTTCGGTAGTTAGCAATTTGTGAGAATTGTGACCAGAGGCTCACAGGTACCTAACTATATCATCCATTTTACTATTGGAGAAGTTAGACTTTATAGTAAGTAATATTTCTAAAAATAAAGAAGAAGATTTTATAATGATAAAAGAAGAACAAATTAATAAATTTGTATGCATTTAATTATATCAAATATATGCAATGAAAGGTATGAGAGAAAAGGAGCAATGGATAAATTCATAATCATGGCTATAGATATCAACTCACTCCCTCAATAACTGAAAAACCAACCTCAAAGTCAGTAAAAAATACAGAATATTAGAATAATACAATTAACATATTGATCAACATTTTGACCTCCCTGACACACAGAATACCACTTTGTACAAATGTAGTATTCACATTATTTTAAAATACATTAAGGCACATGGATTCTTTTTCTTTTAATTGCTTTTATTAGGTATTTAAAATTTTACAATTAATGTGTTACTAGTGCACAAGAACACTTATTATTATTAAATACCTCAATTTATCCTTTTGAATCTACTTAAATCATTGTGTGTTGAGAACTATTTAGTCTAATATTATAATTGTTACTCTCTAACATTTTATTTTGCATCTACCAAGTATAACTTTTGACATACCATTATTTTCAAACTTTGTTACTTTTGTTTGTTGTTGTTGCTTTTTTAAAAATAAATTTTTATTGGGATATAATTGCTTTACAATTTTGTGTTACTTTCTTGCTGTACAGCAAAGTGAATCAGCCACATGTATACGTATATCCTCTCTTTTTTCTATTTCCTTCCCATGTAGGTTACCAAGAGCACTGAGTAGAATTCCCTGTCCCATATGGTAGGTTCTCACTAGTTATCTATTTTATACCTAGTTGTGTATATATGTCAGTCCCAATCTTCCAAGGCACATAGATTCCTCACCCTCAACCCCCCAAAAAATTTTGTTTAGAGTCATTAAGCAAGTTCTAACAATTTTGAAGGAATAAGAAAATAAAGAGTATAATCTTTGATTACAGTGGAATTAAACTAGAAATTAACAACAACAACAACAGATAATTAGAAAATCCCCAGAAAGTAGAAAATAAAGCAACAAACTTTTCAATAACCTGTAGTGTACTCAGGGTTCCCCTGGTGGCTCAGTGGATAAAGAATCTGCCTGCAATGTGGGAGACCTGGGTTTGACCCCTGGGTCAGGAAGATCTTGTGGAGAAGGGAATGACTACCACTACAATATTCTTGCCTGGAGAATTCCATAGACAGTGGAATCTGCCATGGTATAATCAGTGGGATGCCAAAGAATCAGACATGACTAAGCAACTAACATAGTGTACTCATAACTTTATAGTGTACTCAAGTAATCACAATTATAATTCTTAAATATTTTAAAATGAAATGTTAAACATAAACAAGGCATATCAAACTTATGGGATACATCAGAAGCAATGCTTGAGAGGACATTTATGGCTCTAAATACATATATAGGGAAATAAAAAATGTTGAAAATCAATTATCTAAACTTTCATACTTTCATTCAAAGAAGCTATTAAAAGGCAGCAGAATAAATCATCAAACTGAAATCAAATATAAAACTATGAGAAAAAAGTCAATAAAACAGAAAGAAGTCATACAATAAAGCAACTCAAGAAACTGAAGTTTTTAGTTTTTTTTTTAATAATTCAGTAAAATTAATAAATCCATAGTAAGACTGGTAAATAAAAAACAGGAAAGACAATGTAAATTATCAATATCAAAAATGAAATAGAGACATCACTATAGATGTTACAGACAAACCAATAATAAGAGGCTATTGTAAGAAAGAGATAGGAGTACCAAACTGACTTACCTTCTCCTGAAAAACTTGTATGTGGATACAAAAGCAGCAATTAGAACTGGATATGAAATAATTTACTGGTTCCAAACTGGAAAAGGATTATGACAAGGCTGTATATTGTCAGCCTGTTTATTTAACTCATATACAGAGTATGTCATGCAGAATGCTGGACTGGATAAATCACAAGCAGCAATCAAAATTCTTGGGAGAAATATTAACAATCTCAGATGTGCAGGTGATATCATTCTGATGGCAGAAAATGAAGAGGAAGTAGAAGGTCTCCTGATGAGGGTGAAAGAGGAGAGTGAAAAAGCTGGTTTGAAACTCAACACTCAAAAATCTAAGATCACGGCATCTGGTTCCATCACTTCAAGGCAAATAAAAGGGGGAAAAGTTCTTGGGCTCCCAAATCTCTGTGGATGGTGACAATAGACATGAAATTAAAAGACGTCTTAATTTAAAAGACGCTCCTTAGAAGGAATATTATGACAAACTTAGAGAGCGTATTAAAAAGCGGAGACATCTCTTTGTTGACAATTTGAAAGTATCAGTTCTTTGGCACCAAGCCTTCTTTATGGTCCAACTCACATCCATACATGACTATTGTAAAAACACATACTTTTGACTATATAGACCTTTGTCAGCAAAGTGATGTCTCTGCTCTTTAATACACTGTCTTGGTTTGCCACAGCATTCCTTCCAAGGAGAAAACATCTTTTAATTGCATGGCTGTAGTCACCATCTGCAGTGATTTTTGAGCCCAAATAAATAAAATCTGTCACTGTTTCCCCTTTCATTGACATGAAATAATGAGGCCAGATGCCATGAAGTGATGAGACAGAATGCCATGATCTTAGTTGTTTTTAATGTTGTGCATTAATGTTGCACAATAAAAAAGAGCAAACTTCTACTACTCAAACTAACATGAATGAACCACACTGCTATAATGTTCAGCAAAATAGTTTAGACATAATAACAATAATGAATAATTTTGCTTATATATAATTCAGTAGAGAAAAGATTAATCTATGATAGAAATCAATGATAATTTTCTGTTCTGTGAGGTAGGGACTATGATGGGAGAGAGCTTGATAAATCATTTGTGATAAAGGAAATGCACTATATCTTGTGTTGGTTAAATGTGTATATATTTGTCAAAATTCATAAATTGTAATTAAGATTTCATGTTTTCATGCATGTAAGCTATGCATCATATATTTAAAAGGCAATGCATATTTATATTTTATGAAGCTAAGAATTTGTTGCTTGGATTGGGCCATTCTTTATTTTTATTAAGTTGTATCTATCAATTTTAGAGAATATTGCTTTGATTGCCAGGCTTTTATTTTCAATCTTTGTCTCCAGAGTGATTTTGATGGGTCCTAAACATGAAAACCACCACACAAATGCACAGAACTTCATTCATCTTTCTAAATGTTGAATATAGCCTATAAATCTGTGAACTCAGGACTTAAAACTTATACATTGAATTTAGAAAAATAATGACCTATAAAAGTATCCTTTACACCTCTTTTTGCTGACATTCTAAAGCATAATAGAACAATTGGAAAGTAAAAAGAAATCTATTTCAGCTCTAAAATAAAAGATAGAGAGATAGACAAGGTTCTATGGAAACTGTGAGCAACATTTAATGAACCATGACTAAGAGAAAAGAAGAAAGAAAATTTTAGAATACATTAAAGATTAGTCTGGAGTAAACAAGCACTCTGAAACTCATTAAAATGTACATATTTCACCATTAATATTTTGTGATTTAATTATTTTAAAACAATAAGTGAAACCCATGTTTTAAACCACTTACATATAGTCACAGCTCTTTGGAAAAATAATTATCTCTCCTTCCCTTTGCACTTACTTCACAGGCCAGAAAGGTCCCCAGTTGATGATGTGTATTCTCTAATAAAAGCAAAACAGTGACAGAAAGAGATGCAAGCTATTTCATCAAACATGCTCGCTCGTTACTATTTATCATAGAATGCAAACTTTGAGATCTCACATTGTTATAAAGATTTCCACCTATTTCTGCAATGATAAAATAGCCCCAAATTTTGAATAACAAGTGGCTTCCTTGATAGCTCAGTTGATAAAGAATCCACCTGCAATTCAGGAGACCCTGGTTCAATCCCTGGGTTGGGAAGATCCCCTGGAGAAGGGAAAGGCTACCCACTCCAGCAGTGTGGCCTGGAGAATTTCATGGACTATATAGTCCATGGGGTCGCAAAGAGTCGGATACAACTGAGCGACTTTTTTCACTTTGACTAACAAATATATTTTTAAATGTCTCAGAATAAGCATTTTCAGAATGAATATTTGTCTTCATTTTTATTTACCTGTCTTCAGCATCATTATGCAAGATATAGATTTTTCTTAGTAAGATTAATCTATTCCTAATAAGGACAAATAATTAAAGGAAGAAAGATGGCAGAATATATTTCTATCATTGTATAGTTTTTAAAATTTACTGGCTGTAATTTTAAATCTACTCATTTTATGATTTCTAAATCCCGTACTTATACATTTAACTAAAACATGAATACCTAAAAATGTGAGTGACTTGATTTTCCTGTATCCTAGTGTCTTCCTGAATGATGTTCCTAAGATTCACAATCTCCATAATCCTGTACCAAATACTGTCCTCAAAATGTTTTCATTCTTATTCATCCACAGCATCTCTGATACTGATACATCTCCAGCTCTAAGATAATTGAACTCTGTTATTTTTGATATTACTATGAAACACAACTTAATAGGATGGAAATCTTATTTTCAAATTTCCCACTCTTTGAATATTCATCCCTGAATTTCCTGCATCTGTTTTCCAACACAGCCTCTCTAATACTTACCCCATCAAAACCTCCAATCTGTTAACCTCATCACCTTTTATTGGCCCATCTTCCTAATTGCCTCTTTATTTCTCTTTGTATCCAGGTTATATTCTATTATCCATGTCATAATCAATTTACTTTATCCTTTCTCACTTCCATGACAAGTTTATATGTCACTGACAAAGTAGAACAAATACGATTAAATCTACAGACTTATCTTCCTCTAGACTGATAAAATTTGTCTTGTCTTTCTTTCAGTAGGTTAATTTTAGCTATTAGTAACTCCAGCTCTCATGCTTGAATCCCAGCCTTCTAATCTATTCAAGAGCCTGTTTTGTACAGTTTTATAGAAGTATTTCTTGGTCTATCACCTGCCCTCAGGTGAGCATGCAGCCTAGGCATGCCAAGTGTTGGGGTGGGGGTGGGGGCGTGGTCTCCAAGTGCTGAAGAGAAAGGGCAAGCCACATGGGGTAAAATCAAGTTCACAGAAGAATTGAAGGAACTGAGAGCAAAAGAGGAAAGAAGTAAGCCTGGCACAGGATGTAACCTGAGAAGCAAAACTAGAAACATGGAACCAAAGAAGACAGTATTTCCACAGTTAGGACTTTATCAGACAGTGATCAGTTTGCCTTAAGAGAGATGTTGTGGGGAGGGGGGTGGGAGGGAGGTTCATGTTTGGGAACGCATGTACACCCATGGTGGATTCATGTCAATGTATGGCAAAACCAATACAGAATTGTAAAGTAAAATAAAAAAATTAATTAATTAATTAATTTAAAAAAGAAAAAAAAATTTAAAAAAAATCAGAAGTTGATTTAATGAAAAATTAAAATCAGGTTGATAAAATATACTTTAAAATACAAGGATTCAACTTGAGAAATAGAAGAGAACCAGAATAAAATAAAGAAAATATGAGAAAGAATGAGTTAAAGGACATGAAAATATTATACATTAAAACAACAAACGAATGGCCAATAATTTTAGGATGTACTCTTCCAGCTAGAAACCAAAGAAATGCATGGCTAATATGTCAGATGTGTCCAGTCTGGTAGAGAGGAGACAAAAAGGGAAGCTTACTGCTGGCGACAGCTGACTGGCTGCAGGGCAGTTCCAAGGTTAGTAGGCAATCATGGATTAAGTCTGAAGGGACTCACATTTTTACCCATTCCACCAGGTAGGATCTAGTCAAGATAAAGAAAGTATGCTAGTTCTGTCAACAGATAAAGTTTAATATAAAGTATTTTAATTAAATATTGAGGACTGAGTAATAGTATGTTAAGGTATTATAAAAGTACAGCTTCCAGGACTGGAGGTGTGAGAATCTGGATAACATTTGGCATCCTATGAAAGTGAAAGTCACTCAGTCTTGTTTGAATATCACAAATCTATTTTCCCATGCAATTGAAAGAATTCTTGTTATAATCTCACCTCTGGTTAAAACTATGAGATATAATTTATTTATTCTTTGAACATTTTTTTTTTATTTCTCACACTTCAGAAATGAATCTTTTTATATACAGCATTTATACATTCTCTCATGTTATTAAAATGACTTGGAAAGCTTGCCTAATATCACTTTGCTTTAGTTTGTTACATTTAATGTCTATACTATACTGGACATTTAAATTGCTTTAATTTATTCAGTTGTAAATCATATTATAATAAAATTATTTTTAGAGCTCTGCATGAATATCTAAACATTTCTGTAAGTGAAATTTTGTTAGCAATGGTATGATAATTTTACGGATCATGGGTGAGGAAAAAGGTCAAAATTTTCTAAAAGTTTGACCATTCACAATCATTAGCAGTGCACTATATAGCAGGATTTGTGAAGTGTATTTTCAAGAGTTTCACATTTAAGTATGATGTTAGCTGTTTATTGAGGCTAATATTCTTGATTTTTTTCCTTTACTTTTTATAATTATGTTTTGTTTACACAAAAAATGGAGTTTTGAAATTTAACAACTATTTGTGACATCTATTAAGTGAGATATGGTTGTTATTAATCACCATCATGAATTGTTTATTAGAATTCTCACTTATTAGCATGAAAGAATAAACTTTTAACTGCAAGCAGTAAGGAGAAGTTTTGGAAGATATATGCTGATAAAAACAAATAACCCAATTTAAAAAATATGTGGGCATATCTCTTGAACAGGTATTTCAAAAAAGAAGAAAAAAATATCCAGTAGGCACATTAAATGGTACTTATTGTAATTAGACATTAAGAAATGTAAGTTAACTCACAATTCAATGCTACTGTATAAAGATTAAAATGGCTAAAATTGATAAGATTGACAATTCAATACTAGGTGTTGGAAAAGATGTGGGACAACTGGGACTCCTACATTGGTCTGCTGCTGCTGCTTAGTCACTCAGTCATGTCTGACTTTTTGTGATCCCATGGACTATAGCCTGCCAGCCTCCCTGCCAGGCTCTTGGCACAAGATTGAGTGATCATATGTAAAAGGGTAAAATAACTCTAGGAAATTGACACTTTCTTTTTTCAAAATAATAACTTTATTGAGTTACAGTTTATATGCAAAAAAACTGCACATATTTTATATACACAATCTGATGAGTTTGGGCATATGTAAACATCTGAGAGATTATTATCACAATCAATGTAGCAGACATCTATCACCTCCAAAAGTTTTTTTGTGTCCCTTTGTGGGTAGTTTTTTTTTTTTTTTTTTTTTTTTTTAATGCATCTACTCTACGATCCAACAATTATACTCCTACATATTTACCAGGAAAAATAAACACATGTGTCCACCAAAGGACATGCACATTAATATTCATGGCAGATTTTTTCATAATAGCTAAAACCCAGAAAAAATTCAATTATCTTTTAACAAGAGCACAGATGAACAAATTGCGATGTGTTTCCAACATCACATTGGAACTCAACAATTCCAATTGCTGGTGTTGTACTCAGCAATTAATTTTATCATGACATGCAATAACATGAATAAAGCACAAAACTATTATACTGAGAACATGCACACATATTCAATGTGAATCTGATCTACAGTGATATAAACCAGGACAGTGGTAACCTGGCAGCAGTGGGAACTGACTGCAAATGTTATAAGGAAAGTCTTGGGGGTGATGAAATCACTTGAGTACTGGTTACACAGACACATATACCTGTCATAATTTGATCTGCATACTTGCGAATCTTATTTTACATAAATTATATCTCAATAAACCATGCACTTTTAGAAACAAATTACATTTTTTTTAAAGACAATTTTAGGAAAAAAATAACCAAAGCTATCAAACACAATTTTGCTCAAGAATTTGGGGATAAGAGCTGGAATTGTTACAAGCAAGAACTGAGGCACTAGATATTTGTGAAACATGGTAGATTTTGAAAAATCACCTAATAATTCAACCCACAGATCTGAGGTCCAATTTCACATTTCTAAAGCCTAGGATAGTCAATAATTCTTGTGCTACTTCAAATTTCTAGAGCACAAAATGTAAAAAAGATATACCTAAAACCCTAACTATTATTGCTCAGCTCCAAAACCAACTAGCCAAACAAAAAGTAGAAAAAACCCTAGAGAATATAGATTTTAAAACTGTAGATTATGACACAAATGAAAGACATAAATACAATAACAAATGAAATCCAAAAAAAGATTGTTATATTACCAAGGAAACCATTTGATAATTTACCAAATAAACCATTACCAAAATGGTTTATTCCCAGAATTAAAAATAAAGTAATTCAACGCTTTCTGTATAAGAGTAACAGCAAAGAATTTTAAAAGACAAAGACATCCAGCTAAAATCTTTGTTTAATGGATGTGGAAAAATCAGAATGCGAAAATGTTCAACCTGGAAAAGAGAGGGAGCCAGACACTAACCAGGTAATTTGGAAGATATGCACATATATTCCTAGACTTTAAGCAGGACACCCTGTATAGCTTGCTGCCAATTTCTTTTTTTTTTGTTGTTGTTGTTCTCTGTTTCAGACTCAAAAATTGATTTGTATTTATTTTTCCTCATTTCTAATGATCACTGCCAGATAATTAACTAATTTATAGATTAAAAAAAAAACAAACTTGTCATTGGGTTAGTTTATCTATTGTCCTGTACTTATGTTTTTGAATGCGTCACTTTTTAAACTTATATTTGTGTGTTCATTTCCTTCTGCTTTTCTTAGGTTTATATTTTTCTTCTCTTTGAACCAGGAGTTATATAAAGCAAAATGTTAAATATATCAGTTTTCAGGAATTTCTGATATTTTAAAATACATAGATAGCAGAATTCTTTCATTATAAAAATGTCCTTTTGTGGTACTTATGAAGACTATCTTAGTTGTGAGTAGAAAGTTTACATTGCATTCAGTAGGTAGCCAATATTTCTCTTGTTTTGCAATGCAATACAACATTTCTTTTGTATATATATATATATTTTTTTCTTCTGTTTCTTAAATTTATACTCTATTCTTGGATTAGAAAAAGAAGAAAGGAAGGAAAGGAGGAAGAGAAAGATCAGAAATGACTTAAAACTCGGATAGATGTACAGTATGAATGTGAGAACTAAATTAGGATTTGTGGGGACTGTCTGGGATCCAGGATGCAGTTCTGATTAGATCTTTTGGGTGAAGTAGGGACAAGTATCCACGTTCAGGAATTTTGCTGGAGTTATATTTCTTTCTGCCCCATGTAGCCCTGATGGTGGTTTAGTCGCTGAGTCATGTCTGACTCTTTGTGACCCCATGGACTGTAGCCCACCAGGGTCCTCTGTCCATGGGATTTCCCAGGCAAGAATATTGGAGTGGGTTGCCATTTCCTTCTCCAGGGGATCTTCTTAACCCAGAAATTGAACCTGTGTCTCCTGCAGAGCAGGTGATCTTCTGCATAACAGGCAGGTTCTTTACCTCTGAGCCACCAGGGAAGCCTTAGGGGCTCCTTTGTTGTTGTTGCTGTTGCTCACACATGTGAGACAAGTTACCTAGGAAGACGTTCTGGGCAGTGCTAATGATCTGTTGGGTAAGGAATAAACACAAACAACCAGCTCCAAGGATCCCCTCCACCTATATTTACTCACCTGCTTCACACTTCCAGTACAGGCAGATTATAAGAAAAGAAACTGTCACTTCCCAGAGCTGCTTTCTTTAGAGCTTAAAGTGAATATCACATATTCTTGCTGACATGGGGGAAGGGCAATCACAATCACAGCACGATTGTGTCTCTGGTTTTATTTAGGTTTCAGTACACATCACTTTCCCCTTCTTAAAACTTGTTATTCCTCATGCACCTTTACTAAATCTGCCAGGGAAGAATGTTCCTATCCGAGGAATAAAACTATGATAAAAGCAAAATAAATACATCGAATACTCAAAGTCACATGATGAAGAATAAATGAAAGAAGAAATAGATTAAGAATTTTAAAAAGTACAATATTATCCTCAGCAAAACAAGGGCAGATTTTTGTATGTTGAAGTAACAAGTCATAAAAAGAAGCCATGTAGAAACACTAGTTATTATGATTTAATAAATCAGAGAAAGAGCATAGGTTGGAAAAAATAAAAATGTACATGCTTGAAGAAAAACTTAGTGAACTAAATATCAAGTTGAGAATATATCTTGATCAAAGAGACATTAAGAAAGGTCATCAGAGAATGACAACACTCTGCTGGTAAATTTTAAATTTAGATAAAATGGACCAATTATTAGAAAAATAGAGCTTGCCAAAGCTGATGCAGTGGAGGAGACAATCTAGTTTTATTACCTGGTAAAGAAATTGAATCTTAATAAACAAACCTTCATAAAATAAAGGGATCGGTCCACTTAGCTTCACAAATGAATTATTTTAAGCATTAGAATGCTAATAAAAACACAATTATTAAATTATTTCAGAAACCGAAAAACACTGGCAAACTTCTCAATAGTTTTCATAAACTTGATATCAAAATCTCATAAGGCTACACAAGAAATGAAAGCTGAGAGCGGGATGTATGGAGAGAGTAACATGGAAACATATACATTACTATATGTAAAAAAGGTAGCCAATGGGAATTTGTTGTATGACTTAGGGAACTGCTGGGGTCCAGCCCGGTGGATCCAGGGAATTCGAAGGTGGGGACAGAGTTGGCATCCTTGGAAATAACTTATTTAATTACAGATAGAGAGGGATTAGAAAATTAGCAGAGAAAAAGAGGCTGAATAACTTGGTTCACATGGAATACTAATCACCACCTATGTAGGCCGCAGGTGTCTTCCCGTTCTCCTGAAGGGGAGGAGGCACTGAGGCCCCCCCGTCCCATCTTAGAAGCCCAGGCAAAATTAGCAGGCTTGGTGGGTACCCATGCACCAGATGGGAATTCGGCCAGAAAATAGTAGGAGAGAAAAAGAGGCTGAATAACTTGGTTTATGTGGGATACCAATAAAATTCCAAGACAAGGAATTTGCACCACCTACGTTGGGCCACCGGTACCACTTGAATATCGGAAGATGCCCCTCCTTGGGCTCCTTTTCACATGGGCTTGAAAACTGGGGCAAGTAAGTAGACATGGTGAGCACCCACACTCCAGATGGGAATTCAGCCAGAAAAATGGGGAGCAAGAAAGAACGACATGGGGGAATCAGTCTTTCCAGAAACTGATCCATTTTCTTTATTTTTGGGTTTGCTTATATACCTTTTGTTACACATAGGGATACAGAGTCAAGCGGGGGTCAGCAGTCCTGACCTTTATCAAAATCAGGTGCTTCACATAAAAAAAAGATCTTAGGGGTTTTACAACATCTTCTGGCCATGAGGCCTGCTGCCATTTTATGACCCTTTCTTTCTGATAACCAAAAACCTTATTTCTTCCAAGGGTGTTTTTTCTTAAACCAGGCACCACCCTCCAAATAAAGTTGCATTCCTACAGGGTGAGGGTGTAGTGAGTTACAATCAAGAAAGGAATTTATTTAACCCAAGGTTAACATGATGAATCTTAAAGGTTAATACTTATTTCTCCTATATGCTTAAAGGTTAATACTTATTTCTCCTATATGCTAGTTATATTGATTATAAGGGCAGGGAATATGGAGATTTAGCAGCAAACATCAGCCCAACAAATGAAAATCCTTTCACCAATGTTCCCTTTAAGATCTGTTTAGTCTTAAGATAGTGATAAAGTTACATTTTTACATAGCAAGTACACAGTGATTTATAACAAAGTGCAGTGATCTATTACAAAAGAGAAAATTCATTAACTCAAAAAGTCTAGTATTGCTAACATTAAACACTACTATATTTCTTTTTTTATATTCCAAATGCATTGATTAATATATTCCCAGGTGCCTAAGGATATGGAGGCCTGGCAGCAATCATTGACTCAACAATGAGAAAAGCCCTATGCTAATTAAGACTTTCAAAATACTCCAAACTCTCTGTGCTGTTTATGGTTGAGAGGTAGTAAACAATCATGTGCTAGTGGCAGGAATATGGGTAATCCTGTCACACAAGCTGATTTGCCAACAGAGAGGTTTGACCTGAGACACCTTTGTCACACCCAGGGCAGGGAATTAGCAGCAATTATTAGCACAACAAATGAAAAACCCTTCACCAATATAATTCCTAACCAACCCACTATACTAATAATTTCTAACTCCCCAAAAGAATTTGCCTTTAGTAAGTCTAAAACACCTCGTGCCTCTCAGGTTGGGAGGCTGTAAACAATCACATGTGGCTGGACGAACCTATACAGGTGGGCTAGATAACCTTCAGAGGAGTTCGTAAGTTGAAACACTCTTCTCATGCCCAGGAATTTTTATTGACTTGGAACTGCACGTTTACTCCTTCTCCGAGAGAACCGGTGGGGAACAGCCCCCCAAAAAGTCAGAGGTGTAGGTGAAAGCATGAAACAGTAAAGTAGATAGACTCTGGTTTTGGGGGTAGATGCTCAGGAACAGAGGGTTTCCTGAGGCTTGATCACGCCTTTGCACATGCCAAGCCTCCTTCCTCATGACCTTTGACATGGGTGGAGTTCCTCACACTGGCTCCTGGCAGGGAACTCAAATCTGTGCTCAGTAATAACCTAGAGGGATGGGATGGGGAGGGAGGTGGGAGGGAGGTTCAAAAGGGAAGGGACATGAGTATACCTACAGCAGATTCATGTTGATGTTTGGCAGAAGCCAACACAATATTGTAAAGCAATTATCCTTCAATTAAAGATAAATAAATTTAATTATAAAAAAATAAGAAAGTTTCTAGAAATATTGACCACAAGAAAAAAGGAGAGACAAGAAATAAATACAGAATTAAAAAAAAAATAAACAAGATAAATTGCTTTTAAAATAATTAGAATATTATGAATAAATACAGCAATAAAGTAAAAAACCCATGCTAGGAAAGTTTTGCTCAAAATCCTGCATACTAGGTTTCCATGTTATGACAACCAAGAACTTCAGTCCAAGCTTGGTTTACAAAAGGTAGAAGAACCAGAGATCAAATTGCCAAAATTTGCTGGATCATAGAAAAATCAAGGGAATTCCAGAAAAATATCTCCCTCTATTTCATTGAATATGCTAAAATCTTTGGCTGTGTGGATCATAGAAAACTGTGGAAAACTCTTACAGAGATGGTACTAGACCATCTTACCTGTCTCCTGAGAAACTTGTATGCTCACCAAGAAGCTACAGTTAAAACACTGTATGGAACAACTGACTGGTTCAGGATTAAGAAAGGAGTATGACAAGGTGGTTTATTGTCACTCTATTTATTTAACTTATACACAGAGCACATCACGAGAAATGCTGAGCTAGAAATACAAGCTGGAATCAAGATTGCCTGGAGAAACAGCAACAACCTCAGATATGCATGTGATATCACTCTAATGGTAGAAAGTGAAAAGGAATTAAAGAGCCTCTTGATAGGGAGAGTGAAAAGGCTGGGTTAAAACTCAGTATTAAAAAAAAACCCTAAGATCATGGCATCTGGTTCCATCACTTCATGGCAAATAGAAGAGAAAATGTGGAAGCAGTGACAAATTTCCTCTTCTTGGGCTCTAAAATCACTGTGGATGGTGACTGCAGCCATGAAATTAGAAGACGATTGCTTCTTGGCAAGAAAGCTATGACAAACTTAGACAGTGTGTTAAAAAGCACAGACATCACTTTGCCAACAAATGTTGTATAGTCAAGGCTTTGATCTTCCCAGTAGTCATGTACAAATGTGAGAGCTGGACACTGGACAATAAAGAAGGCAGAGTGTGGAAGAATTAATGTTTTTGAACTGTGGTGCTGGAGAACCCTCTTTAGAGTCCTTTGGACAGCAAGAAGATCAAACCAATTTATCTTAAAGGAAATCAACCCTGAATATTCTTTGGAAGGATTGATGCTGAAGCTCCAATACTTTGGCCACGTGATGCAAAGAACTGACGTATTGGAAAAGACACTGGTGCTGGGGAAAATGGAAAGCAGAAGGAGAAGCGGGTGACAGAGGATGAGATGGTTAGATGTATCGCCAATCCAATGCATATGAACCTGGGCAAACTCCTGGAGATGGTGGGGGAAAGGGAGGCCTGGTGTGCTGCAGTCCATGGAGTCACAAAGTCAAACACAATTGGCAACTGAACAACAACAACAAACCAGCACAAATAAAAAGGGAAAGTTGATTAGATAAAATTATCCTGAAGAAATCGAACATGTAATTAAAATTTCTTTCACCCTCTAAGAAACATCTCCCTAACCCCCAACATAGACACCAATCTAATCCAGTCTAATGGTCACTCACTGGAACACCATCAACTCCTATAAGATGCATCACATCCCCTCAATCTGTGTGATCCAGAGAAATGTAGTAAACACCCCCATGTCATCAGATAACTGCTGCAGAAGGAACTGCACCAGCTTAAAGAGCCCCCAGAGTCCTGCCAAGGTCTCCAAAGTCATCTCATGCCCCCTCCTCCTTACTTTATGTGGTCTGCTATATCTGAATATTATTCTGTCTTCACAAGTGTATCCTTTTCTCCACTGTAGTGTCTTCACACACTCACTTCCATGTGGAGTGTTCTTTCCCTCTCCCCCAGCCACATCTCCTCTTCGGTCTCAGATGTAATTCCAACTTTTCCCTGGACTTTGAGTCACATCACATCCCTACACTCCATGTTCCCTGG
This sequence comes from Oryx dammah, assembly GCF_014754425.2. NCBI lineage: Eukaryota > Metazoa > Chordata > Mammalia > Artiodactyla > Bovidae > Oryx > Oryx dammah. The sequence continues at coordinate 1,177,300 of NW_024070202.1, forward strand.
ACCTGCAGTCCCATCACGGCTGCACCTGTGGACCCTGTTCATAGTCTGTCTTTATCATCAAAATATGACCTCTGCCAGAAGGGGACCATGCTTGTCTTGTTCCAGGATGTCCCTGCTCCTCACACTGTGCTCAGCATCACTTAAATGTGCATGGATAGTTTTTAAATAAGTGAATGGTAAATAACGTAAAAGACCTGAAGGAAATACACTAAAGTGCTATCCTGGCTAAATTCAGCATTGGTATGATAAGTGACTTTATTATTTTTGATTATCCATGTTTCCCAAATTTAAGGAGTGTTTATTGTATCACTTTTATAACATTACTGAGGCATAAATTTTTGTGCTCCAAAATCATTGCAGATGGTGACTGCAGTCATGAAATTAAAAGATGCTTACTCTTTGGAAGAAAAATTATGAACAATCTAGATAGCATATTGAAAAACAGAGACATTACTTTGCCAACAAAGGTCCGTTTAGTCACGGCTATGGTTTCTCCAGGGGTCATGTATGGATGTGAGAGTTGGACTGTGAAGAAAGTTGAGTGCTGAAGAATTGATACTTTTGAACTGTGGTGTTGGAGAAGACTCTTGAGAGTCCCTTGGACTGCAAGGAGATCCAACCAGTCCATTCTGAAGGAGATCAGCCCTGGGATTTCTTTGGAGGAAATGATGCTGAAGCTGAAACTCCAGTACTTTGGCCACCTCACGTGAAGAGTTGACTCATTGGAAAAGACTCTGATGCTGGGAGGGATTTGGGGCAGGAGGAGAAGGGGACTACAGAGGATGAGATGGATGGATGGCATCAGCGACTCCACGGACATTAGTCTGAGTGAACTCCGGGAGTTGCTGATGGACAGGGAGGCCTGGCGTGCTTCAATTCATTGGGTCACAAAGAGTCGGACATGACTGAGCAACTGAACTGAACTGAACTGAACTGAACTGAGGCATAATTAACAACCAAAATTGTAATGCATTTAAAGTGTACAACAAGATCATTTCATATGCATGCACATTATGAAAGAACATACTTTTATAAACTTTTATAAAACTTTTTAATAAACTTTTTATAAACTCACCAAACTTTCATAAAACAGATGATTCCTATCTTATACAAGTAAATATAATAACGTTGAAAAAAAGAAAGACTTCTCTATTCACGTTTTTGTGGCTGGTCCAAATTTATATTTTCAAATCTGATAAGAAAACATAAAATAAAAAACTAGGCCCATTTATCAAGTGAGCATAGGCCACAAATTAAAAATATATATATATTGATTGAGTTCAACAGAACCCTTAAAAATAAGCTTTTTAGGGATAATTCACTAATGTAGTAAACTTGAGATCTGCCAATGTATATTAAGAAAAGTGTTAGTTAATTTTCAATAATTATCTATGATTTTGTAATAAAATTCTTAATAATTTTGATAAAGGCATTTTGGTAATGCATTGCATTAGTTTTGTATTGTTGAATAATACCTCACCACAAACTTAGTGCCTTAAACACACATTTATTATGATGTCGCTTCCATGGAACAGGATTCCCCAGCTCAAATCAATGTATTAACCAGGCTGCCTTCCATCTGGTGCCTTGGCTGGAAAACAGTCTGTTTCCAAGAGATTTTAGTTTGTTAGCAGAATTCAGTTCCTAGACGTATAGGAATGAAGTTTCTGTTCCTTGCAGTCTGACCACCAGGAATTGCTCTCAGCTTCTAGAGGTCTTTCCATTTGGCTCTCCCCATAAGCAGAAAATGGCAACCCATTCCAGTGTTCTTGCCTGGAAAATCCCGTGACAGGGGAGCCTGGTGGGCTGCTGTCTATGGGGTCACACATAGTCAGACACGACTGAAGTGGCTTAGCAGCAGCAGCAGCATAAGCAGTTCACAATGTGGCTATTTCATTCTTCAAGTGTGCCACATCACCTTTCTTGGTACAAATCTCTCACTTCAGAAAAGTCCTGGGCCCTCTTGTTGATGGCTTACTTGACTGGGTCAGACTTACTGAGAATAACTTCCCTTTTGATTAGGAACTGATTAGGAACTATAATAACATTCTGCAGAACACCTTTGCTATAGTCATATTAGTACAATTTAGTCTCGCAGTTGTGTCCAACTCTTTGAGACCCATGGACTGCAGCATGCCAGGCTTCCCTGTCCATCACCAACTCCCAGAGCTTAGTCAAACTCATGTCCATTGAGTCGGTGATGCCATCCAACGATCTCATCCTTTGTTGTCCGCTTCTCTTCCTGCCTTCAATCTTTTCCAGCTTCAAGATCTTTTCCAGTGATTCAGTTCTTCACACCAGGTGGCCAAAGTATTGGAGTTTCAGCTTCTGCATCAGTCTTTCCAATGAATATTCAGGACCGATTTCCTTTAGGATTGACTGGTTTGATCTCCTTGCAGTCCAGGGGACTCTCAAGAGTTTTCTCCAACACCACAGTTCAAAAGCATTGATTCTTCGGCGCTCAGCTTCCTTCACAGTCCAACTCTCACATCCATACATGACCACTGTGAAAAACCATAGCCTTGACTAGACAGACCTTTGTTGGCAAATTAATGTCTCTGCTTTTTAATATGCCATGGAGGTTGGTCATAGCTTTCCTTCCAAGGAGCAGGCATCTTTCTATTTCATGGCTGCAGTCACCATCCACAGTGATTTTGAAGCCCAAGAAAAGAAAGTCTCTAACTACTTCCACTGCTTCCCCATCTATTTGACATGAAGTGATGGGACTGGATACCATGATCTTAGTTTTCTGAATGTTGAGTTTTAACCCAACATTTTCACTCTCTTCTTTCACTTTCATCAAGAGGCTCTTCAGTTCTTCTTCGCTTTCTGCCATAAGGGTGGTGCCATCTGAATATCTGAGGATATTGATATTTCTCCTGCCAATCTTGATTCCAACTTTTGCTTCGTCCAGTTCATTGGCATTTTGCATGATGCACTCAACGTATAAGTTAAATAAGCAGGGTGACAATACACAGCCAGATGTACCCCTTTCACAATTTGGAACCAGTCTGTTGTTCCATGTCCAGTTCTAACTGTTGCTTCTTGACCTGCATGCAGATTTCTCAGGAAATATAATTTTTATGTAATTTTTCTCCTGAGAAATATAATTTCTCAGATTATATTTGCCATATGAAAAGTAAGTGAAAAGTAATAGTCGCTCAGTCATATCTGACTCTTGGTGACACCATGGACTGTAGCCTGACAGGCTCCTCTGTCCATAGGATTTTCCAGGTGAGTGTACTGAAGTGGGTTGTCATTTTCTTCTCTAGGGGATCTTCCTGACCCAGGGATTGAACCTGGGTCTCCCACATTGTAGGCAAATGCTAGCTTGTTTACTATATAATCTAGACTAATTCTGGTAATTAAATTCCATCATATTTGTAAGTCTTTCTTACACATAAGGGGAGAGCAATACACCAGACATATACATTAAGGGGGCAGGAATATTGGGGGTCATTTTAGAATTCTGCCTACCATCATCAATAAAGATTATATAATGAAATCTAAAGAAATCATATCTAATAGAAAAAATTGAGTCATTTATTTTATTCTAACAATTCCTTATTTCTATTATTTAGTATCAGATGTCCAAGCTTATTCTACAAAACAAGAAAGAAGAGTAAGATTTAAATCAAAAATGTTAGCATCTGTACACAAAATTAATGTTTCTGGAAATGTTACTGTAGATAATTGATTAATTTTGTAAACCAGTTACACTTCTCTGTGCTGTGCTTAGTCACTCAGTTGTGTCTAACTCTTTGTGGACCCATGGAATAGCCTGCCAGGCTCCTGTGTCCATGGTGATTCTTCAGGCAAGAATACTAGAGTGGTCTGTGATGCCCTCCTCTAGGGTGTCTTCCCAACCCAGGGATTGAACCCAGGTCTCCCGCATTGCAGGTGGATTCTTTACCATCTGAGCTACTAAGGAAGCCTAAGTAGAGTGGGTAGCCTTACATTCTCTAGAAAAACTTCCCTACCCAGAAATCAAACCAGGGTCTCCTGCATTTCAGGTGGATTCTTCACCAGCCAAGCTACCAAGGAAGCCCTGCATTTCTCTAGACCTGAGTAAAAACCTAGATATTATAGGAAAACAAAGAGATATATACAATAGAAACAGAACAATAGTTAACAATTATTGTAATTTAATATATGCCAAGATTCTTTAAGGATTAAAGCATATATGAATATTCTATTATTTAGATATGTTATTCTATGTTAATGAATGAAACAATTCAATATTATACAGATACTGATTCTCTTTATCTTAATAGTTATATTTAGTGCAAGATCAGTTAAAAAGCACATTTTTAAACAAGTCCTCAAGGAATTATGATATTGGTTTCCAGACCCCAACAGAAGAGATGTTCTCTTGGGAAGTCCTGCTCAGCCCTACACCCAGCTTTGTCCATAATACTTCCTCTTGCTATGGACCAATATTTACCCTGATGGGTAATACAGTGTGCTATAGATAAGTGCTAGCTTTTGGATTTCAGGTTCTCTTACAGAGGAAGAATGATCAAATGTAATTTTTGTCAAACAAAATGGGGACAGAGTCCATGGCCAAAAATACATTATACCTATGAAGGGTCTTAAATAAGAGAATCTTGTTACTGGGGATTGAAAGACTTGGGATTTGCATGTGGACACCATTATTTTCATAAGTTTTTACTAAAATCTTAAAGTACAGATCAGGATATAATTAATGCAAAATATTTTATATTTAAATGACTAGTTACTACTTAAAAGCCTCTAGATTTTTTTTAATGACTCATATTTTAAATCATTGCAATACTATGTGAGTTACTATTTACTTCAAGTATTACTTAAGCTTTTTTTTTTTTTCTCTCGTAAACCCTTTGTAAAACTAGGTTTTGGCTTAAGTTACTTTGGTACTTATACCAGTCAATTTCTCCTGGAGTTATGGGGTCTCTTTTTCTTTTTTTTTCTTTCTTTCTATGATTACTTCCAAATGAAAAAAAAAAAAAAATTGCTTATTTAACTTGTGTGAGAAGTGCTGCTGCTGCTACTAAGTCGCACCAGTCATGTCCGAATCTGTGTGACCCCATAGACGGCAGCCCACCAGGCTCCCCCATCCCTGGGATTCTCCAGGCAAGAACACTGGAGTGGGTTGCCATTTCCTTTTCCAATGCATGAAAATGAAAAGTGAAAGTGAAGTCGCTCAGTCGTGTCCGACTCTTAGCGACCCCATGGACTGCAGCCTACCAGGCTCCTCCCTCTATAGGATTTTCCAGGCAAGAGTACTGGAGTGGGGTGCCATTGCCTTCTCCGTATGTAAGAAGTAAAATAGTTTATTTTCTTGCCAACTGCTCCAATTTAATTATAGTTTATGAAATTGCACGTTGTATTAGCACTTGATTAAATAAGACCAAAATCTCCACTTTTCTAAGACTCCTTTTTTGTTGAAAATTATTTATATTTAATGATAACATATATTTCACCAAGACATAAATTTAACAGAAAGGCACCTGTCCAGTTTTGCCATAATTCTTGTGGTAGTTGAGAAGATAACCCATTCAGAAGCTTCTTTCTCATGACTGTTTTCTATTTAAACTTTGAAAAACTTTCCCTAAAATTTGTAAGAAAGAAAACGGTCTACAGACGATTTAAGTAGGCTTCACTTTCAAACTCCTTCAATTCTGTTCAAGTTTATTGGCAGATAGTCTACTTTTTACTGAAGAAAGGTGTAGTGATAATTTGCAATCAGGCCATTAATGCAATTGTGACACTTTCATCAGAAAGAAACACAAAAGAGAAACTTGCATTTGTACAATAAAATGACCCTTTGTGTGACATACTTATGTTAATTATTGGTGAATCAGGCAATTGTCCAGGTAGAAGGGAAATGAAATATAACTTATTCTACCTCCCTGCTCCCATATATTTTACAAGTTCAAAACCCCAGAAAAATTAGCAAGTGTTTAGGTCATAAACCTCCAACATGATAGATAAGAGACTGGAGCTCAACTTTCAATTTTGCTAGTCATTCAAGCCTGAAGAATGCAATGGCACCCCACTCCAGTACTCTTGCCCAGCAAATTCCATGGATGGAGGAGCCTAGAAGGCTGCAGTCCATGGGGTCACTAAGAGTCGGACACAACTGAGCAACTTCACTTTCACTTTTCACTTTCGTGCATTGGAGAAGGAAATGGCAACCCATTCCAGTGTTCTTACCTGGAGAATCCCAGGGACGGGGGAGCCTGGTGGGCTGCTGTCTCTGGGGTCGCACAGAGTCGGAGAAGATTGAAGTGACTTAGCAGCAGCAGGCATTCAAGCCTAGGTTTTGTTTTGTTTTGTTTTCCCCCCAGTGTCTGGTAAACACACATCTCCTGACTGCCTTCTTGATGTGTCCTTACATTGTAAAGAAAGAGATCAACTGTCTCATGCCTCTCCCCTGTTTTTGTTTTATTGAAGTATAGATGATATACAATATTACATGTTTCAAATGTACAACATAGTGATTCACAATATTAAAGATTATACTCCATTTACAGTTATTAAAAATAATGGCAATATTCACTGTGCTATACAATGTATCTGTAGCTTTTTTATTTTAGTGTTTGTGCCTCTTAATCCCATAGCCCTGACTTGTCCTGTCTTTCCTCTCTCCACGGGTTTGCTCTGTATATCTGTGAGTCTATTTCTGTCTTATTATATTCATTAGTTTGATGTATTTTTTAGAATCCACAAATAAATAACATCAGGGCTTCCCTGGTGGCTTGGTGGTAAAGAATCCATCTGCCATGGTAGGAGATGCAGGTTCGACCTCTAAGTTTGGAGAAGGAAATGGCTTCCCACTCCAGTATTCTTGCCCAGGGAATCCCATGGACGCAGAAGCCAGGCAGGCTATAGTCCATAGAATTACAAAGAGTCAAGCATGACAGCGACTAAACAACAACATAAGTGACATCATACTGTATTTGTCTTTTTGTTTGACTTATTTCATTTCATATAATATCCTTCAAGTCCATCCATTTGTTGTAAATGGCAAAATTTCATTTATTTTATGGCTGAGTAGTCTTCTATTCGATATATATATATGTATATATATGTCACATCTTTTTAATCCATTCAATGGCTGATAGACATTTAGATTGTTTCCATATCTTGTATTGTAATAATGCAGTTGTAAATGCAATTGTAAAAGTAAGTGCTGTTGTAAAAGGAATGCAATCATAAATCTTCTGCCATGAACATTGAGTTGCATGTATATTTTTTAGCTAGTGTTTTCCATACTGTTTTCCACATATATTTTTTAGCTAGTGTTTTCCATACTGTTTTCCAAAGTGGCTGCACCAATTTACATTTTCCCCAACATTTTTTTCCACATCCTAGCCAAAATTTGTTATTCCTGTTCTTTTTGATGATAGCCATTCTGAGAGGTGTGAGGAGATATGTATCACAGTGGTTTTAACCAGCATTTCTCTGATGATTAACAGTGTTGAGTCCAAAAGTCTGTTCTTTACATCTGTGTCTCTTTTGCTGTCTAGCATATAAGGTTATTATTACCATCTTTCTAAATTCCATATATATGTGTATGGGGAGGTTGGGGGGAGGGGGGTTCAGGGTTGGGAACTCATGTACACCTGTGGTGGATTCATGTCAATGTATGGCAAAACCAATACAGTATTGTAAAGTAAAAAAAAAAATAAAATAAAATAAAATTACTTTGTAATGGTAAAAAAAAAAAAAAGTGTTGAGTATTTTTTAATGTGCCTGTTGGCATCTGTATATCTTCTTTGGAAAACTGTCTCTTCAAGTCTTTTGCCCATTTTAAAATCTGAGCATTTGTCTTTTTGATGAAAAGTTGTACAAGATGTTTTTATGTTTCATATAATCATTTGCATATATTTTTCTCCCATTCAGTAGGTTGTCTTTTTACTTTTATCGATGATTTCCTTTGCTGAGCAGAAGTTTTTATGTTTAATTAGTTGACATATGTTTATATTTGCTTTTATTTCCTTTGCTTTGGGGGCAGATAAAAAATACTGTTATGATTTATGTGAGAGTGTGTTGGTTATGTTTTCTTTTGTGAGTTTTATGGTTTCTGGTCTTAGATTTAGGCTTTTAATCCATTTTAGTTTATTGCTGTATGGGTATTAGAGAATGTTCTAATTTCACTGTATTACATGTAGCTGTCCAGGTTTCCCAGCACCACTTGTTGAAAAGACTGCCTTTTCTGCTTTGTATATTCTTGTCATTTATTGTATTAATAGATTAATTGATGATAAGTGTGTGGATTTATTTCTGGGCTATCCATTCTGTTCCACTGACCTATGTCTTTGTTTTTGTTCCAGTACCATGCTGTTTTGATTACTGTGGGTTTGTATTAAGTTAAAAGGTAGGGAACATGATTCCTCCAGCTCAGCTCTTTTTTTCCCCTCAAGATTGCTTTCGCTATTTGAGGTCTTTTGTGCTTCCATACAAATTTTTAAATTACTTGCTCTAGTTCTGTGAAAATTGCCCTTTGTGTACTGATAAGGCTTGCATTGAATCTTGGATTGCTTCGAGTCTGTAAAGTCACCATCTGCAGTGATTTTGGAGCCCAAGAAAATAAAATATGTCACTGTTTCCATTGTTTTCCCATCTATTTGCCATGAAGTGATGGGACAAACATCCATTGGATCACAGAAAACTTCCAACATCTGTTGGATCATAGAAAAAGCAAGAGAGTTCCAGAAAAACATCTACTTCTGCTTTATCAGCTAAGCCAAAGGCTTTGACTGTGTGGATCACAACAAACTGTAGGAAATTCTGAAAGAGATGGAAATAGCAGACCACCTTACCTGCTCCCTGAGAAATCTGTATGCAGGTCGAGAAGGAACAGCTAGAACCGGACGTGAAACAATGGACTGGTTCCAAACTGGGAAGGGGTAACTCAGGGTTGTATATTGTCAACCTGCTTTTTTTTTTTTTTTTTGCTTATTTAACTTATATGCAGAGTACATCATGTGAAATTCTGGGCTGGATGAAGCACAAGCTTGAATCAAGATTTCTGGGGGAAATATCAATAATCTCAGATATGCAGGTGACACCACACTTATGGCAGAAAGTGAACAACTTCTAAAGAGCCCTTTGATGAAAGTGAAAGAGGAGAGTGAAAAAGTTGGCTTAAAGCTCAACATTCAGAAAACGAAGATCATGGCATCTGGTTCCATCACTTCATGGCAAATGGGGAAAAAATGGAAACTGACACACTTTATTTTGGGGGCTTCCAAAATCACTGAAGATGGTGACTGCAGCCATGCAATTAAAAGATAGTTGCTCCTTGGAAGAAAAGCTATGACCAACCTACATAGCATATTAAAAAGCAGAAACATTACTTTGCCAACAAAGGTCTATCTAGTCAAAGCTATGGTTTTTCCAGTAGTCATGTATGGATGTAAGAATTGGACAATAAAGAAAACTGAGCACTGAAGAATTGATGCCTTTTGAATTGTGGAGTTAGAGAAAATTCTTGAGAGTCCCCTGGACTGCAAGGAGATCAAATAAGTCAATCCTAAAGGAAATCTGTCCTGAATATTCATTGGAAGGGCTGATGCTGAAGCTGAAATTCCAATACGTTAGCCACCTGATGAGAAGAAAAGACTTATTGGAAAAGGCCCTGATGCTGGGAAAGATTGAAGGCAGGAGAAGGGGTCGGCAGAGTATGAGATGGTTGGATGGCATCACCAACTTGATGGACATGAGTTTGAGCAGGGTGTGGGAGTTGGTAATGGACAAGGAGGCCTGGTGTGCTGTGATTCATGGGGTTGCAAAGAGTCAGACATGACTGAGTAACTGAATTGAATTGATTGGACCAGATACCATGATCTTCATTTCCATCAATTGTGTGAACAGGAATAATTTGAGAGCTCCTAGGATCACATCCTGGATGAGGTGCCAGTGGGAATATAATAAAGATGACACTTCAGGTTTCCAATTCATTTCTACAAATACTTCTAAAAGTGAGGTCTCATACAGACATATTACAAGTGCTAGAGAAATAAGCATAAGAAATATGATCTGATAACTTTGTCCAAGGACTTCATAGTCTGGATACAGTGCAGATATTGCAAAAAATAATAAATTAATTAATTTAAAAAGTGATGTTTTAAAGGAAGCAGAAAAAAGCTGACTCAAGCTGAGTATTAGAAGTCAGGTGAGCATTTTTCTGGAAGAGAACAAGGAACAAGGGGAAGATATTTATGTGACAAGGAGTGAATGCAGAAACAGTACTGAGGACATTTTGAATTGCTCAAGGAATTTTTGAAGTTTCAATTTTGTTAAAAAGTGAAACATCACAAATAATGGAAGATATGATTTTGGAAAATTCATTATAGCTAAAGTTACCAAACAAACATTTGTGCGTCACAAAAAGCCATTACTTACTTTTTAAAAGGATATTTGCATCAGGGGCCACTGAGAGAAATGATCAAGATTGTGGTCAAAGATCTAATTTAGAGAGACATACAGGGGAGCAGTAGAGTGGAAAAGACTATGTGAGAGGGAAGTACAAGAATGTTTCTCAAATAAAGTGTTTGCCAAGAAAGTAAGTCATGGGGATCTAAATATATAGCACAGTGGCTATAGTTAATAATACTCTATTGTATAACTGGAAGTTGCTAAGAGAGTATATTTTTAAAGTTCTTATTACAAGAAAAAAACTTTGTAACTATGTATAGATGCATACTAACTAGACCTATTGGGGTGATCATGTATACATGTATCAAGTCATAATGCTGTATTCCTGAAACTAATATTACAATGTTCTATGTCAATCATGCCTCAATAAGAGAAATGAAAACAAACATTTCAAAAAAACAATACACTGCAAAACAAACAAACCCCTCCCCACTTCCCAATAAAAAAACAGTGTTTTCCCTAATAGGGCAAACCAGTTTGGTTATCACAGCTCAGTGAAAAGACTCTTGTATAAGATCTGACTCAGATTTCTGTATCATTAAATTCTTAAATATATTCTTAATCTTATGCAATTGGCACTATATATACAGTAGACATTCCTTCAGGTTTTTGATATACGTTATAGTACAAATGGCATTATTCGGTGGCAAAGAGCAACAGGTTAGTGATAAAAGCAAAGAAGTTTCCTCCCAAGTTGTTGAATTTTGAGAGGGGGGTGGTCACCAATTTGAGTCTACCTTTGCCTTCTGCCCTTGGAATCCTGTTTTTTTCAGTCAACTAAGGGAAGACTAATTTTTCACCTGCAGGCTCACATTAAACCAGCTACTAGGGTGTGATGTGAACTGATGATGAGAACTGCAGCAGGCTGAGGGTCAAGGTTTCCTGACCTACTCTCTAAAGCTGAAATATTTGCCTGTGATGTGACATGAGGAGAGGGCTGCACATTTATGATCCATCAGAGACATGCACCAGACACAGGACCACAGGCCCGGACCCTGTGAAGACATCTTCTACTTCTTGGGACAGCACAGAGCATCCCGAGTGTATCAGCTTCCTCTGCTCCATTTCCTGCTCAGCTCCCTGATCTGTGTGCCCCCTGTGTTACACCAAATTGTTGCTTTAGTCAACTGACTGTGTTCATTCCTTACACTCCATCCCAGTCGAGTTTTCTGAGCTTAGGCTTGGGTCTTGTCGACGGGGTTTAGATGTTTCATGCTAACAGAATCTGGATGCCTTCGCAGGGATGACTAATGCTGCCTATTGTGCATAGGCTTTGCTGTCTCTGAGGAAACTATTTCACTGTTTTGGAAGTTAGGAGGAAGGACCAATGAGGCTGCCCACTCAGTACAAACACAACACTGAAGTTCTAATTAAACAGTTTTCAGTGTTAATATATTTCTGCTATTTTTGCACATTTCTAGTGTTTTTCTGGAAACTTGGAAAAGGTGAGAGTTGCCCTCTGGAAAGTGCTGCCATCCTTTTTTGGAAAAACACAACATAGAATCAACTGGGAGAAAGACCAAAGTATCAAAGCAGAAACAAAGAGTTGTGGTCTCTGAGACATACTGTACTTCTCTGAATAGTTTTTTGAAGAATGAGTAAGGAATATTAATTTATTGTAGACAAAATCAAGGTTGAGGTGTGTGGGTGGGAAGCCAACAAGTCCATGTATTTTATAGAAGGGAACCAAGAAATACTATTCTTATCTTTGATATTAAACACATGAGAAATATACTTGGGAATAACTTGTACAATTAAAATAAGAGCTGTGTCTTTCTAATCGTGTCAGACTCTAAACAAACAAATAAATAAAATATTATATATATAGCAAAATATAAACTAATATAGGCATAAACACAGAAAGTATGAGGAAGTAATACTTAAACAGAAGATGATTTCCGTGCATCTTGGATAAAAGGGTCAAATGCCTCTATAAGTTGGGGGTTTTTCAGTGTCAGTACAAGGAGAATGTTCCAAACATCTGAGGGCGGAGCCCTTAGACTATGCTTGACCTTGGTAAGTAACTCAGGGCACCTACTGTGAGTTATGGTCACCTGTGTCTCAGATGAAAGATAATTTCTTCCCCTTCCAGATCCAGCACTGACAGTTTGAATTCTGCTAAGCCTTTTCTATCATTTCAGTTATTTTGTAAAGACATATTCATTTAAAAAATAAAATTGCAAGTAGAATTAGTATTGCAACATTTATGGAACTGGAATTATGTAAGAAATAAAAAGAGGTTAACAATGAAATGTGAGTGACTTTAAGAACATAGGATGAAATGACTTCTAAAGAATAATACATCTCTGCATCTTTGAGTTACATCAAATATACTAATTTTGATTATTGGTGGAGGAAACAAGCATGGAACATGTGCTGATTTAGGGGAGTGCATATAACTGGATGATGGAGAAGAATTATATAATTTGAGACAAAATGGAAAATTTTACTTTAGGTTGGTTACTTAAATCTTTTTTTTCTTCTTCTTCTTCTTCTTCTTTCTATTTTTAGTTTTCAGAGCACCCATTGAGAAGAAGGCACAAGTCCCTATCCCATGCCACTTCAGTATTTGATTGGGAGGATATCTTAAACAGGCTTGCTATTTTATTAAGTTATCTTTAGTCTTAGACATTTTAGAAGACTCAGAAATATGACATAAAAGAAGTGTAACATGTACATCTGAGCTGAAAAACTGCAAATGATGGTGAAATTCTGGGCACACAGTCTTCATTTCCGCCTCTTGGTAAAGATTTGATTTTTTTTCTTACTTGTCTCTTTGTTACCAACTGTGACACTAATAAGGCTTATTTCTCTCCACAATTCTAATAGACATATTTATGGGCCAACTGAAAAAATCTTGTGAGACTGGAGGAGTTAATTAGAGTTGGCAAACTTTTCACTGAAGCATTGAAAATTAGTTACTTCAGCTCCTTCATATTTCAAAGTAGGATGTAATTTTAATACAGAATTAAGCTGAAGGAAAATCTCTAATGTCTTTTGAAAGGTTTCCTCACACTGTGGCTACTGCCCACTCCAGTAGATGGCAACTCACTTGTTGGAAGTCTTGGTAGAGATGCCCCTTGGAATGAGTAGTGTGTAGAAGACTCTCTGCTCTCAGAGATTTTACTCACTGTGGAGCCACAAAACTGATAAGATTTGTTTGAACATGATACTACCTGCTCTAGTTTCTTTTGCCTTTCACCACCTGATGCACTGACCTCCAGTGCCTACTCATTTGTCACAGCTGGGTGCTAGGAACTCCTCAGCCAGGGGCTTGGAAAGCATGAGAATGACAGCTGTGATTGAGCATGAACACAAGGCTGGGTGCTGAGCACACAGTTTTGAGCAACTCATTCCCTACAGTTCCCCTGTTCAGAAAAAAAGTGGGCTTGATAAAGGAGATGGACAGTGTGAAACTAGTCATAATTCATTGAAGAGACAGTGCAGATCACGCTCTCTGGACTGGCCAGAGAGCATCAGGCCAGGAAGGGTAGATGTGAGCACGAAGTTGGCAAAAGTCTTTTGCAAAAACTGTGTCTCTATCATTGATTTTATAGATTTCATTTCACTATACTGTGGGTAAAGTTTTTCTGCTAATATCTGAGATGGCAAAAAGTTACCTTTCTCCATGTTACATTTGAATTCATTGCATCTCTTAATTTAGTGCCTGCTTACTTGACAATATAAATTACTAATAGATTTTCTAATTTTAATCCATTCTTAAAATATTTTTTGGTCATTGCAGTCTTCTTTTCATAATACTCTTTATTTTTGTTTCCTACCTTAATATGGTAGGCAATTTACTAGTATTTTCCTTAGGATATATGCATCAATGTCATAAGTGTTTCCTTCTGTGAACTATATCTCTGTCAGTTGTATTATGTGTGCTAATTAGTTTTTAATGAAAAATGGCAACAAAGCTATTAAAAATTACAAACTGTAAAAAACATATTGATAGTTATTGATTCAGTCAAGGTTTTTATTTCTTATTATGGCAGAATTTGTTTCTTTACTGTTTTTACATATCAGTTCAGTTCAATTGCTGAGTCATGCCCATCTCTTTGTGACCCCATGAGCTGCAGTATGCCAGGCTTCTCTGTCCATCATCAACTAGCAAAGCCTGCCCAAACTCATATCCATCTAGTTGGTGAAGGAATCCAACCATTTCATTCTTTGCTGTCCCATTCTCCTCTCAGCTTCAATCTTTCCCAGCATCAGGGTCTTTTCCAATGAGTCAGTTCTTTCAAGTGGCAAAAGTATTGGATCTTCAGCTTCAGCATCAGTCCTTCCAATGGAATATTCAGGACAGATTTTCTCTAGGATTGACTGGTTTTATCTCCTTGCAGTCCAAGGGACTCTCAAGAGTCTTCTCCAACACCACAGTTGAAAAGCATCATTCTTCAGTGTTCAGCTTTCTTTATGGCCCAACTTTCACATCAGTACATAACTACTGGAAAAACCAAAGCTCTGACTAGATAGACCTTTATTGGCAAAGTAAAGTCTTTGTTTTTTAACATGTTGTCTAGGTTTGTCATATATTTTCCTCCAAAGAGCAAGCTTCCTTTAATTTTGTGGCTGCAGTTAACATCTTCAGTGATTTTGGAACCCTCCAAATAGTCTGTCATTGTTTCCATTGTTTCCCCATCTATTTGCCATGAAGCGATGGGATCAGATGCCAAGATCTTAGTTTTCTGAATGTTGACTTTTAAGCCAACTTTTTCTCTCTCTTCTTTTACTTTCATCAAGAGGTTCTTTAGTTCTTCTTCACTTTCTGCCATAAATGTGGTGTCATCTGCATATCTGAGGTTGTTGATATTTCTCCCAGAAATCTTGATTCCAGGTCGTGCTTCATCCAGTCCAGCATATCTCATGATGTACTCTGCATATAAGTTCAATAAACAGGGTGACAATATACAGCCTTGACATACTCCTTTCTCGATTTGGAACTAGTCTGTTGTTTCATATCCAGTTCTAACTGTTGATATTTGACCTACATAAAAATATCTCAGATGTAACGTATGGTGGTTTGGTATTCCCATCTCTTGAAGAATTTTCCACAGTTTATTGTGATCACATAGTCAAAGGTTTTGGCATAGTCAGTAAAACAGAAGGTGATGTTTTTCTGGGACTTTCTTGTTTTTTGACAATTCAATGAATATTGGCAATTTGATCTCTATTCCTCTGCCTTTTCTAAATTCACCTTGAACATCTGGAAGTTAACCGTTCATGTATTGTTGAAGCCTGGCTTGGAGAATTTTGAGCATTACTTTGCTAGTGTGTAAGATGACGGCAATTGTGCAGTAGTTTGAGTATTCTTTGGCGTTGCCTTTCTTTGGGATTAGAATGAAAATTGACCTTTTCCAATCCTGGCCACTGTTGAGTTTTCCAAATTTGCTGGCACATTAAATGCAGCACTTTCATAGCATCATCTTTTTAGGATTTGAAAGAGCTTAACTGGAATTTCATCACCTCCACTAGGTTTGTTTGTACTGATGCTTCCTAAGGAAGGCCCACTTGACTTCACATTTCAGGATATCTGGCTCTAAGTGAGTGATCACACCATCGTGATTATCTGGGTTATGAAGATCTTTTTTGTATAGTTCTGTGTAGCCTTGCCACCTCTTCTTGATATCTTCTGCTTCTGTTAGGTCCATACCATTCCTGTCCTTTACTGTGCCCATCTTTATATGAAATGTTCCCTTGGTATCTCTCATTTTCTTGAAGAGGTCTCTAGTCTTTCCCATTCGACTATTCTCCTCTATTTCTTTGAGAAAGGCTTTCTTACTTCTCCTAGCTATTTTTTTGAACTCTGCATTCAAATGGGAGTATCTTTCCTTTTCTTCTCTGCCTTTCACTTCTCTTCTTTTAACAGCTATTTGTAAGGCCTCCTCAGGCAATCATTTTGTCTTTTTGCATTTCTTTTTCTTGGGAATGGTCTTGATCACTGACTCCTGTACAATGTCACAAACCTCTGTCCATAGATCTTCAGACACTTTGTCTCTCAGATCTAATCCCGTGAATCTATTGTCACTTCCACTGTATAATTGTAAGGAATTTTATTTAGGTCATATTTGAATGGTCTAGTGGTTTTCCCTACTTTCTTCAATTTAAGTCTGAATTTGGCAATAGGGTGTTCACGATCTGAGCCACAATCAGTTCCCAGTCTTGTTTTCACTAACTGCATAGACCTTTTCCATCTTTGGCTGAAAAGAATATATTCAGTCAGATTCTGGTATTGACAATCTAGTGGTGTCCATGTGTAGAGTCTTCTCTTGTGTTTTCGGAAGAGGGTGTTTGCTATGACCAGCTCATTCTCTTGGCAAAACACTGTTAGCCTTTGCCCTGCTTCATTTTGTACTCCAAGGCAAAATTTGCCTGTTACTCCAGGCATTTCTTGACTTCCCACTTTTGCATTCCACTTCCCTATACTGAAAAGGACATTTTTTGGGGGGTGTTCATTCTAGAAGATCTTGTAGGTCTTCATGGAACTGTTCAACTTCTTTAGCATTACTGGTTGGGGCATAGACTTGGATTATACTGCTACTAAATGGCTTGCCTTGGAAACTAACAGAGATCATTCAGTCGTTTTTGAGATTGCATCCAAGTACTTCATTTCTTCACTATGAACAAAGCTAGTGGAGGTGATGGAATTCCAGTGGAGCTGTTTCAAATCCTGAAAGATGATGCTGTGAAAGTGCTGCACTCAATATGTCAGCAAATTTAAAAAACTCAGTAGTGGCCACAGGACTGGAGAAGGTCAGTTTTCATTCCAATTCCAAAGAAAGGCAATGCAAAAGAATGTTCAAACTACCTCAGAATTACACTCATCTCACATGTTAGTAAAGTAATGCTCAAAATTCTCCAAGCCAGGCTTCAGCAATACATGAACTGTGAACTCCCTGATGTTCAAGCTGGTTTTAGAAAAGGCAGAGGAACCAGAGATCAAATTGCCAACATCTGCTGGATCATGGAAAAAGCAAGAGAGTTCCAGAAAAACATCTATTTCTGCTTTATTGACTATGCCAAAGCCTTTGACTGTGTGGATCCCATTAAACTGTGGAAAATTCTTAAAGAGATGGGAATACCAGACCACCTAACCTGTTTCTTGAGAAATCTGTATGCAGGTCAGGAAGCAACAGTTCGAACTGGACATGGAACAACAGACTGGTTCCAAATAGGAAAAGGAGTGAGTCAAAGCTGTATATTGTCACCCTGCTTATTTAAATTATATGCAGAGTACATCATGAGAAACACTGGACTGGAAGAATCACAAGCTATAATCAAGATTGCCGGGAGAAATATCAATAATCTCAGATATGCAGATGACACCACACTTATGGCAGAGAGCAAAGAGGAGCTAAAAAGCCTCTTGATGAACGTGAAAGAGGAGAGCGAAAAAGTTGGCTTAAAGCTCAACATTCAGAAAACGAAGATCATGGCATCTGGTCCCATCACTTCATGGGAAATAGATGGGGAAACAGTAGAAACAGTGTCAGATTTTAGTTTTTTGGGCTCCAAAATCACTGAAGATAGTAACTTCAGCCATGAAATTAAAAGGCACTTACTCCTTGGAAGAAAAGTTATGACCAAACTAGATAGTATATTGAAAAGCAGAGACATTACTTTGCCGACTAAGGTCCGTCTAATCAAGGCTATGGTTTTTCCTGTGGTCATGTATGGATGTGAGAGTTGGACTGTGAAGAAGGCTGAGTGCCAAAGAATTGATGTGTTTGAACTGTGGTGTTGGAGAAGACTCATGAGAGTCCCTTGGACTGCAAGGAGATCCAACCAGTCTATTCTGAAGGAAATCAACCCTGGGATTTCTTTGGAAGGAATGATGCTAAAGCTGAAACTCCAGTACTTTGGCCACCTCCTGCGAAGAGTTGACTCATTGGACAAGATTGATGCTGGGAGGGATTGGGGGCAGGAGAAGGGGACGGCAGAGAATGAGATGGCTGGATGGCATCACTGACTCGATGGACGTGAGTCTGAGTGAACTCCGGGAGATGGTGATGGACAGGGAGGCCTGGCGTGCTACGATTCATGGGATGGCAAAGAGTCAGACACGACTGAGCGACTGATCTGAACTGAACTGAACTGACTGCATTTCAGACTCTTTTTTTTGACTATGATGTCTACTACATTTCTTCTAAGCGATTCTGCACATTAGTAGATAATAATGTTTTCATATATGTCCAAACAGTTCAAATGCTTAGACTAAACAGTGTAAAGTATAACTTTATTTATTTTATATAATTTCCAGACTATTGAGAAATTTCTGCAAAAGTTACACTAAGATTAGTCAGATATGCCTTAAACAGGTGGAATTGGCCCCTGATGATTGGCATCAGAATATATTCTATCTGATTTTCTAGTCACAATTAAAGAGACCTATTAGATGATAGAACACTGCATCTGAAAACTTTTCCAAAAACCTTTCTCCAACCCTTTAGTTCAGTTCAGTCGCTCAGACGTGTCTGACTGTTTGTGACCCCATGGACCACAGCATGCCAGGCCTCCCTGTCCATCACCAACTCCCGGAGTCCACCCAAACTCATGTCCATTACGTAGGTGATGCCATTCAACCATGTCATCCTCTGTCATCCCCTTCTCCTGCCCTCAATATTTCCCAGCATCAGGGTCTTTTCAAATGAGTCAGCTCTTTGCATCAGGTAGCCAGAGTATTGGAGTTTCAACTTCAACATAAGTCTTTCCAATGACTATTCAGGACTGACCTCCTTTAGGATGGACTGGTTTGATATCCTTGCAGTCCAAGGGACTCTTAAGAGTCTTCATCAGTATCATAGTTCAAAATTATCAATTCTTTTGTGCTCACCTTTCTTTATAGTCCAACTTTTCACATCCATATATGACTACTGGAAAAAAAAAAAAAAGCCATAGCCTTGACTAGATGGAAGTTTGTTGGCAAAGTAATGTCTCTGCTTTTTAATATGCTATCTAGTAATGTTAAAGCTGAAACTCCAGTATCTTGGCTACCTCATGCTAAGAGTTGACTCACTGGAAAAGACTCTGATGTTGGGAAGGATTGGAGGCAGGAGGAGAAGGCTACGACAGAGGATGAGATGGCTGGATAGCATCACCAACTTGATGGACGTGAGTTGAGTGAACTCTGGGAGTTGAGATGGACAGGGAGGACTGCCGTACTGCAATTCATGGAGTCGCAAAGAGTCAGACACGATTGAGTGATGAACTGACTGACTGACTGAGGTTGGTCATAACTTTCCTTCCAAGGAGTAAGCGTCTTTTAATTTCATGGCTGCAATTACGATCCAAAGTAGTTTTGGAGTCAACCCAAAATAAACCCAGCCACTGTTTCCACTGTTTCCCTGTCTGTTTTCCATGAAGTGATGGGACTGGATGCCATGATCTTAGTTCTTTGAATGTTGAGTTTTAAGCCAGCTTTTTCACTCTCCTCTTTCACCCTCTCAAGAGGCTTTTTAGTTCCTCTTTACATTCTTCCATTACAGTGGATTCATCTGCATATCAGAGGTTGTTGATATTTCTCTCTGCAATCTTGATTTCAGTTTGTGCTTCATCCAGCCCAATATTTCACATGATATACTTGCATTTAAGTTAAATAAGCAGGGTAAGAATATATAGCCTGTTGTACTCCTTTCCGAATTTGAACCAGTCCTTGTTCCTTCAGTTCAGTTCAATTTAGACACTCAGTCATGTCTGACTATTTGCGACTCCATGAATCGCAGCATGCCAGGTCTCCCTGTCCATCAACAACTCCCGGAGTTTACTCAGACTCAGGTCCATCGAGTCCACGATGCCATCCAGCCATCTCATTCTCTGTCATCACCTTCTCCTCCTACCCTCAATCCCTCCCAGCATCTGAGTCTTTTCCAATGAGTCAACCCTTCACATGAGGTGTCCAAAGTACTGGAGTTTCAGCTTTAGCATCATTCCTTCCAAAGAAATCCCAGGAATGATCTCCTTCCGAATGGACTGGTTGGATCTCCTTGCAGTCCAGGGACTCTCAAGAGTCTTATACAACACCACAGTTCAAAAGCATCAATTCTTTGGCACTCAGCCTTCTTCACAGTCCAACTCTCACATCCATACATGACTACTGGAAAACCATAGCCTTGACTAGATGGACTTTTGTTGACAAAGTAATGTCTCTCTTTTCACTATGCTATATAGATAGGTCATAACTTTTCTTCCAAGGAGTAAGCGTCTTTTAACTTCATGGCTGCAATCATCATCTCCAGTGATTTTGGAGCCCCCCAAAATAAAGTCTGACACTGTTTCCACTGTTTCCCTATTTCCCATGAAGTGATGGGACCAGATGCCATGATCTTCGTTTTCTGAATGTTGAGCTTTAAGCCAACTTTTTCACTCTCCACTTTCATTTTCATCAACAGGCTTCTTAGTTCCTCTTCACTTTCTGCCATAATGGTGGTATCATCTCCATATCTGAGGTTATTGATATTTCTCCTGGCAATATTGATTCCAGCTTGTGCTTCTTCCAGTCCAGCATTTCTCATGATGTGCTTTGCATATAAGTTAAATAAGCAGGTGACAATATAGAGCCTTGACATACTCTTTTTCCTCTTTGGAACTGGTCTGTTCCATGACCAGTTCTAACTGTTGCTTCCTGACCTGCATATAGGTTTCTCAAGAAGCAGATCAGGTGGTCTGGCATTCTCATCTCTTTCAGAATTTTCCACAAATTTTTTTTGTGATCCAGTTCTAACTGTTGCTTCTTGGCCTGCCACAGGTTTCTCAGGAGACAGGTAAGGTGGTCTAGTGTCCCCACCTCTTTAAGAATTTTCCATAGATTGTTGTGATTCACACAGTCAAAGGCTTTAGCATAGTCAGTGAAGCAGAAGTAGATGTTTACCTGAATTATCTTGCCTTTTCTATGATCTGAAGGATGTTGGCAATTTGATCTCTGGTTCCTCTGCCTTTTCCATATCCAGCTTGTACATCTGGAACTTTTCTGTTCATCTACTGTTGAAGCCTAACTTGAAAGATTTTGAACCTTACCCGATAGCATGTGAAATGAGTGCGATTGTGAGGTAGCTTGAACATTCTTTGACATTGCCCTTTTTTGGGACTGGAATCAAAACTTACCTTTTGCAGTCGTATGGTCAATGCTGATTTTCCAAATTTGTTGACATTATGAGTGTCAGCAATAGGAGCTATTCCACGTTCAAGGTCAGGGGGGGCAAAGGTGAGGAGATACGCTTCGTCCAAGGTAAGGAGCAGAGTCTGCGCTTTGCTGGAGCAACCATGAAGAGATACCCCACGTCCAACTTAAGAGAAACCCAAGAAAGATGGTAGGTGTTGCGAGAAGGCATCAGAAGGCAGAAACACCGAAAACATAATTACAGAAAACTAGTCAATCTAATCACATGGACCACAGCCTTGTCTAACTCAGTGAAACTAAGGCATCCCATGAGGGGCCACATAAGATGGGTGGGTCATGGTGGAGAGGTCTGACGGAATGTGGTCCACTGGAGAAGGGAATGGCAAACCATTTCAGTATTCTTGCCTTGAAAACCCCATGAACAGTATGAAAAAGCAAAATGATAGGATACTGAAAGATGAACTCCCCAGGCTGGTAGGTGCCCAATACACTACTGGAGACCAGTGGAGAAATAACTCCAGAAAGAATGAAGGGATGGAGCCAAAACAAAAAGAATACCCAGTTGTGGGTGTGACTGGTGATAGAAGCAAGGTCCGATGCTGCAAAGAACAATATTGCATAGGAACCTGGAATGTCAGGTCCATGAATCAAGGCAAATTGGAAGTGGTCAAACAGGAGATGGCTAGAGTGAACATCGATATTCTAGGAGTCAGTGAACTAAAATGGACTGGAATGGGTGAATTTAACACAGATGATATATATCTACTACTGTGGCCAGGAATCCCTCAGAAGAAATGGAGTAGCCATCATGGTCAACAAAAGAATCTGAAATGCAGTACTTGGATGCAGTGTCAAAAATGACAGAATGATCTCTGTTCGTTTCCAAGGCAAACCATTCAATATCACAGTAATCCAAGTCTATGCCCCAACAAGTAAGGCTGAAGAAGCTGAAGGTGAACAGTTCTATGAAGACCTACAAGATCTTTTAGAACTAACACCCCCAAAAGATGTCCTTTTCATTATAGGGGACTGGAATGCAAAAGTAGGAAGTCAAGAAACACCTGGGGTAACAGGCAAATTTGTCCTTGGAATATGAAATGAAACAGGGCAAAGGCTCATAGAGTTTTACCAAGAGAACACACTGGACATAGAAAACACCCTCTTCCAGCAACACAAGAGAAGACTCTACACATGGACATCATCAGATGGTCAACATCCAAATAAGATCGATTATATTATTCAAAGCCAAAGATGGAGAAGCTCTATAAAGTCAGCAAAACAAGAACAAGAGCTGACTGTGGCTCAGATCATGAACCTCTTATTGCCTTAATTGAAGACTTAAATTGAAGAAAGTAGGGAAAACCGCTAGACCATTCAGGTATGACCTAAATCAAATCCCTTATGGTTATACAGTGGACGTGATAAATAGATTTAAGGGACTAGATCTGATAGACAGAGTGCCTGATGATCTATGGACTGAGGATTGTGACATTCTGCAGGAGACAGGAATCAAGACCACCCCCATGGAAAAGAAATGCAAAAAAAAGAAAAATGGTTGTCTGAGGAGGCCTTACAAATAGCTGTGAAAAGAAGAGAAGCTTAAAGCAAATGAGAAAAGGAAAGATATAAGCATCTGAATGCAGAGTTCCAAAGAATAGCAAGGAGAGATTAAAAAAAAAAAAAAAGAAAGAAAACCTTCCTCAGTGATCAGTGCAAATAAATAGAAGAAAACAACAGAATGGGAAAGACAAGAGATCTCTTCAAGAAAATTAGAGATACCAAGGGAACATTTAATGCAAAGATGGGCTCAGTAAAGGATAGAAATGGTATGGACCTAACAGAAGCAGAAGATATTAAGAAAAACTGGCAAGAATATACAGAAAAACTGTACAAAAAGTTCTTCAGGATCCAAATAATCATGATGGTGTGATCATTCACCTAGAGCCAGATATCCTGGAATGTGAAGTCAAATGGGCCTTAGAAAGCATCACTATGAACAAAGCTAATGCAGGTGATGGAATTCCAGTTGAGTTATTTCAAATCCTGAAAGTTGATGCTGCAAAAGTGCTGCGCTCAATATGCCAGCAAATTTGGAAAACTCAACAGTGGCCACAGGACTGGAAAAAGTCAGTTTTCATTCCAAACCCAAAGAAAGCCAATGCCAAAGAATGCTCAAACTAGTACAGAGTTGCACTCATCTCACACGGTAGTAAAGTAATGCTCAAAATTCTGCAAGCCAGGCTTCAGCAATACATGAACCATGAACTTCCAGATTTTCAAGCTGGTGTTAAAAAGGCAGAGGAATAAGAGATCAAATTGCCTACATCCTCTGGATCATCGAAAATGCAAGAGAGTTCCAGAAAAACATCTATTTATGCTTTATTGACTATGCTGAAGCCTTTGACTGTGTGGATCACAATAAACTTTGGAAAATTCTGAAAGAGATGGGAATAGCAGACCACCTGACCTGCTTCTTGAGAAACCTATATGCAGGTCAGGAAGCAACAGTTAGAACTGGACATGGAACAACTTACTGATTCCAAATAGGAAAAGGAGTACGTCAAGGCTGTATATTGTCACCCTGCTAAATTAACTTGCATGCAGAGTACATCATGAGAAACACTGGACTGGAAGAAGCACAAACTGTAATCAAGATTGCCAGGAGAAATATCAATAACCTCAGATATGCAGATGATCCCACTCTTATGGCAGAAAATGAAGAGGAACTAAAAAGCCTCTTGATGAAAATGAAAGAGGAGAGTGAGAAAGTTGGCTTAAAGCTCAACGTTCAGAAAACAAAGATCATGGCAACCGGTCCCATCACTTCATGGGAAATAGATGGGGAAACAGTGGAAACGGTGTCAGACTTTATTTTTTTGGGCTCCAAGATCACTGCAGATGGTGATTGCAGCCATGAAATTAAAAGACACTTACTACTTGGAAAGAAAGTTATGACCAACCTAGATAGCATATTCAAAAGCAGAGACATTACTTTGCCAACAAAGGTCTGTCTAGTCAAAGATACGATTTTTCCTCTAGTCATGTATGGATATGAGAGTAGGACTGTGGAGAAAGCTGAGTGCCAAATAATTGATGCTTTTGAACTGTGGTGTTGGAGAAGACTCTTGAGAGTCCCTTGGACTGCAAGGAGATCCAACCAGTCCATTCTAGAGGAGATCAGTCCTGGTGTTCTTTGGAAGGAATGATTCTGAAATTGAAACTCCAGTAGTTTGCCCACCTCATACGAAGAGTTGACACATTGGAAAAGGTCTGATGCTGGGAGGGATTGGCGGCAGGAGGAGAAGGGGATGGCAGAGAATGATATGGCTGGATGGCATCACCGCCTCAATGGACGTGATTATGAGTGAACTCAGGCAGTTGGTGATGGACAGGGAGGCCTGGCGTGCTGCAATTCATGGGGTCACAAAGAGTCGGACATGACTGAGTGACTGAACTGAACTGAACTATTTATGTAATTAGTAATAAATTACTAAGTATTTATAACTATTCATTCTTTTTTTTTTTTAATTAATTTATTTATTTTTAATTTTTACTTTACAATTCTGTATTGGTTTTGGCATAGATTGACATGAATCCACCACAGGTGTACATGCGTTCCCAAACATGAACCCCCCTCCCACCCCCCTCCCCACAACATCTCTCTGGGTCATCCCCGCGCGTCAGCCCCAAGCGTGTCATATCCTGCATCAGACATAGACTGGCATTTCGATTCTTACATGTTATTATACATGTTTCAATGCCATTCTCTCAAATCATCACACCCTCTCCCTCTCCCTCTGAGTCCAAAAGTCCGCTATACACATCTGTGTCTTTTTTGCTGTCCTGCATATAGGGTCATCATTGCCATCTTCCTAAATTCCATATATATGTGTTAGTATACTGTATTGGTGTTTTTCTTTCTGGCTCACTTCACTCTGTATAATTGGCTCCAGGGTTTATAATAGCCAGGACATGGAAACAACCTAGATGTCCATCAGTAGATGAATGGATAAGAAAGCTGTGGTACATATACACAATGGAGTATTACTCAGCCATTAAAAAGAATACATTTGAATCAGTTCTGATGAGATGTATAACTATTCATTCTTAATTCAATGTTTTAAAGTTTTTAGTTAAGAAGCAGTAAAATTTAATTCCTAACTATTTTATCCAGGGTCAAATAATCTTATTTATTTGTATACTTACTGAATACACTCCTAGATTATAGATGTCTTCATTATGGAGTGATTTATCTGTGATCTCCCATCATGCCTATTGTTACTTCTTCAATATATCATTTAGTGGTAATTTTTTTTTGCTCCACCACATTTATTCAATTTGCTGCTGCTGCTGCTGCTAAGTCACTTCAGTCGTGTCCAACTCTGTGTGACCCCATAGTCAGCAGCCAACAAGACTCCCCCCATCCCTGGGATTCTCCAGGCAAGAACACTGGAGTGGCTTGCCATTTCCTTCTCCAATGCCAGAAAGTGAAAAGTGAAAGTGAAGTTGCTCAGTCGTGTCTGACTCTTAGCGACTCCATGGACTGCAGCCTACCAGGCTCCTCTGTCCATGGAATTTTCCAGGCAAGAGTACTGGAATGGGGTGCCATTGCCTTCTCTGATTTGGGGTAATATTAATCGTAAAATACTCTTGGTTTTAGTGAGGCAACAATTGCTTTCCATATTAAAATTAAAGGAACATGAAAACAAAGATTTTCTTATGAGAACATTATTTTACTCATATTTTGTTTTTGACTGGCCTTTCTGGATTCCCAGCTAACCAATAGCTCAGATATCTAATGCCTCCAAACACGGGCAGAGTATGGCCCAAGTACTCATTTTATGACACTTTAAATCTTCTCTACCAACAGGCTTTTCTTTGATTGGCAATTTATCAGGACTGATAATTAGTTCAGAATCCATGGTATCAGAAAACACATCTCGAACAATGGTACGAAACAGTCAAATTAAATTAGTATCAATATTGTTGAACCATCTCCCATTTTAAATACTAAAGGTAAACTGTTGATTAAACACTCTACTTGTTACAATCACTTATTTATTCAAATATTCATTAAATATTTACAATATATGAGTTTCAGTGCTAAATCTAAATCAATTTTTATTACTTTCAAACTACTTTGGCAATATTGTATAGTAGAACCAATCAGGATATTTTTATTTTGAGGATAATTTTAACCTGTGAGTATGGAAGAATACTTTGACATAAGTTTGCATCTACCCTAAAGAAATATGCTACTTATATTGTTCCACTGAAGAACCACTGAATTTTTCTTTACACTTCTTTAGCTCTTCTTCTTGGGAAGTTCCATCTATATTTAGATAAATATAATCATAATATACCATCTGCAAAAGGGGAAATTAGCATTTTTGTAAGACAGATAAATGAGCAGGTTATAGTTAGAATAATAAAAATGTTACAACTGTGCATATTGAACAATAAATATCTTCTCCATTTCCCTCAAAGGGGTAAACCTCAACAGTTGTAAAATGTAAGGTGGTGAATATTTTTAGCATCTTTATTTCATTAAATAACCATATTTCTTCTTGGTTATTTTAAAAATGTTTCCTCATTGTATAGTCCAAATAAAAACTTCAAACTTGAAAATATGAGTCATCACAGTTAGGTAATATTTAGAGGGATACTGAGTCACTGATGGGCAAATTAACACATTTTATTGATTGGGAATAGTTAAAAATTTAATTTTTAAGGAAGAAGCAGCCCAATTCTTTCTTTGGCTTCTAGACACATTCAGTTCAGTTCAGTTCAGTTCAGTTCAGTCACTCAGTCGTGTACCGATTCTTTGCGACCCCATGAATCGCAGTACGTCAGGCCTCCCTGTCCATCGACAACTCCTGGAGTTCACTCAGACTCACGTCCATCAAGTCAATGATGCCATCCAGCCATCTCATCCTCTGTCGTCCCTTTCTCCTCCTGCCCCCAACCCCTCCCAGCATCAGAGTCTTTTCCAATGAGTCAACCCTTTGCATGAGGTGGCAAAAGTACTGGAGTTTCAGCTTTAGCATCATTCCTTCCAAAGAAATCCCAGGGCTGGTCTCCTTCAGAATGGACTGGTTGGATCTCCTTGCAGTCCAAGGGACTTCAAGAGTCTTCTCTAACACCACAGTTCAAAAGAATCAATTCTTTGGCCCTCAGCTTTCTTCACAGTCAGACTCTTACATCCATACATGACCACTGGGAAAAACCATAGCCTTGACTAGACGGACCTTTGTTGGCTATTGGCCAAAGTGTAATTCCTTGTGTATATCCTTGACTTAGTCCTGAAAAGCAGGATTATTTCAGACAGAGTGTGTTTTTATCACAAGGATTTTCCAAAAATAGAATGAGATCTGTTGCCAGGGAACACATTACAGCTCAGAAAATATTTGTTGGTGTTAAAGAAAACAATGTTCATTGAATAAATATGTTCAGTGTTTAGTTAGTCGGATTTCACTGCCACTAAATATTTCTAACCCTACCACAGAGCCACTGAGGAGATGACCCACAAAATGCAGAACAATTATACCAAAGAAATTCTCACACTATTAAGAAAGTTCTAGGACCCACAACAGATTTCCCAACCTGGGGATCTGGCAAAGGGACTAAGAACCCCAAGAGAATTTGACTTTGGAGGTCAGTGGGATTTTGACTACAGAGTTCACACAGGACTGGAAAACAGACTCTTGGAGGACACACAGAAAAACATCTTGTGCACACTAGGACCCAGGAGAACAGAGCAGTGACCCCATAAGAGACTGACCCAGATTTGCTTTGTGAGTGTCCAGGAGTCTCTGGTGGAGGCATGGGTTGGTGGTGGCCTGCTGCAGAGTTGGAGGCACTGAATGCAGCACTGTGTCCATGGAACCTTTTGAAGGAGATTGCCACTATCTTCATTACCTGCACCATAGTCTGGTCTCAGGTGAAACAGCAGGAAGGGAACACAGCCCAGCCATCAATGGAAATTGTATTAAAGATTTACTGAGCATGGCCCTGCCCATCAGAAAAAGACCTAGTTTCCCTCACAGCCAGTCTCTCCCATCAGAAAGCTTCCATAAGCCTTTTATCCTTATCCTTCAGAAAACCACAATAAGAGAAAAGTAATCAAACTGATCTCATGGACCACAGCCCTGTCTAACTCAGTGAAACTATGAGCCATGCCATGTAGGACCACTCAAAATGGACGGGTCAGAGTGGAGAGTTCTGACAAAACATGGCCCACTGGAAAAGGGAATGGCAAACCACTTCAGTATTCTTACCTTGAGCACCCCATGAACAGTATGAAAAGGCAAAAGGATATGACACTGAAAGATGAACTCCACAGGTCAGTAGGTGCCCAATATGCTACTGAAGAGCAGTGGAGAAATAACTCCAGAAAGATTGAAAAGACAGAGCCAAAGCAAAAACAACACCCAGCTGTGGATGTGACTGGTGATGGAAGTAAAGTCCAATGCTCTAAAGAGCAATATTGCATAGGAACCTGGAATGCTAGGACCATTAATGAAGGTAAATTAGAAGTGGTAAAGCAGGAGATGGCAAGAGTGAACACTGATATTTTAAAAATCAGTGAACTAAAATGGACTGGAATGGGGTAATTTAATTCAGATGATAATTGTATGGGCAAGAATCCCTTAGAAGAAATGGAATAACTTTCATAGTCAACAAGACAAAAGAGTCTGAAATTCAGTAACTGGGTGCAATCTCAAAAAATGACATAATGATTGCTGTTGGTTTCCAAGGCAAACCATTCAATATCATAGTTATCTAAGTCTATGCCCCAACCAGTAATGCTGATGAAGCTAAAGTTGAATGGTTCTATGAAGACCTACAAGACCTTCCAGAACTAACACCCAAAAGAGTATATTTTTCATCACAGGGGACTGAAATGTAAAAGTAGGAAGTCAAGAGATACCTGGAGTAACAGGCACATTTTGCCTTGGAGAACAAAATGAATCAGGGCAAAGGCTAACATAGTTTTGCCGAGAGAATGCACTGTTCATAGCAAACACTCTCTTCCAACAACATGAGAGAAGACTTTATACATGGTATGGTCAATACTAAAATCAGATTAATTATATTCTTTGCTGCCAAAGATGGAA
Organism: Oryx dammah; assembly: GCF_014754425.2. Lineage (NCBI taxonomy): Eukaryota > Metazoa > Chordata > Mammalia > Artiodactyla > Bovidae > Oryx > Oryx dammah. Next base: position 1,206,961 of record NW_024070202.1, read on the forward strand.
AAGCTCTATACAGTCAGCAAAAACAAGACTGGGAACTGACTGTGGCTCACATCATGAACTGCTTATTGCCAAATTCAGACTTATTTTGAAGAAAGTAGGGAAACCACTAGACCATTCAGATATGACCTAAATCAAATTTCTTACACATATACATTGGAAGTGACAAATAGATTCAAGGTATTAGATCTGATAAAGAGAGTACCTAAAGAACTATGGACACAAGTTCATGACATTGTACAGGAGGCAGTGATCAACACCATCTTCAAGAAAAAGAAATGCAAAAAGTAAAATGGTTGCCTGAGGAAGCCTTAAAAATAGCTGAGAAAAGAAGAGACAAAGGAGAAAAAGAAAGATATACCCATTTCAATTCAGAATTCTAAAGAATAGCAAGGAGAGATAAGAAAGTTTTCTTTGGTGATCAATGAATGCAAAGAAATAGAGGAAAACAATAGAATGGTAAAGACTAGATATCTCTTCAAGAAACTTAGAGATACCAAGGGAACATTTAATGCAAAGATGGACACAGTAAAGGACAGAAATGGTATGGACCTAACAGAAGCAGAAGTTATCAAGAAGAGGTGGCAAGAATACACAGAAGAACTATACAAAAAAGATCTTCATGACCCAGATAACCACAATGGTGTGATCACTCACCTAGAGCCAGACATCCTGGATTGAGAAGTCAAGTGGGCCTTAGGAAGCATCACAATGAACAAAGCTAGTGGAAGTGACAGAATTCCAGTTGAGCTCTTTCAAATCCTAAAAGATGATGCTGTGAAAGTGCTGCACTCAATAGGCCAGCGAATTTGGAAAAGTCAACAGTGGCCACAGGACTGGAAAAGGTCAGTTTTAATTCCAATTCCAACGAAGGGCAATGCCAAATAATGTTCAAACTATTTCCATACAAATCTTGAAATTATTTGTTCTAGTTCTGTGAAAAA